>NC_085898.1:4689202-5001816 GCF_034447905.1 Colletotrichum destructivum | reverse complement strand
CGTACGTCCTGTCCTCTACTGGCACTCCGTCGCGCGTACTGTGAAATATCGTCAGCAAAGGCTACTACCGGCATGGACTGGAGTCGTGCTGCGAGGGACCTACGCTGATGTGTTAAGGAGCTGGTACGTTCCGGCCAAAATGGCGATGATCTCTGTAGGCTGCATCTTGGTGTGAAAGAGACAGGAGTTCTTCTCGAATGGCCGCAACGAGTGAATTTGGCTGCTGTGTTTCCTCCCTCAGGTCTTCGAAGCAAAGGCACGGGGAACGGACTTTAAAGACGTAATTGGGCACCCGGAACGAACGCCGCCCGCGCTGAGCTCGGAGACCCAGATGAGTCCAAACAGGTCCGGTCTTCCGCACGTCCATCGGCGCGTGTACTTGGGCTCTGGGACAGGGTGTGCCAAGTTCGAGTTACGTGATAGGGTGCGACATCTGATGGTTCGGCTTCGAGAAATGCCTCGCAAGGGTCCCCAAGGAAACTCTAATAAATAAAAACAAAAAAATCAGGCACGCCAATCCTTCCGGCGTGGGTTCTGGAAGTGGAACGCATGCGCCAAGCCGTTGTGATTACAGGAATTTCATGGACGTGCCCGTCCTGAAAGCTCGGAGTGGTCCCTCATGTCATCGTGGAGGCATGTTAGCCGAGCCTCGCGTCCGACTTGTCGGGGTCAACAAAGGGAGCACAATAGTCACTGTGTTCATGGCGAAGGGCAGAGTGCCGTGTCCCTTTGAACCCCGTTCCGAGTTTTCACGGCGACCCAGGCACAGGAAACACCTCGTTTCGTCCAAAGTCCCGCACTCTTGGCACTTGAAGGCTGTGTCAACCTTTGCAAATGGGGTCACACGGCGATGAAGGAGAAAACGAACCAAAGAGCTGACGGCCCTGCTTGGCAAACCGGCGAAATGGACATATACTGGGGGATTGTGGGGGTGAATGGGTGCGGGGTACATCGTTAGCCGTGTTCTTAATTGATGGAGGCCATGTGGGCATTGGAGAGCCCGGACTCGGTGACACTTCTTGAACCCGGCAACCCCATATACGGGGTCACAATGGTCTTCAAGACAAGGACCAGGGCTTTCTGCCAAGAGCTGTTCTGTCAGCCATGCCTCAGCTTGGGTTGGCCCGACAGTCCACCTTTATGGCTTCCCGAGGATCAAACTTCCATCCTAAAGGTCTTGGCCCAAGGGAGGATGATTCGATGCTCCGACACGAGGGATATCTCCTGAAAGAGGGAGCCCCGGGCGTTCCACTGGTGAAAGAAGGCTCTATGGATGCATGACTCGTGATAAAGGTATATTTGAACCTCTTTCTGGACATCCTAGAGACAAAAAAGATCCAGCAGTAAGGACACATTTCTCGGCTAGTATGGCAGGTGACGCCGCCCAGTCTATAAAGCTAGACAATCCTACAATGAACGTTCATCTTCATCTTTTCAAGTCAACAGAATTGTTACGGTGCCACCGTTATCGACTTGTCGTTGGCAATGTCACCTAGGGGTGGTTGGTAGCATGGTCAGACGGAGCATTTACAAGCTATGCTCGCGACTGTCTATGCTTTCGGATCTTATCTTTTATTTTGCCTCCGTAAATTTTCCAGTGCTTGGTTAAAGAAAAATTTCCGCCTGTCACATTTTGGTTTACCGTAACTACATGAAAGCCTGTTGAGAATCGAAGCAGTTTGAAATTTACTGGAACGAATGTTATTGCGCGCGGAATCTTTGTGGATCACAACCTCAACGTACCGGTATTGTTAGATGACCCCACAAGGCCTATGAAACATGGGCAGAATTTCGTTTTTGGGCCCTCGCTGGGTTTCGTATTCATTGCCTTGTTTACTTTTGGTTATATTGTGGCACCCGAGGGGCTAAAGTATAGACAACCTGCACGAAACTTCGCTGACTACAACCTGGCAGCAGTGCTAACGGAACCTCTTTTTTTGCAACGAATAGGAGAACGCGTTTTTAAAGTAAGCTTCGGGCCTCTCCCGTAACCCATATTACTTCAAGTAAGGCTTGACTGCATACAGCAGTTGTGAACTTTAGCAAACGAAGCAATACTCTGATGTCTTGAGTTTCCCTGGTTGGGTGAAGGAAAATGAAGATTGCCCAGCGGAGGAAGTCCTCCTGGAGAGATGACCTATTTAGCTAACATGCTGGCACTTAAGATCGAGTCATCTTTGTCCCACCACACACTGCAGTAAAGTTTGACCTTAGAGTCTGAGGAGAGGCCCGGGAACTCAATCATTAGGCTTAAGTTAAGTTTCTTTCTCAACGGCGAAAGGCGCACGAGTAGCGGTCAAAACTACCATCTTGATCAAGCATCATGCCACAACAGCGGTGAGGGCAGCAGACAAGATCATCGTAACTAAAAGGAATACACTCAAGAACAATACTGTTGAATTGAAGTATGGTATTAGGTAAGAAAATGTATGCTCTTGACTTCAGTTTATTATCTGGAATTGCAAGTAGCCTAAATAGATGAAACTGAGTTTGGAATAATAAGTAACTTTGTGCATGAATAGAAACATGCAGAGTGGTCGCCAAAGGTCTGACGTAAGATTTCAAGAAAAGGCTGCAAAGAAAAAAAGAGAACAGTCAGATTTAGAAGGTATTAATTAGCCTTGGATGTAACATAAGAAATCCTTTACACGTCCCCTTCCTCCTCGTCATAACCCTTCTAGGCTGCTGTGCACGCCTTGGCATCCTTGCTTGTCCGGGTCGCCCAGCTGGTCACCGTAACGCCAACTTTCGAGGTCTTCGTCTTGGTGACCGTCGAGCGGTCCGTGACGGTGGCAGAGGGGCGGACTGTAGAGCGCACCGTCGTCCAGATCGTCGCCGTGGAGACGGGGAGAACCACGGTCTGCGTCTTCGACGAGTCCTCCCGACGGGTCACGGTCTCGGTCTGCTGGGGGAGCACGCTGGTGGCAACGTGGGTCTGCGTCTCGACCACGGTCTGGGTGATGGTCTCCAGCTTCGTGGTAGACCTGACGACCGCCGTTGTCGTGGCTCCAACGACGACGGTGATGGTGGTTGGCTTAAGCGTGGTGGTCTTGCCGGCGGAGACCACTGTCATGATGGTTGTCGTGGAAGGGTTTCCGGCCAGGGTGGTCGTCGAGGCGAGGGTTCGCACGGTCACGCTGGTCTCCAAGATAGTCGCAGGCTTCAGCGTGATAGGCTTTCCTTCTGTCTTAGTCGTGATGAGCTCAGTCGTAGCGGTGCTTCCAGGCAAGGTAACTGTCGAGGTCTTTATGTCGGTGCTGAACGTGGAAAGGATGGTGACAGTCACTGTCTTGTCGCCGATGGCTCGAGCCTCGATGTATTCGGCCGCGGTGTCCACGGCGCTGACCTCGAACTCTTCAAACGATCTCTCATTCAGACCATTAGTAGGGATACACTTGATCGTAGTTGTCTTCTTGGCAACACTGGTAGTGGTCGTGAAAACTGTGACAGTAGTGACAAGAGCCTTGGCCGTGACAGTCGTTGCGCCACCGTCGCCAATAGTCTGCGTCTCAGTCTTCTTGATGGTAACCGGCTTGGGGGTTGTGGTCTTGGTGAAGAGCTGTGTGGTGCGAATAACCTGAGTGGTAGTTGCGACCTTGGGGGTGCTAGTGGTCCAGCGAGTGGTGGTAATCGTGGATGTAATAGTGCGAGGCTTGGCCTGCTGGGTTACAATCTCGGTGCGGGTGGAGGTAGCGACCAAGGTGGAGGTGGTCACGACAGGCTCGGGAGTAATCGTAGTGCCAACGTTGGTAGTCGTAGTCCGTTTCTGGGTGACAGTGGTGTCAGGCTCTTGAATCGTGACAAATTCCACAGTTGTGGACTTGACGACAGAGGTCTTGGTGGCGGGAGGAGGGGTGATGGTAGTCGCCGCGTTGATTGTCAGGGTACTCTTGAGCGTTACAACGGCATCAGGCCCTTGGATGCAAGTGAGCAAGGTCCCCTTCAGTGTAGAAACCTTGGTGGTGAAGACGGTCGTGGTCGTGATCGGGATGCTGCTAGACTCAGTCGACGTGATTGAAGTAGTGGAAGTGCTGGCTACTATAGTAGTTGTCGGCAGAACGACAGCACCAGCCTTGAACGGCGTGACGGGTACCAGTGTCATGTTGATCCACGATGTCACGCCGAAGAAGTTTGCAAGCTCAAACTGGGCAGCGGTCTCAGCAGTGAGGTTGGTGGCGAAGGGAGCTCGCAACGATAAGCCAGAACCAGGTCCGCCGTTGGCAAACTCGCCAAAGACAGCGCCATCCGTGCGAGGGTCGGTCTTGGTCCATTGGTCCCAGCCCGCCGTCTTGACACACGAATCAAGATAGCTGTCCACATAAGCGACGCGAGCGTACGCGTTCCACGGCCTACCGAGAGACACTGACGTGTACCGGGCTCCTCTGGCGGGCGTGATGGTGCACTGGTCGAACACGAAGCCGGCGGCGGTGGTGTTCGTCGCACGCTTGCTGGCAGTGAGGGCAATGCCGTCGCGGTTCGGGGCGATGGTGCTGTTGAGGAAGTAGCCAGCGCCAGCACCCCATATCATGTCGATGTTGCCCTCGATGTACGAGTTCGATGCGAAGAAGAAGCCGTTGATGAGCAAGCTATCCTGGTTTCCGTAGACTTGGCAACCGTACAGCGAGGCGTACTTACTGCTCTTGACACCAAAACCAAGGGAAGCGTAGCTTTGTAAAAGGGTCAGTTATGAATCAGTCGAGACGAAAATGGAGGCACAGGGGGACTCACTTGGAAGCAGTGCCAAAAGTGTTGGCAAAGTTGATGTTCACCGCTTGCAGATAGTTGCCTGTCGCGTAAACAGTGGCCGAGTCGGAGTTGGAAGCATCAGCTTGTGTGTCGATGCCCTTGTTGAAGCTGATGGTAACCTGGTTCTGAGAGTAGTCTCCAGACGCAGAGCTGTAGCCGAGCAGAATGGTCGTTCCCGGCTTGCTCAGGATTAGCTGCTCGTTGTATGTGCCAGGGTAGATGAACACTGTAGAAGTGATCTTGCTCGAAGCGGGAAGGGCGTTCAGTGCGGCTTGAATGGTGTCATATGTAATCTGGCCCTCAACTGGAGTCTTGGACACGATGAAAGCACCGGCAGGAGGCTTGGTACCGTCGTAGATTGTGGGAGTGGTTGGGGTGACGGGCACGACCTCGGGCTCAGGGGTCTGGATCTGGTCCCAGTAGGTCATATCAATCCAGTCCGTGCTTGGCATGACCTTGCTCAGAGAATATTCGTCGCTCGCGAGCAGGGTGCAGTTCTGGAAAGCTTGACGCGCGGCAACGTTGTTCTCCCAGCTACCCGGGCCGGTGTTGTTGTACTCGGCGAAGGTGATGTGATCGGTGCGAGGGTCCGAGGTTGACCAGATCTTCCAGCCGGCCGGATGGACGACATCGTCGAGATAACTGTTCTTGACGACGACGAGAGCATACTGAGAGTACGGGCGGCCCAGGTAAACCAGCCCCTTGAGGTCAACGGTGGCAGTGGCGGCCTCGGTGAAGAGACACTGGTCGAAGATGTAGCCGCCGATGGTTGACAGGCTGGAACGGCTATGAGCGGTGATTGCGGATTTGGCTCGCTTGGCAGCGATGGTGCAGCCCTTGAAGTACGCCTTGGAGTAGCCCCAGATGAAGTCAATGGCGCCGTCAATGTAGCAGCTCTCATAGTACTGGGTGCCCGCCGTGGCGCCAGTGAGCAGCGTGTCCTGCCATCCCACAAAGGAGCAACCGTAGAAGCCAATCTTGTCGCCGTAGATGCTGGCGGCGAGAGTCACGTAGCTGGCAATGGCACCATCCAGGTTGTCCCGGTTGACGAGGTTGATGTTGTACCAAGAGATCTTTGAACTGGCCGTGGCAATCGTAGCCGTCTCTGCATCGCTATGTCCAACCGGGGCGGGACTGACAGAAAGACCGCGAGCTTGGGTGATTGTGACCTGGTTGTTCTTGTAACTCTTGCCAGGGGCGTCGCTAGTGTAACCGATGATCATGATGGGGCCGGGCCGGTTGATGGAAGGGACCTGTTCGTTATACGTTCCAGGGTACATGAAGATAATTTGACTGCTCGCGTCGGATGGCAGGCTTGCGAGAGCTGCGGTCAAACTGGTGAAAGCCCCTGAGACGCTTCCATCAGCCGCCACTAGTACCGCTCCTACCGGAGGCTCAGTTCCGCTCGCGGGGTGTGTCAGGGCCGGGGAAGTGGGAGTGGTAGTGTCAGGGCCACGGGCCGGTCCAGTGAGGTTGTAGCTGGGCGTGTAAGCATAAGCCTTCGCATCGATCCAGCCAGTGTTGCCAATGAAGTTCTCCAGAGAGTACTGCGCGGCCTGGGCGTCGGTGAGTTTGGTTGCGAAAGCGGCACGGCCGTCCGTCCAGTTGCCGTCGCCAATGTTGTTGTACTCGCCGAACAGGACATTCGAGGTCTGGGGGTTGCTCTGCTGCCAAACACTCCAGCCAGCAGGGGCAATGTGCTTGTCCAAGAACGAGTTCATGTACACGGTGATGGCATATTGGGACCAAGGACGACCCAAGAACGTGGTGCCAAAGTTTGATCCATAGCTGGACGTGTACGTGATGACGGACTTGTCGAAGACGAAACCGCCCGCCCAATCCGCGTTGGGCCGGTTCTGGGCGGCGATGTAAGTGTTGGGCGTATTGGAAGCCACATAGCACTGCCGGAAGTAGGCCTTGCTATAGCCCCAGATAAAGTCGACACTGCCCTCAATATACGAGTTACTGAAAACCTGCACGCCCTGGTTCACAAGAAGGGTGTCCTGAAACCCGTTGAAGGCGCAGCCATAGGCCGCCATGTTGGTGCCGAAGAAGTTGCCGGCGAGGGCAGCGGTGCTCGGTTGCTGTGGGTATGTGTTGGTGAAGTTGATGTTGTACAGCGCGAGGCCATCGCCGTATGTGTTCTTCCAGTTCACCACGGGGGTGTCCTGATTCTGGCCTAGAGAGGTTGACACGCCGCGACTGAAGCTGATGAGAACAGTGTTTTGAGTGAAGTCGTTTTCGAACGGCGTCTCACCACGGAGCGTAACCTTGCCCCGACGAGTGATGCTAGCCTGCTCCACGTACGTCCCGGCCTTGATGAAGATGGTGTATTCCTTGCCATCGGCAGGCAGAGCCGCAACAGCGGAAGACACCGTCCCGTATTCGCCGCTGGCTGGGGAGGGGGCGACAGTCAAGGTGTTGGACGCGGAAGAGGTGGTAGTTGTAATGACTGTCGAGTTGGCCGCAGTCGTGGTCGTAGCATTCGAGGTAGTCGTCGTCGCTGCCGCATAAACCGAGCCAGGCCAGGCTTGCTGGGGAGCAATGGCAGCAGAGTCCAACCAGCTGTCATCCCCGAGGATCTTCTTCATACTGTATGCGGAGGTGTCTGACAGAATCCGGACAGCCGACGCGCGCCCCAGAGCACTGGCTCCTGGGCCTGTGTTGTTCGCCTCGGCGAAAGTGCCAGTGAAGGCGGCTGCGTTGTTGATCTTCCAACCGGCTGCGTAGATATGCGCATCGAGGTAGGAGTTGATGTAAGCAACCTGGGCATTCGCGCTGTAGTCTCTGCCCAGGTAAACTGACTGCTGGGCAATGGTCTTGCCGGAAGGCACTACGGCGCACCCGTCAAAGACCAGCTGGGAACCTCCATAGGCATTCTGATATCTGTGGGCAGCGATGCTCTGGCCGAAAGCGGTGTCCGTGGACACGATGACCGAGTTGTAGAAATATCCTACGCCGATGCCCCAGACAAACTCGGTTGTACCCTCAATGCGGCCGCCGCTAAAAAAGACATTGCCGTAGTCGAGATAAATTGAGCCCTGAGAAGACCTGACGTTGCAGCTGTAGAAAGCCACCTTGGTACCTTTGGAATAGGCGGCCAGCGCAATGTAGTTCGTCTGAGCGGGGTAGTTGTTCTCAAAGTTGATGTTGTAGAACGAGACAAGCTTGGCCTCGTACTTGTTGGCGGAGAATGTGGCGGTACCAGCAGAGTTACCGGCGCTGGAGAGGACGCCCGATGCGTTTTGGATGGTGACCTTGTTGGACGACGAGGAGAGCGCGTTGTCCGTTTCTCCTCGGATGATGGTGGTGCCCGTCCGCACAAGAGACACCTTCTCGGTATAAGTGCCGGCCAGGATGTAGATGTGCTGGGTGGTCGTATCGGCGGGCAGGGCAGCAATCGCGGCCGCGATGCTATTGTGAGTGGCGCATGAGGAGCCTGCTGGGCCGACAATCAGAGCTGTCGATGGCACCGACGACGGAAAACAGGACGCGGCGCCCGTAGTTGTCACGGCCGAACTGGAAATCGTCGTCTCGCTAGTTGATGAGACTTCGGAAGTCGCGGTGACATTGTAGCTTGTGCCAAAGCTCGCAGCAGTTGTGCTCTGAGCAGCAGTGGAAGATGTGGTGTTGGAAACACCAGTCGTGGGGGAGGAGGTTGCGCTGAAAGTACTAATAACGGCCGAGGTGCTGGGCGTGCCGGTTGTGGCGATGTTGCTCGAGGTGCTAGAATCCTGAGAGATCGTCGTAGATGATGATGCCGACTCTGGCGTGCTTCTCGTCCAAATCGAAGCCAGAATGGTTGCGTCAACCCAGTCAACAACATCAGAGACCATAACAGTAGGGTACACTTTGCTAAAGAATACCGAGATGCCATAAGGAGCTAGGCCGGTGACATCGGTGACCAGTGAGACGTAGGGGCTGCGAGCAGCAGCGTTGTTCGAGTAGCTCCCCGGGCCGGTGGTGCCAGACTCGATGTAAGCGTTGCGGAAGGCCGAGTCCTGCGTCGTTGCGTCGACATGCACACCAGTCCTCGCAACGAAGCTGGCAAGAGAGGTGTCACGATACACAACCACAGAGCCTGCGCCATTGGCAGCGGCCAAGAAGACGTTCGTGTTGGTGCTTCCCGGCTTTTGAATCACCTGGCAAGTATCGAAAACGACCGTGGAGTTGTACTGCTTGCCAGTGGAATCGGTGGCGCCCTTGTTATACACCAGAAGGGCGTTGTTGTTAGTGGCTGTGATGATGGTTCGATAAATATAGAGGCTGCCGTAAGAGTAGATGGCTTTGTCGGCGGCTTGGATGTACGAGTTGGCGATGATGCCCGAGGCTTGACTGCCTGTAAAACCCACTTGCCCGGCGGCAGTAAATTGGCAGAAATAAAAGGCATTTCGGGAGCCCCGGAGGGAGATGATGCCAGCGGCAGAGGCCGCGTTCGAGTTGACAAAGTTGATGTTCCTCCAGGCCACGCCCTTGGAGGTGCTTGTAACGAAAGTGACAGGCGATGAGTCTCCACCGCCGTTGGTGATTGTGACGAGGTTGTCAGAGTAGCTGCTGCCGGAAGTTGCGGTCTCGCCAACGATGGTGACGGCAGCAGTGGCCTGAATCGAAATGGTCTCGGTGTATGTGCCGGCCTTGACAGTAACCGTAGCAACATTATTGGTCTGGGCATACAGAATGGCCGAATTGATGTTGGTATACCGGCCAGTTCCATCGAGGGCAACAGTAACGACAGCCGAGGAACTGTTCGCTGCCAACAGTGGTGTTCTGGCGGTGTTGGCTTGGCTGGCAGCAGACGGGATCAAGACCGCGCGAGTCTTACAGGTCGAAACCTGTGAGACAGATGTGGAATCTCTCAAATCTTCCTGGGCGGCACTCCATGCGCAGAGGCCGAGCAGTACTAAAGGCACGATCACAACCATCGTGCTGACGGAAGCGGGTCTCCCTACGAGTATGGTCGACTCTCACAAAAGAATGAAGGAAAGTGGCACAGAGTACCCGGACCGAGGATCGAGACGCCACAGCTGTCCGAAGGGATTCTTGTATGCTCTCCAAGTCGGAGGAGCCTCTCCAGCTCGGCCCATGCCCATATTATTAGATTGGTACGTGGACCCAGCCGGGACTGTTTCGCCTCGGGATTTCTCCATGGGTAGCAGCACGCCTACGCAGTCAGATAGCAACCTTTCAAGGGTTGGTTGGACTGCCAAAAAAAATGTTTTTTTTTAATTTATCCTTGCTCGGCCTCGTGATCACTGCTTGAGGAGACCAGGCCCCCTGCAATCGCGGTAGCTGCAGGGCAGTTCCGAGCTGAATCCTTTTTGCGCTTGACTCCAGCAAGACAAAAGTCATAGATAGGCCTGGCCTGGACTTGAGTAGCAGCAGGGGCTTCACGAGTGATCCGCACAACCGGTGCCCCCCACCCCACGTCTCCAGTCTCGCGGCGCCGCCGGATCTAAAGACGCCTGACGTGTGGAGAGACTAGTTCCCAACAGGCTGGATGCGTGATACCAATCCGTAATCCAGCAGCCACTAGAGCCAATAGCTTGGCTGACATCATTTGATGTATGGGGAGGTTTTGTACGCGGCTGAGTTGCCTCCCTGAAGGGAAGAGTCCTTAGACATGGGGCCTGATGCGGGATCGAGTTAGACTAAGCTTTTCTCTGTGGGCCTCGCTTCCGCTTCCTAGCATAGCGCCGGACTACTTGGCCCAACCCAGCAAGCATCGCGGGAACGCTCTGAAGACCCGCAGGCCTTGAGCGACGGGGTCTCAGACCACCTCACCTCAGCTAGACCCGGTCTCTGTTCTTATCGTGCTTTTCCACCTGTAGAAAGGCTGCATTTGCTCGTTGGCCGGGTGGGCCGGCAACGGTGCCTGGTCAAAGGGCCGGCCCAGGCTCGGAACCGAGTCATCTCTCTCGCTCAGGTCAGATTACAGACTCCTAAACTTGTCGAATCCGGAGTTGCGGGGCTCTCAGCTCTCAGGAGCCACGGCCAGAATCCGAATCTTTGGATTGACCAACGAGCACTGTGCTGTTCTCGTTCTGTGCAGCTTCCTTTAGCTTTCGATGACAGTAGGTGACAGGGGCAGAAACAGGACGTTTTACAAGAGAAGAGGTAAGAAATGATCGTTGGTGTTTATGTAGAATGATAAGGGGAGGTGTCTCTTATCACTATTCCCTCGGGTGCGAAAAGGCTCCTGGACCCATTTATAAATGAGCTTCTATCCGGTTCTACTAACCCAATAAACAACACAACGCAACCATCTTGCCCCCTCTGTGTTTGTCTATAGATTTAGTTCTTGCTTTGGTATTTCCTATCTATGTACTGTTCTCTGTGTTTGACGAACAAGGGTAGCAGTAATGGGTTTATCATATAATCATCAAGTATGCTACATCTGCAACTTTTCTTTCAGGCAGAGACTGCGCCCTTGCTGCTTGACAAGGCCTTTAACGGCCCCTTTTCTCAGAGCGTAAAGCTTCTACGAGGTATACTGCTTGATACAAAGCCTGCAGCAGTCCCCTCATTATTATCAAGCAGCTGGATGAGCTGGCCAGTCACTCCTATCTCCAAGGGTTCTTAATGTGCCTCGTACGCTTCATTTCAATAATTTTAAAAACAGGTTTCTTCTTGAGAATCTGCTGCAACACTAAGGACTAAGATTCAGCAAGAAACCTATAAAACAATTTGGACTATACCGAGAGCTTAACGGTTGGCAATAAATCTCACACACCAGCAGAAACCAGTGACACAAGAAAGGTATAGCAGCCAATAGGCATAATTTAGAGGATAAGAGGAAAGGCTATGTACTGTATAGTATGCAGTTCCAACCCACAGCTCTCCACACCATATACTTCTTAAAAGGTCTACCGCCCTTACCAACCTAGCAATAGATACGACAACTAAGCAAGTATGTTTCAGTGACTGACTAGGCGCTGGTGTTGACCTGCCACGCATCGAGGGCGGCCCAGCGAGTTCCGTCCGTAGTAGTTCCGTTGGTCAAGATCGCAATGGCGAGTATGTTGTTCAGCCAGTAGTACTTCTCACTGCCCGTCTCAAAAATGACTCGCAAATGATTTGTTCCATCAGGCTGTCCAGGCCCGCTTGTCTGGACAAAGATCTCCGCTCCATCATCCGTCCGCAAGTTGTACCGTGCATCGGCCCAGAAAAGGCCGTTGCTGTCAACGATGCCCCAATCGGCTCCGATAGGAAGCACCTGTCCTGCAATTCTTATAAGCGTCTGCCAGAAGATGTTCTCGCTGTCAATGTATGCTGCTTACCAGAAATGTTAGGGCCGGAGAACGGGCCACCAAGAACAGGAAGGACGGCGCGCGTGCCATGCGGGCCTACTCCCGTCGAGAATGGCTCGCCGAGTGTACCGTTAAGGCTGTACAGATATGTCAAGCCTGGTCTAGTCGGCTCGGCGACGGCATAGCCAGCGGCCGCAAGGGCAATAGCGAGGTACTTGAATGTAGCTTGAAACGACATTTTGAGGAGTAGGAAGGGTTGTAATTGATACAGTCAGTTGATGAAGTTGGAAACGATTGTAAGATGGTGAGAACTGAGAGTTGTAGAGGATATTTCTTCTTGTACTTATAGCTTCTTACTTTCCTGCTGGCCGATTACTGCATCGTGTAATCAATGTATTTTGGGTTTCCCTCCTATATTGCGTTCATATTGGCTTACTGATCTTTCTGTAGACATCAATTTGGAGGCCGTGTTACACTACGGCTTAGAGTAGGGTGATGGTAGATGTCAAAAGCGGTGGCCACAAGTCATCCACGTGACGCGGCGAAGAGGTAGAGCAACTACATTTGTGTTAGGCCGAATCAGTAACACTTTTTGGAACTTAGTAAATCAGGTTCATTATGCTTATGAATTCATCCGCTCAACTCTGTAGTCTAGCCGCATTTGTGGTTAACAGGCATCGCAAGCGAAACTTAGACTAATGATGTTAAATTAAGGGGGAATTAGCACGCAATGTCTTCTGCTCGCAACAAAGATAGACCCAAAACCACTGTTCGAAGCTACAAAAGTAGGAAATAACGAGCGAATATAAGATTGAGGAAAACCTCCTGCATCGACCAATTTTTCCGCCACGTTACCAAAGGATATCGAGTTCAGCTTCCGGAGAAACTTCGTCTGGCCCATGATTTCGCCTCAACCTGAGGAGGGGAAAGGCCAGAGACTTGGTTCCTTGGCGCTGATGACACGAAGCTCTGGATGACAAGACCTCGGCTTACGTCACACCAATTTTTTTTCCAGCTCCGATTAGCCAAGGCACAATGGCACGCGACGGTACCAGAGCCGTCAGTTGTTGCTTGGAACCATACCCCTCTTCCATTGGACCATCATTGTAGTTCTACGTGCCGATGTGTTACGTTTTGTCGCCCGAACAGAGCCTTGCTGGCATCTCCAATCGGTCTCCGAGGAAACCTGGAGGTCGTCAGCCACAGACAAAAGTCTACAATGTGGCACAGCAGGAGCGTGATTCTCACAAGCGCGGTCCCTAAGACGATGATCTACGAAGGCGACAACACGTAGTTGGACCGCGGGAAACCCCGTCCAGATTCGGTGTCACCAGCCACGTCGATCAATCCTTTCGGAGCCGTGTATCCAGCACCCATTGTGTCTGTGACCGCGCCGAGTCTTTGATTGACATCAGAGGCTGAGACACAGCCATACGATGTGTCTTAAACCCTTGAAATCAGGCAACCGTCTTTGCTCAGGTTGGATGCGTTCGTGGTTTCTATTTCGCCCGGTTGATATGGGTCGACAGAATTATTTTACATATAGTCAGAACGGTAGCCGCAGCAGGTAGCACACTGTTCGTGACTAGTTTACGTCTTTGGAAACTCCAAGAACCTAACATTAATTACCATCAAATACTTTTGTTACTCAAGATCTGCAAATAAGCCCGCCCCAACTCTCCTTAACGATGGTCGCTGCACGCATGCTTCTGGGTCTCGGCTTTGTGTTGCTGCTTGCTTCCTTCAGTCTTCTTATCGTTACCTGTCTTTCTACTCCCGATACAAGCCTACCAATATTCACCCTGGAGGCTGGACGGAGGTCTAATGGGGCATATACTCCTGATATCAGACTTGATTTTGGTCTTTGGGGCTACTGCCAGTCGACATCAACTGCATGGTAAGTACTGCCACATCTAAAGTCACTGCTCTGCTCCAACGGACCAGAAGCCCGGAACCCAAAGGGCGTCTATAGCTAATCCGCAACTGTAGGAGAACTCACCGGGAAGGATGTATCCAGAGGACCACGCGAGGCTATGATTTGTCCTCCTCCGTCGGGTCCATCGTCGAAACTTTCCCTTCGTCCATGTCGAGAAATAAGCTGCGCGACTTGACTTTGGGCTTCATCCTCCCAGCGTTTGCCGCTACGACAGCCGGACTGGCCATCATCGCCACCGCCGTGGCCTTTTTCAGGCCCAAGCGGATTGCCTCCTTTGCCGGCATGATATTCTCCGCGCTGTCTTTCATCTTCACGGTTGCTGCCGTCGGTTGCGTGTTCTCGTGCTTCGAGAACATCAGGAAGAAGACGCCAGATGTCGGTAGCATATGGACCGCACCTTACAACTCGTCGACAAGAGTGAGGAACAGGTACTTGTTATCGACCAAGTATGGAGCGTGTGCTTTCACGTTGGCCGCCGCGTGTGTGACTCTCTTGGTAACCACAGTCGTCATGTCCCTCGCGTGGAAGACGAGTGAAAGACAAAATAGGCCGTCATGGAATGAGGCTGAGGTTGAGAAGAACAGAGTTTCTCATTCGGAGGGTAGACCGTCAGGTACAACCCGCTAGTGTTCTATCCAACAGCAACGAGATGGAAGGGCAAGAGATCGCATGGTTATTTCCCCAACGGGTGGAGAATAGAGAACGCTAGTTCCTTAGCGAACGAATTCTGCTTGTATAGGAAACAGAAGGGGACCCATTATCCGCGTGTCATCAACATGATCTCGACAGAAGCCATTTTCCATTTGGTGAGAAAATCATGGTCTTTAGATAGGAGGTAGAGGGGGGGTTGATTGTCGTGTTTCGTTGTCACGGGCTTGTGATATCAGAGACAAAGCCCTTCGCGGTTGCTTCAATCCCTCGTCAGATGCCCCAGAGGGAACCGGAATTGTCGACTTTAACGTCAAGCTTCCACAGACCTATTCCTATTCCTGTCAAAATGCAATCCCGCAGACACGGCTCAAACTAAGCTTATCCAGTCACGAGAACAACCAATCAGGTTTAGGTTGGAAATTCGCTCAGACTCATGAAGGCCGTCACTAGTCAGACATCGGATGTTTCACCATCTGACCTCATGCCGGACTTGACCAGTCGGACATGCGGGGAAAACATTGTTGCGGACTACAAATGAGCTTTGCCCCCCTCGGGATCAGAAATTCGCAGTTCTCAACAACAGCTAACCATATTTGTTTCATTTGAACACGACGGCTTTGGGCATCTCGCAATCCCACTCTCACTATGGCGACGGTCTTTCAGGTCACTATTCACGTCCATCCCCGTGATGTTGCTAGATTCTTGGAGGCGGCCGAGCCAACCATCGAGAAGATGAAGAGGGAGTCTGAGCTGATGTACTTCGAGATGTATCAAATTCATGACTCTCCGGGCACGATCACGTGGATTGAGAAATGGTGAGTCTGGGACACGCTTCCTCAACGTGGTCACCGTCATGTCTTGCGGGAGCTAAAGCAGTTGCTAGGTCCGAACCTGTAGATTGGATCCTGAAAGTGAGACGGTCTCAGCATAGAATCCATCAAAACTTTGGCTAATCGCTCCCATTATCCGACAGCACCAAATGACGAAGGAGTATTACAACGCCTATTTTGACGCGACAGAGCCCTTCTACGTAAAACCGCGCGAACTGAAGATTTTGAGTTCTTTGGGACCACGGTACTCATACCAGAAGTGATGGGAGGCTTGGTGAAGTTAGACATTGTTGATGTAAGAGAAGGGGACTTGAATAAGTTACATAAACAGGCTGATAATGAATGAAACCCTTTGTCACTTTTTCTGATGCATGCAAATGATCAAGAAAAACAATTTCATTCTTACCGGAATGGAAGCTGGACTCAAGCGCGTACGTACAGGCTTCAAACTGAATGCAAAATACTAGTATTGAAATGATATATGCAAGTTACAAGACATCATTATCATATTCTACTCGATCCTAACTCTAGGGGTCCACTTGACCTTCAACAACAAGCGACTCTTTGGACATGAAAGAGAGAGTGAGAACTGGCCTTCCAAGATTGCAAATCCCCAACGTAGCTCTGGGACGGCATCAAATCCGGCCAAACACATCAACCCCTGATGAGACTCGTCTTCTATCGGGGAACCGGTCCCAAGCTTCCGCATAAGGCACAGCATACAACTACCTTGGCGGCAGGGGCAATTTAGTTCCAATTGGCTTGGAGTCGGTTGAGATCCACTGCTGCAAACATCAACACGTCCAACAGACGAGTTGGCGGAAGTGTGAAATGCACGACGCTGCAGCTTGATGCCCCCTTTCCTTGGGAAAAGCTGATCTGTCGTCTCGGAGTCAGGTATTGATGGCATTTTTGCTTGTAAAACCCCGCTTCTTGCCACAAACTGTTCCAAGATCTCTCTCTTCTCTTTTCGTTGTTGTTGTATCGACTCGCCTAACCCGTGGACACTCCTCTCGACGTTGACGCCAAGATGTCTGAAGCGACTGATCAACAAACGAGCCTGGCGCCGGCGACTGTTGTGTCCAGCGTATCAGCCACCCCTGGCTCGGCCCGCCTTAACACCAGTTCAATTATACCCGAGTTGGATACCAATGGGGAAGCACAGGAAACCGTACTTGAGCCCGATGAGGGGGAAACAGTTCGTTCTTTTTGATACTCATTATTACCCGATAATCTGCTAATCAATAAAAAGGTTGACGACGTCAGGTCGATTGATGATCGAATGTATGCTTTCGCCCCGTAAAATCATTCTAATTTTATTTTACACTGCCGGTAACACGGGTTTCACGTCAGCTCGAGCTACACTGCGTCTCTGACATCAAGCGTGTTCAACTATCCGGTTGAGTACGGTCGCCGATACCATGCTTTCCGAGCAGGATGTGCGTTCTTTTCCTTACTACACTTTGTCGCACTTTGCACATAGGCCGTCCGAAAAGGTTGTCTAACAAATTCTAGCTTATATCGCTCCGAACGATGAGCTCGAAAGCGACCGGCTGGACATGACACATGCCCTGATCGTAAGGGCAATTGGGAATAGGCTTTTCTTGGCGCCTATTGAAACGGAAAACGTTCACCGCATCCTCGACATTGGAACTGGTACAGGAATCTGTGGGTCACTCATGTTCTTTGTACTTGATACTGAAACTTTGCGTGTGTTTTATGTGTTTACGCTGTTGTAGGGGCGATGGAGATGGGCGACTTTTTCCATCATGCAGAGGTAAGTTTACTTCGGTGTTTTCCAACGACTCGATTTCAAAATAAAGGGCTAATACGGCATTAGGTGATTGGTAACGATTTGAGTCCCACTCAGCCAGAATGGTGAGGTGTTGACTTCTGGAATCAGATGATGTCTTGCTAACTAGCCATCAAACAGGGTTCCTCCCAATGTCAGGTTCGAGATTGATGACGTGGAAAGCTCCTGGATCGAGGGCAAGAAGTACGACTTCATATTCTGCCGGTACATGGTGGGGGCAATTGATGATTGGGAAACTCTTGTGAAGCGAGTCTTCAAGTACGTTTTCAGGGCGGTCGGTGCATTGCCTTCCACAAACCCAACTGTCGTTGACGACAAGGTTCTAACGAGACGGCTTTCAGCAACCTTAACCCGGGAGGCTGGGTTGAGTTCCAAGACATGAAAATTCAGCTTTACTCAGACGACGAGACTCTGGAGAAGAAGGGTAAATCTACCATGGAATGGATAGAGACGTTCGTCAAGGCTCTTCAAAGCATCGGGCGCGAGCCCAACCCTGGCCCATTGCTTGAAGGCTGGGTGAGAGAGCACGGCGGCTTTGACCACATTGCTCACCAGAAGTTCAAGATGCCGTTGGGTCCTTGGCCCAAAGAGCAGTATTACAAGGATCTTGGACTTCTCAACCTCGCACAGATTCTCAAAGGCTTGGAGGGGGGCTCGATGAGGCTGTTCTGCGGTGTCCTGGGGTGGACAACCGAGGAGGTGCTGGCGCTGCTTGCGGGTGTGCGTCAGGAGTTGAAGAGCAACCAGTTGCATCCCATGTATGATCTGTAAGTTCTGCTCTTTGTTCCGAGTAAACTTTAGACGTTGCTGATTTAAACCGGCAGCCATGTAGTCTACGCCCAAAAGCCACACATCGATGAGGCGGGGGAGACCTGAAAAACGACTCACACAACCAGCTGTGCTAAACGGCACGTGGCCAGATGAAAGATAACTCTATTCAACATCAAGTCTGTAGTATTCTATTCCGCAAATAAAGACACATGCCCTGTTTCCATCAACTTTGAAAGATGTGGCATCAATCACCTTTACGCTGCGAGGCGAAGCAAAGGTGAACACTGTAGATCATTTTGATTATGGTCAAGGATGGATACAACGCTTGCAGTTTACGGCAATCATGGTTTAAAGACAATGTTCCACTTCCACCTCAGCTGCTATTGGTAAGAGAACTCGACCAACTGGCTATTAGCAAATCCAAACGGCAAGCCGAATGAGCAAAATTTTCCCGTGCCCGGCGGCTAGGGACCTTTTTGAAGCTTGGCGAGATAACACGCCTTGGCGAGCGATTTCGCTGGTCAGGCCGAAGGTTTCCTAGAGACAATGTCAAGGATCCGGGACGTTCCCCAACTCTTCCAACTCCACACGAGGAGGGGCCCCCTTCTCCACACTGCAGACAGACACATTCCTATTCCTGCATAGCTCTAGGTGAAGTGCCGTGATCACTGGTGTCACCGCCCAACGGAGGGGGAAGTCATGACGTTTCCTGGCGCCGGGGCAGCTTGAAATGAGGCCTTGGCGACCACTATCGCTCTCGGCGGAAAGCCGAGAGATGCCGGGGAGGTTCGAGACTACAATAGAAAGCCCGGCGCAAAGTGCTTGCTCGACCGTCTTGCCTCTCTCTCTCTCTCTCTCTCTCTCTCTCTCTCTCTCTCATTGACGAGCCCATTGAGAAGCCGGAGCCAAGTCCGCAACGATCACGACAATGCGTTTCCAGCAGGTAGCGACCCTGGGCCTGCTCCGCGCAGGTCTCGCGACGGCTCAACTCACTTACGCGGACAACCAACCTAAGGTTATCCGCGACAGCGAGGCCGTCGCCGCCAATTTCCCAGAGGTTGAGGGCGTCGAGCTGTTCTCGCCCGCGTTCGCAAGCCCGGAGAGTGTGCCCAGCACCTTTGCCAACGGCACCAGCGGCCCGACGGACGAGGCGACTCTGGGTGAGTCGAATCCAGAAGCCTTCGGCTGACTCTCTCTCTCTCTCTCTCTCTCCCCACTCCTCCGGCCCATTGGCTAACAAGATACTCGCGCAGACCACTTCCTCCGCACGCTCGCGGCGCGCAACGAGTGGATGACATACCACAATCCAGCCTTCAAGTCGGAAGAGGGCCGCTCGATCCCCTACGTCTACCTCTCGACCTCGAACCGTGTCGTCGACGGGCTCGCGTCCCACGCCAACGCCAGCGCCCCCGGCAAGGTGCGCATCTGGATGCAGGGCGGCGTCCACGGCAACGAGCCGGCGGGCGACCAGGCCCTCCTCGCGCTGCTGGGCAAGCTGGACGCCAACGCCACGTGGGCTGCCTCGGTCCTCGATAAGGTCGACATCATGATGCTGCCGCGGTACAACCCGGACGGCGTGGCCTACTTCCAGCGGTACTTTGCGACCAACTTCGACCCGAACCGCGACCACACCAAGCTCGCGCGGCAGCAGACCCGCGACATCAAGCAGCTCGTCATGGGCTTCGCGCCACACGTCGGCGTCGACTGCCACGAGTACAGCCCGACGGGTCCGTACGGCGCGCGCGAGCAGTGGGTAGACGCGCAGGACGGCCAGTTCTCGGCCATGAAGAACGCAAACATCCACCGGGCCATCCGGGACATGTCCGAGGCCGTGTTCGCCAACGCCGTCGCCGCCGCCATGGAGCGCCGCGGCCTGCGCTGGGGCGCCTATGTCACGGGCCCCTCGGGCACCGACGACGTTGTGCTGGAGGAGACGACGGGCGACGCCAAGATTGGCGACAGTTCCGTCGCGCTTGGCCAGACCATCATGTTCCTCACCGAGACGCGCGGCATCGGGTTGGCGGACCAGCACTGGCAGCGCCGGGTCGCCGCGGGGCTGACCATGGTCGAGACCATCGTCCAGACGGCCGCCGACCGGGCCGAGGAGGTGTACGCCACGGTCGAAGGGGCGCGCGCCGACTTCATCGCCAGCACGGAGGATATCGTCGTCACCGAGTCGGCGCGGCCGACCAACATCACGTGGCAGTTCATCGAGGCGACGACGGGCGCGCTCGTCGACGTCCCGGTGCAGTTCCTCAACACGACGCCCGTGGTGGCGAACCTGACGCGGTCCCGGCCCGAGGCCTACGTCTTCTCGCGCGCGTGGGCCGACGTCGCCGAGCGCTTGCGCGTCGCCGGGGTCGAGGTGCAGACGCTGCGGGCCGACTTCCGCGGCGAGGTCGAGGCCTTCAACGTCACGGGCGCGGCGGTCGCGGGCGCCAAGTACGAGGGCGTCGCGCGCACGACGGTGACGACGGGGACGGTCCGCAAGGAGGTCCGCATCCCGGCCGGCGGGTTCTGGGTCAGCACGAGGCAGAAGAACGCGGCGCACGCGTTCGTGACGCTGGAGCCCGAGGGCATCGACTCGTACGCCACCTTCAACGTGCTCCCGGTCAGCGTCGGCGACGAGTATCCCGTCTACCGGGTCATGGCTTGATGCTGCTTTTGAAGTCTAGATAATGAAAGGATAATGTCAATGAATATATGCATGCTGCATTTGTATCTTGCATCAACATCACATGCTTGAACAACCTGTGACCATGATAAAGACTGTAAAAGCACGGAGGCAAGGCCCCGATCACCCCGAAACATAACGCTTGTGGAGGGAGGTGTACGAAGACGCATCCTGGCCAGAGTCCTGATCCTTTGCGGGGAAATGCCGGGGGGTTCCGACCGGCGGAGGTCCGGGTTTCGGTGCCGCGGGCAGGGTATCACTCCGGCCTATTATTCTCGGCTTTGATTGACGGCTGCTTCCCTGCTTTGACCCTGACAACACATCTTAGATTCCGCATATCACTGAAGCAGGCCGCCCGCCTGGGGGGGAAATGGCAGTTGAAAGATCCCAGAACTCCATCATCCCGGACTTCGCACCCGACCCTTACTCAAACTCGAGACGAGCGACGACGGAAAAGCTGCGCTGCTCCCGAATCACAGTATCACACAAATCAGAAGCTTAGTGATACACAAAACGTCGGCAACCAGGAAGCCAGAGAGAGAGATGTCCAGCAAGGCAGAAAAAGAAAGGCAAGAAGGAGAACGGATAGAAATCCTCAGCTTGTAAAAAGGAAACGCGTTTGTTGCCGACTGACGACGGAAGCCCCGAAAGGCAAAAGATTTTGACCAGCATGGGGGTCGAACCCACAATCTCCTGATTCCACGGTATATCGTAGTCAGACGCCTTGCCATTGGGCCAACCGGCCAGACAATTCAGAGTACCTGAGATACTCGTCTGTGATTTCGGGCTCTGAGTTTGCAAACCATATTCTCTTCGTCGGAAGCAGGGTGGAACGCTGTTGAAATTTATGGATTTGCTCTGACTGGGTCTGTGAACTCCCGTTGGCCAATCACGTGTAATCCAACAGGGGCTCCGTCACTCCATGTTGGAAAAATTTGCTAGCCCGGCTATCTTCGGCGGCTTCCGGGGGGAAACGCTAAATGCCTCAGCGCCCCTCCCGATGTCGGGGATCTGTGAGTGATCTGTTGGAGGGGGGAGGAGGAATGAGAAGACCCCGATCTCCTCGGCCCCGCTGGTCGCGGCGAGTCTCCAGTGGGTGCCCCGGACTTGGGCCCCGCGGAGCAAAGAGTCATACATACGTTTGCGTCCACGCTGACGTTGTTGAGTGGAAGACGTTGTGGCTTCGGAGGTATCGAGAATCGAGATGTCGAATGGCGACCATGATTAGGGGTGAGGTGGGTTTCAGTTGACAGACACACACGACTAGGGTATTGAGATCGGAAATTGGGAGAGCTCGACTTCAACGAGGAGGCCCTGTCTTATGTGTCGTCTATTGTTTTCTGGTTTACATCGAAATTCTATCAACAATAGCACCAAGCGTCACCGCCGTCGTTTTTACTGCGACGTTCGGTCGTTATCCCTCCTTTACAACCCTTTTAATGACGGCAAACAGCCGGCTAGTATCTGCGGAAGATAAGGTCCTCTCTCTTGGGGCCAGTGCCGATCCAGACAACCTTGACGCCGACAAACTTCTCGATGAACTCGACGTAGGCGCGGGCCTGCTTGGGCAGGTCGTAGAACGTCTTGGCGCCCGTCGTGGGCGTGTTCCAGCCCTCGAACTCCTCGTAGACGACCTCGGCCTCCTCGAGCGCCTTGAGGTCCGCGGGGAAGGACGCGAACTGCTCGCCCGTGCGCTTGTTCTTGTACGCGACCGCCACCTTGATGGTCGGGAACGTGTCGAGGATGTCAAGCTTGGTAAGGTTCAGCGCCGTGTAGTGGTTCAGGTCCGTCGAGTACTTGATCACGACGAGGTCGAGCCAGCCGCACCGGCGGGAGCGGCCCGTTGACACGCCGATCTCGTGACCGATCTTCTGGAGCTTCTCGCCCGTCTCGTTGAGCAGCTCGGTGGGGAAGCCACCGCCGCCGACGCGGGTCGTGTAGCTCTTGACGACACCGACGATGTTGTTGATCTTCTTGGGGTTGAGGCCAAGCTGCGAACATTGTCAGGAGCGGATTAGGGAGCACGAGACCATCATGAGGAGGGAGAGAGGGCTTACACCAGTGAAAACACCGCCGAGGCCAGTGTTCGACGATGTAACGTAAGGGTACGTTCCGAAGTCTGTGGGTCAAGTATCAGCAAAATGTCGCGCGCAAACAGAGCATCGTGCCGGCGTACTCAGGTCGAGCATGACAGCCTGGGCGCCCTCGACGAGGATCTTGTTGCCGTTCTTCTGGGCATCGGCGATGATGGGGACGGCGTCGACAACAAAAGTCTGTAGATGCGCGCGCGTTAGTGATGAGTCCACAAAGTCGTTGACGCGCGACCGGCCAGACATACGCGAAGGTCCTCTCTGTACTGCTTGAAGCGGGTGATCTCATCCTCGACATCGTAGACGAGAAGGTCACCGAAGCGCTTCTTGAAACCCTGGGCGAGCTGGCGAAGCTTGCGCGCAAAGACCTCCTCGTCGAACATCTCGCTGATGGTGATGCCGTTGCGGGCGGCCATGGTGCTGTAGGTTGGGCCGATACCGCGCTTGGTGGTGCCGATGCTGTTACCGCCCAGCTCCTGCTCCTCCAACCCGTCGACCTGGATATGGCAGTCGGTGATGATGTGGCAGCGGTCCGACACGAGGAGACGCTCGCGGATGTTCTTGAGGCCCTTGGCTTCGAGGTCGGCCATCTCCTTGAAGAAGGTCGGCACGTGGACGACGGCGCCGGATCCGATGAGGCTTATGCACTTCTGGTGCAGGAGACCGGAGGGGAGAAGGTCTGGAGAGAGGGAGAGAGAGAGCAACAACAGCGGTCAGCATAAGGAGGAGGGAGAGAAAGCGGCGCAACGGCATTGATCGGAGGAGACAAGAGGGACTCACGGAAGTCGTAGCTGACACCATTGGCGATGACGGTGTGACCGGCTGGAAAGCAGTCGGGTTAGAATCCCTTGTCTTCGGGTTGGTCTCTAGGAGTTTTGGAGCGACTCCTACCATTGTGTCCGCCCTAGGGCCATCAGCATGCCATCGATTAACCACAAGGTACCGCATTCCCAACCTGAGCTCTGGCGCAAATCTGCGCGTCTTGTCCGAGGCTGCAACCGGGGAGAGGGGGGGCGCGTTAGAGGGTCATTGCGACGAGACGAGATGAGGGCACCAAGGGTGAGCTTACACATCAACCAGCTTTCCCTTGCCCTCGTCACTGTTGTTGCGCCACGTGTTAGTCGATGAATGCCGTCGCAATTGAAGATGCAGCAGGGCAGCGCGCGTCATGCAGAAGACGCGACCGCAGCGGGCATATACACATGCAAGATCCCCCACATGTATACACCCTCGGAATGTTCCCCGACGTGACCGCCGCCCTGCTGGCTGGGGGAGTTGGGATGGATGGAGGTAGGGAACAAATGGGATGGGAAGGCAGAGAGGGACGCCATTGGATATATGGAGGGAGTGACGGCTGAAGAGACCAAAGAGACTGGAGAGGCAGAAAAAGCAGACAAGAGCCGGAACAAGGAGAAGGAGAAGGACAAGGAGAAGAAGAGGGAACAATAGGTAGAGCAAGAAGGCTGGGAGTTGAGTGTTGAGTTGAGTTGTGCCGCGAGAAGATTGGCAGCTTACCCCCACTGGGCGCCGAGAACGATATCAATCGTGGCCATGGCGTCTCGTAGTAGCGTTCCTGGTTGTGTGTTTTATGTGTATAGCAACAAGCGGTTTTGTCTTGCAAGCGAAATTGTCCAAAGTATGGGTTGCTGCGATCGCAACGTCGGTCTGCGATAGTCTCACAAAAACAATTCAGAAGGGAAAGACGCGGGGTTTTAAAAATTCCCATGGAGGGGCAGGTTTTGCGTTGGCGGGGTCGGACGGCCGGGCTCCACTGCTGCGACTACCTAACTATGACTGTGACTGTGGACTCTCATTTTCCTTTAGGGTGGTCAGTCAGGTCAATTGCCAACTGCGTTATCGGCCCGGGTGAGGTAGGTACCTACCTAGGTTGGTAGGTAGGCACGCATACAGGTAGGTAGGTACTTGACGGGCACGGTTGCAGTCACGTAACGCGGTAATTACGTGCAATCGCCGGCTCGCTTAACGGGACGGAACCGTCCGGAATGGAAGAATCAGGTAATACCGGGACGCCAATTGATGCTGCCGTCATGTGTGGCTGAAGTGCCAGTTCAGCCACAAATACTCTCAGCCACATTCTGCCACACCACCAACCACATCACCGGCCACTGGGCCGCATTCTTCATTCTCAGTCATGGCGGTTCACTGCCCATGCCTCCTGCCTGTCCTTGCCTGACATCCATCACACCACCAACATCGACAGCCATCAACAATAACAGCACTCAACGTTGCTCGTCCAACTTGAGTTCCGAAAAGAAGGGGAAAAAGCGAACGAATCCCCCGTCAAAAGTAGCAAGATAGCCATAGGTGGTGCCAGCAGCCAAGCTTACCGCTGGGCAAGCAAACAGCAGCTCTCAGGGTACGGTAGCTTCGGTCATGCTTCAGCCAGTCCGTTTAGTGTTGGTGAATGGAAAACATCGTTTCGACTGACCCAACAACTAATGGACGCTTACACAGCAGGTGGGCACCAACAAGCTTAAATCCCAGCAGGCATGATATGTCTATGACCCTTGTCGGCTCTCCGCTTCACTGTTACCTCGTTGCCGAAAGCCGAGGAGTCCGGCCCTGAATCGCCCTGTTCCCAATGTCCGCAACACAGACTTTAAGTCTAGTATTCGTACAACAATGTTCAAGCTCTTCACATTCTTGGGTAAGTAGGATGGGGATCTGACACAAATACATCGACGCAATCATCTATCTCCTCGACCATGCGGACAGACCCTGGCTTCGCCTTGATCCGGCGTGAGCTAGCACGACGTTGTCGCCGAGGAAATCTTCTTCACATGGCCCTCCAACAACAAGTCACAACAACCTCGGACACAACAAAAGCCCCTTCTCTTGGCAACGGCGGCCAGATGCATCCTACATGGGCAAAAGCTCATTCACCCGAAATTGTAGGCCGAACAAGGACAGGGAACCGACCCCATGAAGGCTAGGGGAGGAGGAGGGGGAGGGGACAGAGCAGGACAGATTAGGGCGAGCAGCTGAAAACTCGTCCCCTCTCGACTCAGGACTCAGCGCCATCCAATCTTATCTGATCCATCAGATAACCTTCGAACCCCCGTCTTCCATGCGCTGTGCCTCCATCCTCAGACCATTATCAATCTTATCACGCCGCCCTGCCAATCACCGCCCTCACCGACCGGCCGAGAATCACCTCTCCACAGCGCTGTCAAAAAGACCCTGGCCGAGAGCCCGAATCAAGCGACTGAGTCTCTAGCCGAGCAGCCTGATCAGGTATGGCCTGCAGAACCCCTGCCCGACTGCCCGGACCATCTAACCAACCTTGGCTACAGATGCACCACCGAGCCACCCTACACGAGTTTGTTGCCCTTCTGGCATTCACTTGGTGATGAAGGGGAAGAGGGGAAAGGAGGGTCTCGTCCCCCCCATCATGTGCGCCACATGCAGGAGCTTGACTCTTGGGTCTTGTCGTTCGTTGTCCCCGGGCAAAAAAGACAAGACTGGGCTCTCAGGGGTGGGCGTCGGCCCTTACCGATGCCAGCTGTGTCTACAGACTTATAATGCTCACTCAACCCCTACGCGCGAGGATTGGGGGGAAAGGGAGATCGTCCCTTCTCTCTTCCTCTCCATCCCGCTCACCCTATCACCAACAAGCGTCGAGAATCAACCACTCGAGGTCGTTTGCACAACACTGTCAAGATGAAGTACTCCTACGTCCTCCTGGCCACCGCCGGCCTCGCCGTCGCCCAGCAAAAGTTCACCGACGTTATCCCCAAGTGCTCCGTCGAGTGCCTCACCCAGGCCGTCAAGGACGGCACCAAGTGCAGCAGCATCGACGACTCGGCCTGCATCTGCGAGGCCACCAACTACCGCAACATCTACACCGTCGGTGTCCCCTGCGTCCTCCAGTCCTGCCCCAGCGACGTCGCCACCGGTATGTTTAGACACCTGTCCATCTCCCCTCTCTTACCATTTTTTCTATTTCTTCTCTCCTCTCGTCTTGCCACCACATCCCAGGCCGTTACTAACACCCACCCGTCAGGCGAGCTCCTCCCCGCTGCTGCCAAGTTCTGTCGCGAGGTCACCAACGGCGCCTCGGTGCCTCCCGTCGAGTCCGCCTCCGCCGCCGTCTCATCCGCCATCGCCTCTCTCTCCTCCGCTGCTGCCTCGGCATCGGCTTCCGCATCGGCCTCTGTGTCTGCTGCCGCTTCCGGCGTCACTACCTCTGCCTCCGTCACCTCCGCCCCCACTGCCGCCGCTTCCGGCTCGGGTGCCGCTGCTACCAGCACGGCTCAGCCCGCCGCCGCCCCCGCCATGGGCTCTATGGGCACGTTCGGTATGATCGCTCTCGGTGCTCTCGCCGCCTTTTGAAAGGGCTGAGGGGATTGTTGTACATAAAGGGTCGATAAAGGGATAGGTGTCGGGAAAGACGCATGTACACTTGAGACTCTGTTCACGAAATAATAATACGTCAATAATCAATCAGAGCGTGTATGGGAATTGCAAATGGTCATGTTCGTGTCTCGGCAACTTGGTCACTGGACCAGCACAGCTCTCAATTCATATGGCCACATTTGCAATGGATCTACCCTCGGCTTCTCATGCGTAACGAGATTGCTCGTCTTATAGCGGAACGGTGCTTGAGGAATTTTAATCCTGCCTGCCACGAAAGACTTGAGGCTTCATGCTTGTCAGTGTGTACTTCTTGGCTCGCCTGCCAGCCATCTGATGCTGTCTGATTTCGACATTCATAGCTACTTCACCAACACTGTACGTCCACTATCCATCCTTGTCTACAAAGTCCACACAGGGTAAGCAGCGGCATCTCGGTGCCTGTTTGAAGAATCGCCATGAGAATTGGGGAAGTTGTAGCATGCACTTCTAAGTAAGTACTTGAGTCTTACATAGGTAATGACCATGGTTCCTGAGAACATCTGCGATGATCACCACTTACGTTGCAATGCCATGACCGTTTCAGCCTCCATTGCGCACTTTTCTGTCTGTCTGTGCTTCTTTTTCCGTCTCCCTCGAAGCTCTAGTATACAAAGGATCCCCAAAGTATTGTTTCCTTATCCATTCCCCGCGGTCTCGATAGTCGTCATGTATTCATCATCATCCGATTAAACAAGGCTTCCATACTGGTCCCATCCCTCCTCCTCGAGGCCGGCGTTCTCCTCGCGGGCCGAGAAACGGTGCAGGAAGATCTTCATGTCGACGTCGTGCTTGGCAAAGGTCTTGATGAAGGGCTTGTCCCGGGCGAGGCTGGTGCACGCCACGTGGAGCTTCTTGAGGCTGGGCAACTTGCGCTCCTCGACGAGCTTCCGCAGCCGGGAGATGCCCTCGACGAGGTACGCCCACTCGCAGCCCGTGAGGAACAGCACGCGCAGGGAAGGGGGCAGGGCCTTCATGAGGGCCACCGTCATGTCGGGTCGCTGCGTGTGGCTCGGGGGCAGCTCGTTGAGGCAGCGGCCGGTGAAGTCGAAGCGCAGAACCTCGAGGGACGTGAAGCTCGCGACGATGTGGAACGGCGAGACGTGCAGGCTGTTGAGGCCGTCCCAGATGGTACGGTCACCGGGGGCGACCTGGAGCGTGAGGCGGAGGCGTTTCAGAGTCGGGCGCAACGGGTACAGGATGTGCAGCGCCGACGCGGCGTCGAGCGAGCCCGCGCCGTACTGGACCTCGACGAGGCCGGTGCAGTGCGCGACGATCTGGCGAAAGATCTTGGGGGACTCCCGGAAGCGGACGTGGCTGGCGAACTTGAGCGACGTGAGGTTCGCGAGGAAGACCGCCAGGCGAGGCGAGACCACCATCGGCGGACGCGGCAGGGAGGCGGCGTGGCTGGCCACGCGATGGCTGTGGAAACAGTACGGGACGAAGATCTCGTGGATCTTCAGAACGCGCAAGTTGGGCGCGAAGGAGGCGAGGCGGCAAAGGTAGGCCACGTGAGAGCGCTCGTCCGTGATGAGGCTCACGCCGATGTCCATGGCGACGTTGCGAAGGTTCTTCAGGCCGTTCCACAGCTGCTGCTGCTGTTGCTGCTGCTGCTGAGAGTTCTGCACGGCGGCCATGGTGAGGAATTTAAAGGCGAACTGAGCGTCGACGACCTCGGGCCGGTCCTTGAGGGTCACCGACACGATGTTCGGGGTGTGGAGGAGAAGCATCTCCTCTAGGAAGAGCCGAAGCTCGTTCTCCCAGATGGAGTCGGCGTGGGAGGAGCCCCAGAACCTGTCGTGCTCGGCGGGATCGATGCCCAAGGCGGCCGCCCGGTCGCTGATGGATTGCTTGTAGCGGTTGACCTTGGTCTGGCTGTAGAGGTTGGCCGAGGGCGTGAGGTAGGCGGTCTTGACGCAGGCGCCCAATTCGGGGCGCATGATGATCGTCTCGAGGAATCCGAAGATGGTGTTCTTCTCGGTCGAGTTGAAGGCCTCATAGAGGACGGGCGTCGCGATCTTGTTCCAGTCCTTGCTAACGAGGCAAAGGTTGAACAGTGTTTTCTTGGAGGCCTTATAGCCCGCAAAGTGAGTCGTGGCAGGGACGCAGTGGGTGCAGAGCATCTTGACAATGCCCTCGCGGATCTCGAGGGGGAGACCGTCCAAGACGAGGGTGTCCATCTCGACGGTCTCGACGGTCTCGACGGAGGTCTCAAGGGAAAGATCCTCCAGGGCGAGAGAGCCCATCTCTGCCTCACGAAATGACATTGTGGCAGGCAGAACGCGATGATGATGTGAGACAGTTCTGAAGAGATAGAAGACGATGAGAATGCTTGTGTGAGTAGGCTATTAGCGTAGGCAGCCCGATACAGCGTCAGGAGTAGCTGTCAAGATACCTTCGTATGTGATGAGGGCGGGGGCAGCGTCGAGAGGAGGCTGCGCAGAGGTTTTTGTTGATGGGGAGGAAGTTGATGACAAGACCTCTGAAGATTTTGATGAGCTCTCGTTGAAAAGTATGAAGAAAGGTGACAATTACACCTGAAGATACAAGCCGGGGTTTGGGGAGGCTCGAATGGAGAGTGAGGAAGAAGATCTCAAGTGTCCACAGCCGAGGAGAACTAGATATTTTTGCCCTGGGGCTTCTGTGCTCAGAACAGAGGGCTACTCGAGACTCGAGAAAACAGGAAGGAGCAGTAGAGATAACAGCCAGGAAGGAGCAAGTAAACAAATACTTTATTGCCAGAGTGGACGTGTCTTGGGTCACCAGGCGTGGACGGGACGGGTGTTGATGGGTAGGAGGAGCTAGTGTGCTCAGCCTTTGCGCTGGCGCTGGAGAACTGGAAAACTTGAGGACTGTGAGCCCCGTGAGCTTGGATTCAAGCAACAATCTGTTTTGGCATAAAATACATAGCTCACTGCAGGTCAGTCTGACAACTTGGTATTTATAACACCTAGTGAAGAGCATCATCCAAGGGACTCTACTTTGGATTCAAAGCGTAGTAACTCGGTCTTTAAAGTTGTCATAGTACTGTTATGACAAGACTTCTGACTGTTAGCAAGTCAACACACTCTTCAGCTTGACTCAACTTTGTAGACCTTGTTATGATCCATTCATAGTCTGCAATCTCTTGATTGTTCTTGACTGGGCCTCTATCTGAAACATTTTGGTAGTTCCACAAAGCACTTGAAGCTTCCAACTGATAGGTCGCATAAATGAAAAGGCAGTATTTATTTGGTTTGCTATCTCTAATCTCTACCTCAAAACCAGTAGTCTTGGTACAAAAGATGATACCTTTCACCCCTACACCCTTTGTTCTACTCGAAAGTTAAAGGGGGGATGATTCTCCGCATATTTCAAGGTTACTGAATAAACGATTTACTTTTCCTAACAGTAGACTCACCTAATGCGCTGCGTTAAACTTCCACAGTAACAAAAACATTTCATTGTGATTCTCTTAACATCTGTGGAAGTTATTCTTTCTCTTTCTTGATGCCTGGGTAAACAATGCAGCCTACCACGCCTGTACCACAACTGGTCAAGGTCAATATCTGACTAAGTTTCAATTCTGTCAAGTTAATATTGCTGCTGGCTGAGGGTCACGAATTTCCTGATTGTCAAGCTCCTACATGTTCTATACAACCACCTCCATTGCAGCAATCGGCACTAACCTTACCAGGAACTGCTCCAATGTATTTAAGTTTCAGTTTTGTATAAAATCTTCCGCTCCTCGAAGCATAGCTGGGCAACGTCACGTTGTTGGGTGTGAATTCAGTTCTTGTGGTTCTGTTTGTGATATTCAGGCGAGGCCTTTGGGGCGTCTTCAATGACATCATGAGAGTGGTTGATGTCTAGATAATGGAGAGCGGGCACTGGGAAGCTAGAGTCCTAAAAATCCATTCAATGTTTGCCAGACCACAAAAGTTTGAGCTCGTCGTAGCTGCGTCCAATGCAAGCCTAAGCAATGTTGGTCCGATAACGAGGAAGAACATAGTATTGAGGCCATTCAAATGTTGAAAAGTACGGTCTCAAGTGAGCCAGGGGACGATGGTTCCAGAATCTAAGCTTAGACGAGGTCCAGGCTCCAGAACAGTGGAGGAGTGTTGCGATCTCCATCTTTTCCTCAAAAGATTCTTGCGCAAAGGACTTATAGCAACTGTTGACTAACTGTTGAACAGATTGCGAACCGTGCACCGTTTGGGAGACCATTCTCTCATCTCAACTAACAGCAAGCTAGCAGTTTGATAAACTCACACTTTCAACCAACACAGCAAGAGATACACAGTAGCTTTTGCATTCGACCTCGATCTGCATTTGAATACGTTGATCCAACGACCCCATTCCAGTTTGTCCCTGCAAACAAGGTTCTCCAAGGGGTTGTTCAAACTTTGATGAGGACAAATTTATTGACGTTTGGCAACTATGTACAAGAATAGCCCAAGACAACAGACTCCATACGGGGTCCCACCCGGGTAAGAAGCAGAGTAGATACTAAAGACTGAATGTGCTCGCAGCGAGTGTTCCGTTTCCTCCTCCTTTTGATTCTTTACACGCCATCGTGCGTTTAGCAGGTGAAGACGGCGGGGCCGGGGATGACGTAGTTGGTAACGGGAGGCCACCACTGTTAAACAATGCTGGTTAGCCAACTGATGGATATGCACGACCAGAATGGGAACAAGACTCACAATGCTGAGGGTGACACCAGGGTCGGATGACTTGTAGGCACCGGGGAAGCTGACGGTCGAGGGGGTCTTGGTGCCGGTTCCTCCGACGACGTTGATCTGGGCGCACTCCATGTAGAACTGCGCTCCAGGGTAGCTGCCGGCGCCGTGCAGGGCGATCATCTCGGCGCGGAGGAGGTACTGGCCGGGGGCGATGCACTCGGGGATCTTGATGCTGTGGCGGCCCTGGCCGTTGATGACCTTCTCGGTGCCCCAGACGCCGTTGCTGAAGCCGTCCTGCTGGATCTTGAACCAGCCGTTGCCGACGCCGGTGTCGGTGGTGGCGTCGCTGACCTTCTTCAGGTACGCGATGGTCGGGCCCTTGTGGCTGCTGTCCATGACGTCCGCGGGTCCGGAGCCGGTCGTGCTGAGCATGTAGCGCCAGATGGCGGTCACGTTCTGGCCGGCCTGGACGGTGATGACCTTGGAGGTCGGGGACGTGGGGTTGGGCGGTCCGTTGCAGGCGAGGGAGTTGGACGTGACGTCCTCGATGGGGCCGTTGTAGCTGGGGATGCGGACTCCGTTGCCTTGGCCCTGGTTCACGCCACCGACCTCGAGGGAGGAGAAGATGGTGTGGGCGCTGGCCAGGCTGGCCGCAAGGAGAGAAAGGAGGACCTTCATTGTGACTTTGGGCGGGTTGTGAACTTGGAAGAGAAAGACCGGAAGAGGGGGCTTGGAAGAGGGCCGAAAGAATGAATATGTGCTCAAATGCGCTCGTCCGATTAGCGTTGTTCGATGTGGAATGATCAGAAGACGATAGGTTCAAGAGGTTATATATACAGCTCGACATCCCGTCACGACCCTGGGACATCACGGCCTGCCTCTCGTCGTCCCAGACTGTAGACGTTGCTCCCGCAAGAGGCGACATGGCGACACCAGACCAGGTGACAGGGAGCCAAGACCGCCACGACGGCGAGACCACGGCCGTGTTTCTGCTACCATTGCTACGTCTGGACGAATGGGCCGCCCGGAGTGGGTGAGAAGGACACCAGTCAGGCCTCCGGGTGGATCGACGGAGGATGATGGTCCGGATAATATAGCACAACGGCACGGAACTCCTACCGACGTTCCCGTCCGCGGCGACCCAAAAGTCTGGGCTTTCATTTAATCGAGGTGTCTTCATTCGTGCCATTCTACTTGTTTGTTTTTTCCGTGCAACAAACGCTCACATGGTCATGGTTCCTCACAATTTGGCCACACCGCGAGTAGTTCCCACGGAGCAACGATAACTCGGCGAAACATGGAACCATTTCTCGGCGCTTAGCTAGCTGCAGGGTCGCTACCAAAGATGGAAGGCCAGCTCCAGAGATGAGGTGGGCTGGAGGTCGAGTTGACAGCGCAACTAAGCCCCCTTCCCTGACACGAACACTTCAGCCTGGCTGTCGCTCATCTTAGGACCAATGTGGCATGCCAGCGAATTCAGGCCACCCAGCCGATTGATCCCCAGTTGATTTTACCGATCAAAGGAAACTGGGAGACAGAAGTCGAAACCAAGGTCCAGATGCTGCCGTCTATGCTCATCAATCCAGAACATTGGGCCATTTTGCGATTGAGCAACCTGCTACTCATGTTTCTGCGGGAGCACTGCCACCATTGTTCATCCACCTGCTATCGCGTAATTCAAATTACGGCAGCGCATGGCGATTTCCATCGCAAATTTCAAACACAACTGGAATAGCATGCTACAGAGGCAGTTGAGGAGTGAGGCACGCCCGTGATGTTGAGAAACACTTTGAATATTCATTCACGGCACGCATCTGGCACATATATGACCGAAAGGGTTCAAGCCGATGTACCTCAATCAATATTCTTCTTGCCTAGCTGGTAAAAAAAAAATAAGAAGCCAAGTCATGCAACAAGCTCAACAACTGTGGACGGAGGATCTGGCCCGGCCACGGCTCTGCGGTCAGAATAAGCAGCAGCACCAATCAAGTCACTCTAACGGCAAAAGTTATTGGCTGTCGACGGTCACGGGGCATATAATCGGTCATAAATTGACAGTGCCAGCCTTTTGCCTTAGTTCATGCAGTCATCTTTTTATGCCCCCCCCCCCTCCCACTGCCTTTTATGTCGTTTGATTTTTCTAACCGTGTTACGGTGGTGAAGTAGGTGGCTCATGACCTGCCTACCGGATACACGGTCTTCTAAATCCTGACATTGGAACAGCTAGTTGAACCTGAATTCTCTGGTCAAATTAACAAATGTGGAAGCAGCCAGGTGTAACAAGGCACGTGTTGCTTATCTTTGCTTATGGCACGTGTTGACGTTGGTGTTGCTGATTATGAATGATTATGAATCGGATCAGCAAAAATCAACAAGGAGCAAGCTCGTAGAGAAGACGCCTATTTTTAGGTGACGGTGCCGAGACACCGTCCTCACGAACCAACTCCGGCGTCGCCGACAAGAGACTGCGCTCCTCTGTTCGCTGTTGACTATTTTCCCCCTCCGCTTCCTCTTCCCATGCAGAAGCATCGTGTTCAGCGCACTTGCGGCCATCACCAACGGCACGCCAACCCCAGACCAACGCCGGCGGCCCCCCCGGTCAATACGTCGTGATGCCACGATTGGTTTGCCGGTCCCGCCTCGAGCGAGCTTCTCGTAATCCTCGTGTTCCACGCTGTGGCCGTGGCCGTGACGGAAGCAGTGATAGTAGTCCCGAGCGTGCTTTCTGCCGCCGCGGCGCCACTGTCGACGTTAAGGGTCTCGTTCGCCATGATCATTCCGGGGGGTTCGATCGTTAATTCATTGTTCACGCAATCCTAAGCCTCCTTGCAAGCGACCTCGTTGGACCCGCACATCCACACGGCCTGGTGAACGCCAAGGTATGGCCAAGGACCAGAACGGCGTCAGTTGAAGTCTATTTCTCATAGACCATGCCGGCTCAACCGCAAAAAAACAAACAAAAAAAACCCAATTTGATTGATGACGTGCTGTCGCTCAGGTAATTGTTCCTGCAGTATTTCGAACATTCCTGGGCCCAAAGGGGCGTGTGGGGAAAGGGGCACACACCCCGTCAACAGGTTGTCGAATGGGACATAGCCTTCTTCTCAGTCTTAGTGATAGATGCCGAGTTCTCAAGTACATCAAAGTTCCAGTCTCGGGAAATCGTGCTGGACAAAACCGACAACCTGATCTGTTTCGTCCCTACTCGAGAAGCAACCCTAAGTTGAACGGTCATTGATACCACCAAGCCCTGACCATTCGCAAACCCCTTGGAGATCTCGTAATTACTTTATAGACTGGCAAAAATCCCCATTAGCTGGCTCAATGCAGCGAACAGCTTCATTGTCTTGCGGTTCGTACAGAGAACGAGCAGGCAAAGAGGTCTTGTGTGATACCAGCCGTTCAACCGGATTCTAGTCAGAATGGTGTGATGCTAAGTAAATTGACGAATTTTCCCCAGGAGTTATGTTTCAGGTGCTGAGGGCTGCTGCAATGAAACTCGTTGACGCCCGGAACCTCGCTTCTACATTTTGAAACATCATTTGTCGCCACTCGATTGCATCTGTACTATCCCGATCAACTTATAATAGCGATAGACACTGTCATTTCCATGCCTTAACCCCAATAGCCTGTTCAGGTTCTTCCCGTTCAATGCCGCTGTTAGCAGCTAACTCTGAGCTCAATCATGCCCTTTTCACTTTGTCGTAGATCGCCTTTCTGACCCGAACTCATCGGAGTGCAGCGACATCTCTCCGAGGATCCTGTGAGCGCCGTGTTTGGGGAAGTATTCGTCGAGGCGCACATAGAGGCTTTCCTGGCAAGAAGCGAAGTTGGGCGAGCATGAGCGTGGTCTCATGGTTAAGATTTCCCGCTAAGGCCAAGCTGACGCGGCCGACCTAGACGGAGACTTTCCAGGCGTCAAGGGTCAGTCGCGCTTGGGGGTGTGTGAATGTGATTTCTTGGACAACACAAGGAGAAACCCTTATGTGTGGAATTGTAATAACGGCGGTTTTTTTTTGGTCCTCATCTCTCTGCAGCATCCAGCCAATTTAGAGCAAAGGAGTCGGGCTTGGCTGGAAGTTGCAGAAGCAATTAACGACCCTAGCAATCTGCGACTGTCAGCCCCCGCATTGTGACACGAGATGTTCGCAGTTCACGCTTCACGAATCAGCTAACCACCCTTACGTGTTATCTCCGTAGGCAGTTCTCTTGGCGATATGTAATATGTCATCAGGGGCGAAAGGACCTTACTTCTCCTTCCAAGTCCGAAACCACTCCAGATCCACCCCAAAATCGCTGATCCTGTAATCCTTAATCAGATTCAAGTGTCAAGGTAATGACTTTGGTTAAAAGGCCTACCTACCCTTGGCAAAAGTCAGGTTTGTTCGCACCTCTAGGGATCGAGTCAAAATACTCGCCTTTAGTCAACCTGTTCCCTAACTGCTAATTAAGTTTGTGAAAGAAAAAAGGTTAACTTTTTCGCCGATGACTCAACCCGGTAGTTGGGGCCCATGAAAGTCAAACGTCAACCTGTTCCCCCCGGTGCGCCTTGCGGCCTCTCAACGTGGCTTCTGCGGGGAGAGCCAAACTGGCTGGCAAGGGACTAGATAGACTATTTCTGCCAAGGGTTTAGCGATGGGAAGCGGTTAAGTGTGGCTTTGCACCGGGCCAACTATTGGCGCAGCAGTCCGAACTCCCGGGCATACGGGCAAAAGAGATGGGAACTGCGACATTCGCATGAACCGGATCCCTGTTGAACCGGTCAGTCCGGCGGCTAAGACAGGCTGGCGGCCCGCGTTAGCCCGCACGGTCGGGTACACGGCAGTAAGATATGTGGAACCCACGACAATCGCATAAACCGGATCCTTGCAGGACCGGCCAGTCCGGCGCCATCTTAGCCCGGCCCGAATGCTGTCAGCCCGTACCTGTACGATGTATATCGATCAGGTGCGGATCAACTTCATGACAACACTCCAAATTTACCCCAAGATCGCTAATCCTGTGCCTCTGTAGCTTAATTAGATTAAAGTTCTAAGGCAGTCCCTGCAGTTGGCACAAAGGAGGTCTACAGATTACTTGCACCTGGTAAGATGAGGGCAGCTTGCGGTCCAAGGCCTGTGTGGCCCTTGTCCTTCCATCCGTTAGACACTGCAAGCAATAGACTAGCCTACTGTCTCGTCTTCATACAAGACACGTTCACATACATGTATCAGCTGTGATATCAACAATGACACTTACTATGTATGCTTGCAATGACAGCCATCAGGGTGTATTAATAGAGCTTCATCCATAAAGCCCAGGTCTTCATCGCAGTACAGCACAATATCCCATCCAATGCCGCAGCCCAGTTTCCGCTAAGAGCGGTGGATGCCTACAGTTGACCCGTTCTAAAATTTCACCTCAGGCGGTACTTAGCAGTTTAGGGATCAGCAGTCAAGCAAGCTTAAGCGACCTGAAACAAAAACAGGGGAAGGCTCAAAATAGAGAAACAAATGCCGAATGGCAGTTGACAGAACATTGGAGAAAACGTCTACTTCTATAGCGCGCATGGCTATATGAATAAGGTATTTAAAGTTAAAATAAAAGTGTATCACGTATGTTATGTCCAGTAGTGTGTGACTGTCTATTTACCTTTCTGCTAAGACCCATAGATTCTCTCATATAGGCTTGCTGGCACTGCCCTCCCAGCTGCTATTGCAGGCTGTAGAGGCTGTGCGAAGGCTGGGCCGCAAGCTACGGAAGAGCTAGAAGGCATGACAGTCGCCAAGCTACAGGGCTCGGCGGGGCCGCTGACTTACATTTCCAAAGAGACTAAAGAAGCAATGAACAGGCAAAGCAAAGCAAACCATCAAACAAACAATAAGGAAAAAAAGGCAGATGTAGTTGAGTGTGTCTCTTTATGGTAAGTTTGTCTGGGGGAAGTGGTTACTACTGTATGGGCACATGTATCTACATTTGCTGACAGTTAGTGACCGCTGTGCTTACATGGGGCTCATGGCCGCTGTCTGCAGTAGACTTCACGGTCCTTACCATACGCGATAATTACACTTCGTACCTAAACCCAGGATGTCAGGTCTAACTTTGTACACCTCTCTCTCTCTTCGGACTCGCTCTAAGATTGTGATCTGCAATTGCTTCCCATTGCTGCATTCGCTTTTCACGATGACTTTTTGAGTCTAGCTCAATGAAACTGCATATAAAATGATGGCTCTTCCCCCCACGGTGAAAAACCTTCACCAACCCACCACCCAATCATAGATCCACACATTACACAGATCAATCTTTAATTCCTAGCCATGCAATTCCTCACTGCAATTCTGGCATTTGCCGCAGTTGCAGCCGCCGCCCCTGCTGCTTCGCCTGAGCCAGGTGCCCCTTATGAGGCTCCGAACCCATGCGGTCCTGGAGGTGAAACATACTGGTCTGTGGCTGATGATGGTGGCGGTGGAGGATGGGGCGTAAGTTAATCTTTCCAAAGAACAAAATCACTATAATACTCATACTCCTGCGATCTAGTGCATCTCGAACGGGGCTGGAGGCTGCAGCGAATACTACTGGAAGACGGTTCCTCCCTACTGGAGCGTAAGTATAACAGAACCCCCCCCCCCCTTCTCCCTTTTTTATCTTACTATCTTGGACTTGCTAACTTTGCTCTCTAGTGTTGGATGGGAGGCAAGGCTTAGGTGCACTTTCTTCCAGGCTGTTGCAAACTTTTGTCCACATCTTTACAGAGTATGGGGTCTCTGTTTTATTCTGTAACAATAAGAAAAACACATGTGGAATAAGGAAGCCTCCTAATGAGATATAAAACGCAACATAAAATGTTTAGTGGTAGTAGAACAATGATATTACCATTGACAATCTGAATGATACTAGGTGATAGTTGTTCGTTTGAATTGCTTAAAAGTGCATTGAAGTAAAGTACTACAATATCTTCATGATAATTGTCATGATAGGACGAGAAGTGGCATATGGATTTGCGTTCAATAATATGTATAAAAGCCCCTGGTAGTATGAATCGCAAAATGGACAATTAGCCAAGAGTTAGAGTTAGTGGAAAGCCAGGTCTGGAGGATAAGACTGTAAGTATCGGTCTATAGAACCTAGGGCTGCGTAATCGGCCATCGCCTTGTACATTGTAAGGCGCGGACTGCAAATACAGTAAAGGCATTCTTTAAACCTCCTGTCGGTCTTGATAAAGATGCTGTTTGGCGGCTTGCGACATCTGGCTTAGCAACTCAAAAGGGGGTAACACCCATGCCATGATTGCTACGCCGACCATGACCAGACGGTGCTCCCTCTTCCACACCGCAGTGTATTGTGACTGTATTGACAGCATTGATCCTTCATTGCAGTTCCAGTTCTGTTGATTTCCCAGCTCATGTGAGCATCGCGCCTAATTAGCCAGGCCGTTGTGATGACACGTCTGCCCGACCCGTGTGTCCTCGTCTCCCACCTCGCCTGAAAGCTACCGCTCCTTGTCCTACAGCGGTTGGACCGTCTAGTGAAGCATGAAAGTGTAGCCGAGAAGTGGTCCCCGCTGCCACTGACTCTCAATCGTGAAGCGTATAATAACCCACTGCTTCTAGTGTCGTCGACTCCCAAGACGAGCGGCGAACATGTCGGGTACTCGTTCGCGCAACTTAAAGATACACGAAAGGTCGTCAACAAGCGCAGGTTACTCTGCTGTCCTTCGGCGGCCGCCTGGGTTCAATAAAGTGTCCTCTAGAGCACGCTAGCGGTATCAGGTCCCCTTTGAGTGTCCAACCTAAGATACACACCCTGAAAATCTGTTTCATACACGACCTAACAAAACCGCTGACACTCCAGTTGACGATGTTGAGATCACGGGTCAAAAGTCAACGAGCCAACGTAATTATTAAAACACCTCTGCCTCCTTCCCCTGAGGTCAGCACTTAACATATGAAGATATCAAAAACCATGTAGCATTTTTTCACAAAAAAGCCTTTTCAGAAACGGAGGCATTCACGTCAACTAAGATTTTGACCTGGTTGTCCTTGTCCGTAATGAGCGCTTTGATGCCGTGCTCAATCAAGTCATCAAGCGGGATCTTGCGGGTAATCATCGATGCAGGCTTCAAAGCGCCTAGACGCCGTGTTAGCAACACAACTCCTGAATCTGACAGGAATGGACGTACCTGTTCTCAGGTTCTCAATGACTGCCTCGTAATCAGCTTTCTGATATCCGAGAACCGACTTGTACGAGCTTTCTCTCCAAGTCACCCAGTTGGGGTTGAACGGGATCTCCTTCTCCCAGATGGCGACATTGACGACTGTCCCGCGGGTTTTGACAGCCCCGCATGCAGCTTTCACACTATGCCAGACATCAGCTACCATTGACAGAACCCGCGGTGGTGGAGCGGGGTTCATACCTCGCGGGAACGCCTGCGCAGTCGAGTACGACATCCGCTCCGATGCCGCCCGTGATGCTCATCGTCTCTTTCAAGACGTCCTGCTCCTTGGGGTTGATGATGTGCGTCGCCCCAAACTCCTTTGCAAACCGCCGACGAGCAGTTGCGATCTCCGCGACGATGATCTTCTTCACCCCCTTGGCGATCAGACACAACACAGCGGCCAACCCGATCGGACCGCCGCCCATCACCAGAACCGTCGACTCGGGCGTGACGGGAGCGGCGGCGACGGCATGCCAGGCAACAGAGAGCGGCTCCACCAGCGCGCCCAGCTCGAGAGGCACGCCCTCGGGCAGGGGGAACACCTGGTCGGCGGGGACGGACACCGCCTCGCTCAGGCCGCCGCCGCCGCCGCTCAGCCCGATGAAGCCGCCGGTGTGGCACGCGTTCTCGGCGCCGGCGTTGCAGGCCGCGCACTTTCCGCAGTAGACCGTGGGCTGCACGGCGCAGGGGAGACCGACTCTCAGATGGGCCGCCCTGACTTCGGAGCCGATCTCCTTGATGACGCCCGAGAACTCGTGGCCGAGGGTCACGGGGATGCTGTCGCCCGTAACGGGGTGTCTGGATGCGGGGCAGAAGTTGGGGCCGCCGAGGTATTCGTGGAGGTCGGTTCCGCAGATTCCGACGAACGCTGGGGCGATCTGGGGGTAGTAGAGAGTGATGAGCGGACTGTAATGGGGGACCACCATCTCCAACAGGGATGCATGCTACCATCCTTCCCAGCTTCCCCGCGCGGGGTCGGACATTGACTTGCACAGAGCAGGCAGAACATGCGGAAAGACATCTTACCTTGACCTGATTTGGGCCGCAAGGAGGTTCAGGTATCTCTTCGATGCGGATATCCTCTCTGCCGTAGTATCTTGCAGCTCTCATGGCGATGTGAGTGTGTAACGTGAGTTGAGGGTGTTAGGGAGATAACTAGTGCTTTTCGTGGATGATGAGACAAAAAGTTGAGTGTTTGTTGTATGTAGGATCGATGCCGGATGAAGGGAACCACGGCGAGCCCCTTCTTATGCTTTCTCCTCTCGTGGCGTTACTCGAGAAGCTTCCCGGTCCCGTACGTCTCCCGGCATCACTGCGGCAGTAGGGACAACCGCACTTGTGTCATCGTACGAGTACGATCACTCACTGCCCCGCACCGTCAGACCACGTGCTTGGCGGATGTCCTCGGAGGCCGGGGGACCATCCGTGTCTCCCCATCAGAAATCTTGCTTAATGACAGAGCGTTGTTCAAGGAAAAAGATATCCGTATGATGTATGATACCTTGACCGGCCATGGCCCGGCCGGTCGTTGCCGCCAAAAGTGGGGTTCTGAATGTTCGGGTCCCTAGAATAAGAACTGGGCCACATTCTGCATGCAGCTGCACTCGATGTCAACCATGTCGCAAATAGAGATTCGTGATCGAGCACTCGGGTGGAGGTTGGAAGCTCATATGAGAAAGATGTCCAAGCAAAGGATCTGATCTTTTATACATGTTGGTGTTCTGGTTGAACCGGGATCCTGTTGCCAGAATTCAAGATTTAAGTCCAGCTCACCAGCCAAGAGGAGTCCCAGCCTAAGCCGACAACGGCGGCTATCAATGACTTGCCATTACGGCAGGTTGAAAGCGACTACAACTTTGGGGGGGAACATTGAGTTCCACCATGATTTTTCTCACAAATCTTTCCGTTTGCAATTGCAGAGGCAAGGCTCTATTCTCAAAAATCGACAGACCATGGCAGGTATACCTGGCCAGCACGGAGAGGTTGCTCCAGCCGCTAGCGTCTAGAAAAACAAACAAAATTGGGTATATTGGCCTCGTTCTTCTCACTTAACCATATCTGACCTGAATATGGTGTTCTTTTGTGAACTCTCATCCAGCCAGCATCCAAACACCTGACCGGTTGTTGCTGAGCGCAATCTTGGAAATTTGTTTGACTAGGAAACGTCAGCGCTGCCCGTTCACCTTCACTCTGTATGTCTCGATAGGACCTGTGCTTACAGTCTTGCCAGGTCATCGGCTGCTTGGTCTCATCGGCAGACTGTCGCCAGAGTCTAGCCATCCAGCACGTGACCAACAGATCCAGCTCTTTGTCCTCCATCGGGACCTTGACATCCAACTGCGGCATGTTCAGCAGGTTTTTCGCCTTGTCGCGCTTGGGCAGCGTCTCGACCGCGACGACCTCGCCGCTCATGTTCTTCCAGTGAACCTCGTTTTCGTGCTTCAGCTGGTGCGCCGGGCTGTCGCCGACCTTGAAGTGGTCCTTGACTTTCCACCCGCCCACGCCGGGCATCAGGTGCACCTCCTTGTACGTCCTCTTCGAGCTCTTCTGGCCCTGAATGACGATGACGTCATTCATCTGCATTTTGAAGCTCTCGAGGCCTTTGAGGGGGTCTTGGGTGAAGTCGTAGATGTGGTCTAGCTTCGTCCTGACGCTATCGCTGCCCGTCGCCTGGCTGACCCTGTAAACGACCTTTTGGATCCCGTAAATGGGCGACTTGGCCTCGGTGATGACGTTGCTCAGCTCATACAGCGCGCGGGGTGGTGATGTGTTGGCGAATATCGTCGTCTTATCCAAAAATAGCTTTGGTGTCTCTCCGCAGTTGAGTTGCGCCCTGGCGTCGGTGACCGTGTCGTCGTAGGTTGGGGGCTTTACGTCTTCGTCGCCCAACATAGACGACTTAGCGGCAGCCATGGTTCCAGTATGGGTTGTGGACATATAAGTTTGGTGTTTCGTGTTATTATGAATTCGTTGTGGGACAGGAAAAGACTGACAAGAGCGGCGAGGTTAACCCTGTTGACGGAGTCAGCATGGAAAGAAAAAGGGTATGGTGGCTGACAGGCGGGTCATTATATCCTTAAGAACCCACTTCTACGAGGTCGCGATTGCTTCTAGACGATTGCATCGCATTAGCTCCTCGGCATTCGAAGGTGGCTGAAGTAGTAGGATTGAGGCCATGCACCGTTTTGACCCGTTCCGCCATCTGCAGCCTGAAAGGAATTGGTTCGCTTGTAAGGCAGATTTGAAAGTTGGCGAGTGTGCATCCACAACTGCATTCAATCATATGAGGCGTGACCTAGACGCTGTGGTCTTATTGGCAGTGTTGTCAAGAAGGATCTTCATCCCTGTGATCCCTTGTTGATCAACGGAGTCTTGGTCTTTGAGACACACCAGAACACAGCCACGGGCCGTAGGCAGAACTGTGTTCGGCTCCGTCCCGGATCACGGCCCCCGGATTGTCAAGAGCCTTCGGATCTCTCGCGGTTGGAAAACACCTGTCATTGCTTGTGATTGATGTCATCGCTAAGCAACCTCGTGTGTTGATTACTGAGGAGCTGAGATGGAAAAATCCACAGGTGGGACAAGTCGGATGCGGTGGTGGAGTGATGTGATGTGATGTATGTGCGCCTCAACTTGGCCTCCTTAGCTGCAGGCTGCAGCGATCGCTGAGATAGAATTCATCAAACATCAGAGTTGGTGCTGTGATAAAAGTCTAACAGAAAGAACGGAGAGACCGAGATTAGAAGGTTAAGTTTCTATCGCCTATGTCCTGTAGATTACCCCCCAAATGTCTATCATAAGTGTCTACAGTTTTGTAATGACGAGCGATGACGCAAACATGAATACAAGACATGTTCCCACCACCTGCACCGCATCGCACGCGACCTCCCTTTTCTCACCCATCACCGGCGCTGATCATAGAAGATTCAATTCAGACATCGCCCCAATCAGCCAAACCAATTACAATGTTCCGCCCACTCAACCGTCTACCTCTGCGCCGTCTCGCGCCGAGACTCATCGGAACCCCAAGACCGCCCGGCCAGCTTGTACCGGCAGCGCGTCTGGCCACCAATTCGCCACCGGCGAAAACCGACAACGCTCAAAACACCACGCGGTATCAAACGCAAGCCACACCAGCCAGTGACGGTGCCGCAGCTATACAAAAAAAGACGGTGGCGGAGCAGGACGAGGAGTTGCGCCTGAAGCTGGAGGGCATGTCTGGGGAGGGAGGTGCCGCCGGTGTCGAGTACGAGAACGGGAAGGCCGAAGGACTCAAGCGGGGTGTTAAGTCAAATATGTTCCGAGTCATATGAGAGCTTCCTTGTGGGCCAGGTTGGATTTATGTTGGAGGCTGAGTGGTTGTTGATCTTGTAGTCAAGGAGCAATGCAAAAATGGCAGACGAAACACGCTGAATGTATTGATGCATAGAAAAGCAAACGCTATTTCGACATCCCCAGCTCAAGGGGCACGGTCTATTTTTCACGTTAACTCAGCTATCAACTAGGATTGTTCCTAATTGGCGGTTGGCGGCATGCCCTTCCTGCTGGGTCAAGCGGGAAATATAGGCCTTACTGTCTGATGCTAACAATGATGCCTGGGGTCTATGATGGAAACTGAGGTCGGCCAGTACGACGGAGCATTTTACTGTCATGCATTCCTAAAAATACTTGTTAACGCCTGCGTCTCACTTGGAATTAACGGTTAAACGCATGTGATACTGAGAACTTGTGCCTTGGGAACAATTGCTGCCCCTACCATCTTATCAATCCTAATTCCCCTTCACGAAAGTCACTGTAGCTTCTGTACATCATGATCATGGCGCTCTACATCCACGATCAATTTGCACCGAGGGAGCCTAAGTCCGAGGGCGAGCCTCCGATAGGTTGCTGGCTGCAGCTCCAAGTTTCATCAGCACAGCAGCCGAGGCACCCGAGGTCAAAGGGGTCGTGAAGCAGCATATCAGGAGGCAATCTACACACTGAGGATCACCGCACGGGCTTCGTGACAGTGGCCTTTGGCCGAGTGTTATTAAGGATTGGGCTATCGCATCTTCCGACTCACATTCTCCTTACCATCATGTCTTTTACCATCAAGTGATTTCGTCGCAAAAAAAGAAAACGGCTGTTGATCCATAACGATATGGAGACCGAGTCGCTTCGCCATAGGTCTGCAGCTCGGTTGTCTGCGCTGCGAACTCAGTTAACAACACCAGCGATGGCCAGCAATACGATAACCACGAACCAACTCCAGAATCCGGACACGGATGGCTATCCCGCAAAGGTACCTATCACGTATTACCCTTTGGATACGCAAAAGGCTTTCAAGTACAACGCGAACCGGGTTAAAGACAAATCGTACGCCAAGTATTACAACCGCGAACTGTATATCTACGCCGACATCCCGCAGTACATCCGCGAGCCGATGCCGGCAGAAGGCGTACTACCGATCACGGATGCCCGTCGTCTGCTGGACCCCGGCTATCACCCTCACGAGAACGGCTGGGTCGCCCTCCCGGACGGGACCGCCTATGTCGCCTCGCGGACTCGTTTCCCGGGATCGACAGGAGACATGGTCCGTTGGTGGTTTTGGTGGCACAGCGTCGAGCCCGAGCGCTACGCCCTCTGGTATCCCTACGACCATCTCAGCGTCCGGTCGTCGTACGCGGACCGCCTACACCGCACTGAATTGTCCCACACGCAAAAGTGGCTTGGCTCCACCCACCGTGTCACGGAGTTCATCGGCGCGACCAAGATGGCCGTCCACATCCGCTTCGTCGACCCTGCCCACTATGGCTTGCCGTGGGAAGAGCTCAAGGCATCCGGCTACGAGGCTGCCGTCTGCGCAGAGCTGCACGACGGCTTGGTGTCGAACTTGAAGATTGGGGACTTCTTACACCTCTGGCGGAAGACTGAAGATGGGCTTGAGCTGCGAAGCCGGTATTGGCTTGGCGGGGGCGTTCATTACAAACTCCTCGGCATGAGGATCGGGATCGACTATCTTGCAGGTGCCTTGGGGTTCAAGCACCTTTTGGGCGGGGAAAAGGTTGCCTATGAGCACTTCATACACGATCAGACCGAGTTTACCAACCTGGCTGGTTTCCTACCGAACCTCTATGCAGATTACCTGGCTGGACGTCTTTGAGGGCACCTCGTGTCTCAGAATTGGTTGCAAATCTAATAATTGCTGCGGTTTTGTCTAGTCCCAAGCATGGAGGGTGGTTTCCGTTGCTTTAAAACGACCAAATAAGCCTTGCATGTCGGTCCTTCTGCCGACGTATGTGACACGTAGCTTTCCCTTGCTCATGTAACAAGGATGCTTTAGATGTCTGTCGGTGGCTTGACGATATGAGACACCTGAAGACGCAGCCGGACTGAATTCGCCAAGATCGAGAGCGAAACTCACCTTTTCAAATAACTCTCTCTCTATTATTTCCTCTTCAGAGTTCCTGCCCAGTCTCCCTCGAACAATACGGCACAGAAAAAGCTCTAGGCCTCGCCAATGGAGAGTGGGGTGTTGCGCGAATGCTGCCTGTCTGTCATATGCCCAGCAAGACTAGAATATCACGCAAAATAACCAGTCTCAAAGAGATTTCATATCATGTTCTAGCCATGAAATCGCAAGAAGACAAAATGAAAGCAGTATCCGTGGGATTAGAAACATTCTTGAATACTGTGATAACTAAAAAAAGTGTGCAAGACTGCGTACTGATAAGCGCCAGCCAAAATTACTCGCCCTTGACCCAACCTTCCTTCTCATTCTGCTCCTTACTTCTCTGGCTCCATTCCGGTGCCACATCGATGCCATCCTCTTCCTCCTGGTCACCTTCTTCCTTGGTCTTGTGAATCGTCGTCGGCTTGTGCTCCGCCGGCGAGTACACCGTGTACAGAATCAAGGGTGTCGGGCCCTTGTTCAAGAACTGGTGCTTGGTCCCCGCAGGAACGATTACCATGTCGCCGGCCTTGACCTCTTGCTCTTTGCTTCCGACTTGCGCCAGACCTTTGCCAGAAGTGAAGGTCAGGACTTGGTCGACGGTGTGAATCTGTCGCCTTGTTAACCTTCGGGTCTAAAATTGAACAGAGACCATTGGGAGCTGATTACTTCTTCACCAATGTCGCCACCAACTGGGATTGTCATTAGGACTAGCTGGGAGTAGAGACCCGTCCACAGAACTCGACGGAACTCGGCGGACTCGGAGGGCAGAGCCGTCGTCATTCCCGGAAAATATTGCATTTCATTCTGAGGCCGATCGCTCGAGGGTGTAGGGAACTTGGATGTCATCCTGGCGGTTGCGGAGAAAGCGTGGGTTTGAGCTGGTACGGAGATGATGGGTCGACACAGCGAGATTCGGGTAACGGTGCGCGCTGCGCGAAAGGCTTTGGGGGAGAACATGAGTCTTATTTGTAGCGTGTTCGTCTAAACAGTATGAACCATTTTATCTCAGCGACGTTGAGTAGATTTATAAGGAGACTGGTGTTGATGCGACAATGACGATTTAGATATGTATGTAGTCATGATTCGTCGGGGATCCTTACGTCATCGGTCGAGCAGACCAGACCCCGTCGTCACTGTTCAAACCCCGTTGGCCCGCTGAAGGCAGTCTAGGGGACGGTGAGTAAGTCGCACTGGGAAACCTTACTCACTCCTCATGGAGCCGAGAACCTTCATTGGGAAAACAGAGTAAACCGAACTTGAATGCATTGATGCAAGGCGATCAACATGGCAACCTGGACGTATTTCTTTGAAATTTCCGGCGGCACAGGAGCCGAGAGACCGTCAAACCGCCCCGGTGTATTATTGTACGAAAGAAGTGGTGGCCATGGTGACGAAAGGACGTTTCCATAAGCCCGACCACACATATTCCATCCTTACTGAGATCAGTTAAACAACACCTCGGAAGATCGATTTCATTTTCAATTCTATGTCGAGGATGGAGTTTTCGTCAACTAGAACAGATTGGCTTCAAAACCGTCACGTCATGCCAGAGTCCTCCCCACACCCGAGGTGCAAAACGGTGAGTTCGAATAGGTTTTTAATAAAACTTAGTCTTTCAGAACGTAGCCTTCAGTGCCTTCGTTTCTCCATTCTATATCGATTCTGTCCCATTCAACGCCATCGAGAATCCGGATATTCAGTGGCTGAACCTCAAGTTGTCTACGCACAAACTCTTCCTTGGCCTCGGGAAGTCTGGCAAGGACCTCTTTTGGCGGACCGTATAGGTTTCCAAAGCAATGGACGCCGCAGATCCGACAAAATGGCGAGCCGTTGAACCCACGGCCAAATTTATAGTCCTGTGTCTGGTCTTTGCCAACTAGCGTAACTAGAGACTGATGAGGGTAAACGCCGATGAAACCGTTCTGGATATTGGCTTGGGGTTAACCGAGTGCTACAAGAGAGGACTACAATTTGCAAATGAGGCAAACTTACCCGGACGCAGATGCTACAATTGTCTTCCTTGACCTCAATGTCATTGAGTGGTTTGCTTTTGAGTGTAACTTGAACGGCACCGCACTCGCAACCTCCTGTGTACAACTTGAGTTCTTCGCCGGGTGCGTCCAATTGGGCCCTAAGAGATTCGGTGGGCTTGGAAGAGACAACCTTTTCAATCAACCTGCGTGATAGTTAGGCCAGCCAACGCCACTACGCACACAATGCGACAAACCTCTGAGACCCTGGATACAGGCTGGTCTTGCCTGAAGAATCCAACGTGACTACTTGTTGTCCTCTGAGATAGACTCCCTTCACATCAGGTACAAGCACCCGGAAGTTGATGCCTCTCTTTCCAGCTTGGGGACCAGTCGAATGGGTTCCAAACAGTCCTGTGCCACAGGTAGAGCAAAACTAACGACGCGCGTTGATAAGCATTTAGATACGCTCTAGTCATTTCTGCGCATAGCAAAGTGGAATCAACGTACCTCATGCTCAAGTCCCGTGTCACATGCGCTGTATACTGTCAAAGTATTGACGGTGCATCCTCTCCTGATTGTCAAACTATCATCGGCATCGTAGACCCAGACGTGGCCTTTCTTCGTGCAGAGCGTACAGCTGCAGATGGTTAGTGCTGGCAAGTCGGGCAACCGAACTTCATAGCGGTTGGCGCCACAGTGGCAGTGACCTTGATAGGTGCGCCACGGAAAGTCCATAGCAATACGTCGGTGGTGGCACGTAGACAAGTCGTAGGTGGGAAAGTTGCGAAGCGGACGACAAGGTCAAACGAAACGGCGATGTGAGAACGCGGGGTTATTTGGCTAGGCTGCCACCGAAAGACCCGCTTGCCCTCCATACGGAAATCGGCATTGTTACTGATGTCAGCGAACATGGGGGTTGATAAGCTACAGTCTTCCTATCAGAGCCCTCGTTGGTGTGCCCAAACCGTCATCAGATGTTGCCTTCTACATCTTTATGGCACTACATGTTGCAGACAAGGGCCTAGACTACACCATGACTACTGGAGATGCAAGGTGCTCTAAGCCGCTTCCTTTAGCGTGTTTGGGACACATGACACATGAGACAGGCATGATATTGTGGTTTACAGAGGATCAGTTATGCTGATTATTTGACCGAGCCACATGCCTCAATGGTAAGCCCTTAGGACCGCCCTGCTTGTTCGCTTATTGGTACCCATTATCCATTGTTGCAGTCTTATGGACAACACCGGAGGGCTACTTCAACATTCTCCAATCACAACATTGTAAACGCCGGTAATAGTGGAACCATCGGCGACCCGCGCCGGATGCGAACCGGACTCCACTGGCCGGACAACGTGAAGTTGGTCTGACCCTCGCCGATGAGACTTGTGAACGGATTGCATTATTAGACGCCGTACTTTCATTAACTCTTAGTTCTGCATATACAACAGTACCATCTTGCAATAATCTATCGATCTTCGTGAATTGAATCCTCTATGGCTGCGTCAGACCGCTTAGCATTCCTCCAAGGGGCACGCAAGGCCGAGCGTTCCGTATCTGTCTCCCGAAACATTGCCCAGTTGCAGAGCAGCACCAATAACACCACCCATGCCCTCGCCGGCAATCATACCGGCAGCGATGGCATAGCCGTAGACCTCGAAGCTCGCAGGCTTCCACTTGCGCCAGACGAAGGCAATGATGGCACCAACGAAGGCGGCGTTGACGAAAACGGGCCCGGGAATGACGAAGGAAAGGGCGATGGCACCCCAGTTGGGCAGCCACTGCTGGTACTTCTCGCGGGGGCCGGTCAGGTAGTAGTGACGGAAGATGACCTGAAGAATCGAGAAGATGCCGAGGACGATGGAAAAGATGCCGGACGACAGCGGGATCGGGACGTTGGGGCTCGTGACGACCTCTGCGACCGCAGCCCACGCGCTGACGGATGGGACCAGGAAGGGGCAGTGCTCAATTTCGGAGTCCGTGATACAGGGGTAGGCGGTGGTGAACAGGACGAACAATCCCGGTGCCAGCCAGACGGACACGAATGTGCCGATGGCCTGGGCGATGAACTGCTTGTTGGGCGGCGTGCCGAGAAGGAAACCGGTGCGGAAATCGGACGTCAGCGCCGTAGCGACGTCGGCGGCGCCGGCTGCCAGGCCGGCGGAGATGAGGTTGATTCGCTGCGCGTGCTGCACCGTGTATCCCGCCCCGGTTGTGGTACCACCAATGACCAACTGGGCGGCCTTTGCAGCAGCCGTCAGCGGCGTTTGGTCCGTGACGGCGCCGATCTGAATGGCGAGGAAAGAGAAGAGGAAGGCGAGCACCAAGGCCAGAATCGTAATGCCAACGTTGACCTTCCACTGAAGACCCATGACGATACATGCCAGGATAATGGACGCGAACAGGCCGACAACCCAGACCCAGGTCTTGACCTGCTGGTCGGGCGTGGCGGGGTCCTCGACGGCGTCCGCGTCCATCTTCTCCTCGGCCTCGGCGTACTTGGCGAAGAACTCAATGCGCTTGTTCTTCTTCATGGCCGTCTCGTGGATGGACAGACAGATGGACCTCCAGCCGGCCCTGAATCCGAAGTAGATGACTTTCCAGTGGACCAGCATCTCGCCCATGGAGGAGCAAACCATGACCATGACACCCGGCCACAAGAGCCAGTATCGGGGCGAGGGGGGGCCGACCCCGACGTTCTTCAGAGACGTGAAGCTGTAGTAGCCGTCCCAGTTCGGGTCTCCATCGGAGGCGTCCCTCCCGATACATTCGCCGTAGTGCACGAGAAGGGGTCCGATCAACCCCCATGCCAGGATGCTTCCGCCCATCATGGAACATGCGGAATTCATGCCAATCAACATTCCAGAGCCAATGAAAGCCGTCGTAAACTCCCAATACCATCCCCAACTCTCTATGTTCATCGCCCATGACGTATGGCCGCTCCAGATATGAATCCAGGTGAAAACGTGCCAGTCGTAGAGGATTCCGATGGCATAGTACGATGCAACGCGATGGACGAGGCAGGCGCCGAAGGCGTAACCGAGCGCCTTCAGCTTCCCCACGGCTTCTTTGGCTCCATTCACACCCGCGTGCATGGACCTAATCGTCAGGGCAGTCGCGGTCGAGGTGGGAAACATGAGCTTGAGCTCCCGGGCGGTGCGGATGATGAAGAACTTGCGGAGCGGCGTGACAAAGAAGAGTCCGAAGAAGGAACAGCAGATGGTCAAGGTAAAGATCTTGCCAATGTCACCAGCAGGCGTGCTGTCCATGACTCCGAGGCGGTACATGGCGGGGATACCGGCGACGAAGATGCCGGCGATACCGCCGGCACCGGTGGCGGCGGCCTGGACAATGGAGCTATTTTCCACAACGTCAGTGTCCGTTGAAAAACTAAAAAAAAAAAAAAAAAAAAAAAAAAAGAAGAGATTTCTTGAGTCGGGCTTACTTCTCCTGCGGTCCAAAGGCTCCTCCGATGATAGGAAGGTTGACTTGCGAGAGAAGCTTCAACAAGCCGTAACCGAAAATGGCCTATGTCGAGAAAGTCGTGTTATTATGGATCATCCACCCACAAACCAGGCCCGAGGGGGTTATCCATTTCACTTACACCGAACATGGAGGCGATGAATGTGAATCCGGTCTTCAATCCGAGGTACAAGTTGGACGCGTTGACGAGCGATCCCAGAATGCAGCCGACGACGATCGCGCGCACGGTCAGGATGTTGGCTTCGTGCGGGATGTTGGGGTCCATTAGCAGAGGACGGTACAGGTCCTCCTCCTTGTGATCCTCGGTCTCGGGGACCTTGGTGTCGACGACGGGCTCGGTCCATTCGCCGCCCATGGCGCCCTTTTCATCGGGGTGGACGCGAGAGGTGCCGGTGTACGACGGGCGCGGGTCGGCACTGTCGACCCTGGCGACGGTCGCCGGGGTGACCTTTTCTTCGACCATCGTGGCTTCGACGATGTAATCCGCTCTGGTGTCAGACAACCTCGTTCGGCTAGGAATGGCTAGAACGAGATACCGTCAAGCGTAAGTTCGAAAGCACAAGGAGGTGAGCGAGGGCACGACGAGGTCCAGCAATCGACGGGTGACACAGCTCATATATACGTCCTCAATTCAAGTCGCCCGTGTGTAGGGCACCTTGTCGTATTCCAGAGTCACAGCCGGCTTGAAGGCCGGGTCCCTCTCCCGTCCAGCAAGTAAAGGTCCACGATATGGAAACGCTCGTTCACTGGCTGGAGAGCGAAAGGGATCATCGCGCCAAACTCCTCCTGGGCCGAGCATCAAGCAAAAGGACCTCTCCCGGACACGGGGCATCGTCAAGCCCATCCTTGCTTCTTTAAAGGTGGTGTGGCTCCCCGGGGCGCGTCGTGCAGGGTGCAGGGTAGACACTAGACAGACATATGGAACGTTTGTTCAGTGGAGGCAGCGACCCGGCCAGCCAGCATCGAGACGCCTCCTCGGCCCAGACCCGACTTACAGAACTGTGCGGCAGGCTTGTGACTCGAGTGTGCGATCCTCTTGTCATCCCCTGGTCCCCCCCCCCTTTGAGACGCGATGGCACCTTTGATATAAGCATCAGCGGTCCATCGGTTCCACAACAGGAAGGTCCTCCGTATTATGGGGGGGGGGGACCCCAAACTGCAGAATAACCTATGAACTACCATAATGATAAGCTTGTCTTGCCTAGCTGCAGACCAACGCAAGGCAATGACCGGGATGTGGTTGGTGAGTGATAGGGACACCCGTTCTAGCGGTGTTCCTGAATGTGAATGTAGTCGCAACACCTACCGCCAACGTTCGCTGTCAGCACAAAGGGAGCGATACGAGGGGCCAAAAATCCAGACGAAGGTGCAAGCTTGCTCGGGTGACGATCAAGCCGTAGACGGCGTTTATTGGACGCCACCAACGGCGACTAGGGACAAGTGAGCACGGGTTCACGAAGGATCGTATCAAAAGGACCATACCCTCTTGGAGAGAGATGGTTTTATGGCGGCTCAAATACAGTAGAGCAGAAAGCAGAACCTGATAACGCCTGCATGAGCTGAAAATGAGTCGCTAGCATCGCCGAGCCGGGAGGTACCGACAGCGTCTTGGCTGCTGCTGCACCTATATGGGACGTATGACTGGGGGCCCGGGACGGCCAAGACCTTCGAAAGCCAAGTCTCGGTATTTGCTCCCGGGGCAATGAAGGACAAACAAGGCCCTTCTTCCTCTTCAGCGTACCAGTCCCATGAATGAGCACGGCCATTTCACAGCCATGTCGAGAGCATTGTCTGCGATGACTTGAAGCGTTTGGCCAAGTGACCGCTCACAAGATCCGTGTTGACTGATAGACTGTGTCTCTGACTTTGCCGGAATACAGCTCGGTGGCCACGCATGATCAATTGCCGAGTAAGTAGGTCGTGTCTGAAATCAGACTGGATAGATGGTCCTCCTAGTTGTCATGCCATTCGTTGTGGGAAACGAGACGCGCTACAAAAGGCCCTCTCGAACATTGGGCCGCAGGGGTGCGATTGGTTTGATGGGTTTTGGCCCTGAGGTTCCAGGCCCTGGCAAAACCTGCATAACCCTAATGAGTGTCGCACATGAAGCAGTGTAAGTCGTGTGTTCAGTGCTCTGATCGGGCAGCCAACTGAAGCGCGACGTCAGTCTTTGCTGGCAAAAGCAGCGAGCAAGTGACGAAATAAAAACGCCCTCTCAGTGACTTCCTATGGCACTGTTCTAAGCTGGTATGCATCAACTCCCCGTTGGAAAGGAAAAAAAAACCAATTGTTAGACCGGTAGCCATAATGTAATATATGCCTGTCATTTCCATGACTCCTATGCCCTATGCCCCTCCCCTGACAGATACGTCTTACAGCAACACTTGGCCTCCGGGATGGGGGCCTGGCGTCGGGGCGACTTGCCACAGGGGACAAGGCCACTGCCGTACGAACAGCGCTGTAGGATCCCGCCGACCCCCGCCGACTCCGCCGTCGCCATATTTCTGGATTGAGTCTTTAGGAACCATTTGTCTGGCGTCTGTCGGTGCATCTGCCCTGAACCGGTGCGCTGGGTTACTCAAGGCCCGCCAAGATAGCAGCCAAGCAAGCGACGGGTTCGTCGTCAACACTTCCAAGACGGAACCGAGATCTGTCATAAAGCTTGGCTTTCCCTCAACCCCCAACGCTGGTCCGGAGAAAAAGGGCTCCGGGAAGGGGATTGGTAATCTACTGCTTGTCTACTGCTTGTCAACCACGACGCCCTTGACACATCGAATCCTCGTGATGGAGCGATGGACAAGAACTTCTGTTTCCAGCCCACGACGGAATAAGAAGCTGCCCAACTCGGGGCTCGGGGACCCTTTCGCACATGGAGAAGACAGCCTTGGCTGACAATCCCCCCCCCCCCCCCGCCGGCAAACCCCAGGTCTCGCCGCTGCGTCTCGCCGTGTCCGCAAACCCAACTCGATTACCCACGACCACGAGGCATCGCATATGGGATTAGCCACCCGTTCGACGACCCCCGCAATTGGCGCGGTGGTCAGCAAAACGCGTGTTCCAGCCCCGGACATTGACACCCAAAACGGCCTCGCGCCGGTCCCTTGGGACGCCACCTCTGACTTTCGTTCCCTGACCCCCGCCACGGATGATGGAACCTTTGCGTCGCCTGGAAGGGGATCTTTGCAAAGTGCCAAGGCCTCGGGGCGGTTGACACGCCGCCGGCCTCGAGCCCTTCGCGTCTCGGTCGGTCTGACAGTCGGATATCGGTAATAGTCCACGCTGTCGAAGATACTGGGGGTTATAGGCCGCCAGCTTCGGTCACGCATGAGCTCAAACGGAGGCTCCATCAACGATTGACTCTTACAAAACACCTTGACTACACAAGTGTCAAGACGAAGCATCGCTTAGAGCCTAATGCTGCCTTCTTTTGTTCCTCATTTGAATGTGTTGACTCCCTTTCCGAGATTCGGGCAGCTCGTTTTTCTTCTGCTGCCTCAGCAATAAGTCACCTGTATGATGATGGATTAACGGTGCGTTTTTTTCGCGGCTACTCTCCTGCTGGCCAAGTGCGTGGCCGGCCCCGGAGTGGCAGAATACTTCCTATGTATGTGCATAGCAGCAGTACTTACTCATCTAAATGCGAGATGAGCTATACACGAGCATCGCCCTCCAATTACAAGCCGTTTCGGACTCAAGGGTCCTACCGGGGCTACAACGATATCGTTTTGCGTATGCACCCTTTCTCTCTCTCTCTCTCTCTCTCTCTCTCTCTCTTACTCCAACACTGAATTCTGAGATTTTTTATTCATAGCCCCCACATAGTCTGCAACTCGACTCTCCAGCTTCATCAGAATCGTGATAGTGTAACGGTATGTGGGGACCACAACAACACACCATCATGGTCACCAGTCAAGCTCCTAGACTTGGCAAGTATTCCTCCAAGGTATCTCGAGGAAGATCATCTCGAGGGGGTGTTGAAACCCATGCTAATCCCCGTCCTTCATAATATTGGAAAACGAAATAGGTGAGTACTGATGTTACAAGTTCATTGATGGGCCTACTACTACAACCAGTAGACATGCGTACTTTTCAGTCCCTGCCGCCCCATTCCAGTGTGCCCTTAATTGTGTTCCGCGATCCAGGCGCCACCTACCAAAACATCTTGAGCCAATAGGTGCGATCAGGATAGAGGGAGTAGCGAGCACCTTCGGTGTTTGCCACCCTTCAAGCCAACATATTTTCCAAGCCCTGCTCAATGGACTGTAAGTGCGATATGTCTAGCACGAGCTTTGTGTTTCCCTCCTACGCGATTATCCAATCTTCAACTGACGTCCAGCACAAGATCGTGAACCTATGCCGCAATTCGAGGACCACAGGCCCATTGAGTCACCTTTGAAAGTTCATATCGAGGTCGAGGATGTTTTCACCTAATCCCCTGAGGGTGAATGAGGCGCGGCTGCGTAACTTGTGGTCTGGAATTCTCCCTGTGCCACTTACCGGTGTCTCGGATTGTTTCTCCAGCCGCCAATCGCCTCTGGATGCCTAACGTCTCCCTCACTCACTCGTTCCAGATCGTGACGATCAACAGATTCACTCGACTAAGGTGTAAGCACGAAGAATTAACAACACGAAGATCAGTACGATCGACCATGAGCTAGTTTTCAAAGGCCCGTTTTGTGAAACCGGAATCAATCTCGCTTTTGCAATGAATGGCCTTGGCTCCTGGATCTGATAGTTCTTCTCATTCTTTGCCCTATCCCTACGGTGTAGACTTAATTGGCCCTGGTGAATGACAGCGCGGAGAAAGGATTCGAGGTAGCTTCGGCTTAGTCGAGACAGTTTTAGCATGCTTCAAGGTAGAGTCAGGTTAATTCCCATCGGAGTGGTTGGTAGGTCATAACTAACGGCGGTCTTCCAAAAACCAAGATGCTTTGAAAATCACTTGCAGAATGAAACCTGTATCTCATGGCTCCTGTCTGATAACCCCTCATTGGATCCGGTTTGAAACGACCTAAAGAATTACTCAGATGTACTAAGAATTCATCTCGATGACCTGCCGTGATCTGAGGTTGTGCATTAAACCACCTCTTTCGGTGACTATCAATTCCGCCGGGGCACAGCACATTGGATCATCGGTTCAATCGAAGGCCTTTACACGATCATGTACATCAAGAGGGTCCAAGCGAGGTACAGAAAATGCTCACCATTGGATCGGGCTACTTGAGAGACGAAACGGCTGGTTTTTCACAGGCAGTCAAGGCCAGGCAGCGGACGAATCGAGTGGTCGTCAACGCTTGGGACATGGGATCTGCACATATCTCCAGCCGAACTTTGGCAAAGATTGGCGAGATGAATCGTGATACTCGAACAACGTCATGTCTGCATGGAGGGTTCTAATCGAAATGGGAGATACTATCTAGTCCAATACCACTCCCCCGGGAACCCCCGAAGCGCCCCATTGATGCATAGCTAGACTTCAGTGCCGCCCTGGATCAGTCATGATGAGTCCTAGACAGCCTGCTTCCGCCGCCCCCTTTCTCTCCCGAACGCTCTCGACTTTGGCAGGCCAAGCTGTTCCAGAGCGTCCGTCACTGAATCCACAGAGCTCAGTGCTGCGCTCGACGTCTCGGACCTTCGCGTGTGCAGCGCTTCCCTTTCGTGTCGTCGCCTGTGATGTACGGGACGGCCGCACTTGCGTCGCTTCTCGGGCTTGTCGCGAACTTGCTCCGCAAAGGTCATGCCAGGGGTCGTGTCGGCCGTTGTAGGACAACTCGAGGCAGACTCGGCACCATCTCTGTGCCAGAGTGAATCTTCCGACATCTGGGGTGACGATGATGCCTCGGGAAGGGCAGGCTGCTCGTGCTTCTTCCGTCGACGATGCCTTTCTGCTGCCAGTCCCGCGGTGAGGTGTCGCGGTGCACGAATGTCCGGCTTTTTCCAAGAAAGTTGCTTCTTTCTGGCAGCATCGTGAATCTCCAGAGTGGTTGCTGGCTGGTCAGCTTTGGGTTCGTTGACCTCGGACCGTACAGTCTGTACTGTAGGCTCTTTGGGCGGCGTGGCAGGCGGATTGGCGAACGCTACACCCTCCGAACCGGGCTGCAGGGTGGTTGCCCGAGAGAGCCGCGACTGGAATGTCAGCGACTCTGACGGCGACCCGGTACGATCTCCGGTGCCGTCTTCCTCTTCTAGGAGCGGATCGAGGGGCAGTGCAAACTCAGGCAAGCTTTCCGTTTCCTGTTCAGGACTCGGATCTACTCCCGGACCTGCGGCCACATATCTCTGCAAAGCGCGTCTGTAGGTCTTTGTATTGATCAAGTCGTAGTCGAAGTCGAATTCAGTGGTGCTGAGAACCGAATCTCTGACCCTCGGTGTTCTGGCCTCACTGCAGTTATCCAAGGAATCTGGACTCGTTGGCCGGAAGTCTGCGTGGTATGACGCGGGCTCTTTAAGGTCTTGCTTCGCTGCGTTCAACGTTGACTGATTCTGTAGCAGTAGAGCCTTGATGTCTTGCGTAGAACGTCTGGGGCCAGTGTCAGCATTTTCCAACAACTTCAATCCGCCGGGCGACGTCAAGGGACGTCTCACAGGTTCAACGTCTGCGTGAGGAGCGTCAACGTCGCTTTCTTCCGGTCCAGGCGACCAAGGAGCCGCGTCATCTCTCCATCCTTCCACAGGACCTTGATCTTGGCTCTCCAGTCGCTGCGGAGGAAGAGGTCTTCATATTCCTTGCTGATGGACAGAAGCGTCGCGTGGCAACCGTTGACGGCGACGGCGAAAACGTCCTCCAAGTTCAGCCGTTCGATCGCCTCGGGGTCCTGGAGCACGACGCTCTCGACCTGGCGAAGGGCGATCTGGACCGCGTGCACCTCCTCGGCGATGTCGGCGACGTTTTGCGGCGCGTCGTCGTAGGCGTCGACGGTCTCTTTGATCTTGAACGACGCTTTCAGAACGGCGCCCGCCAAAGATGCTGCGGCAGTGACGATGGTGAGCGGATCCATGGTGAGATGTCGATGAAGACAAACCGTCCCGTGACATGACAAGAATCAGGGGACACGGCATCGCGTTGCATTTTTGTTCTCGCGAAGGGGACGTTGCTAGCTTCGTGTTTCATCAGGACCGCGTGTATTTGGGATCAAGCTCCGTGTTTGAAACTCGAAGCTGCGAAGCCGAGGTTGTCAAGCTTTCGGCCTCATCGCACATGCACGGCGGCACTCATGCAGGACTGCTGTAACTTTCGAGGAGGCTCTGCCGAGGTGCATGCTGCACGCACTGCAGGGTCTGTCCGTCGTCGTTAGTGTGTCGATATTCTTGTACACTTGCGACGGGGGATTTCGTAGACAAGCAACTGCGAGGCTTCTGGACGACTCTGCGCACACATGAGGCAACCGGGGAGACATGGGTTCAAGCAAACGATCCATTTTTGGACATTATCTGGGCGATCCAAATCGAGTCGGCGATTTGTGGGAGGCTCGGCGGACAAGATTAGACATGTGGCAGTGTGGGCGACTTTCGTATTGGGGGAAAAAAGGGGGCAAAGCTTTGAAGACACAACGCTAGGGGCAACCGCGGAGTGATGCTAACGGGTCTCATTTGAGGTCATATTGAGGACCTCGGTGTGAGGAAAAGGGACTTGCGGCGGTTAAGTTTGTATCGAGATGCGTCGTGCCACGTGCACATCAAGGGACTAAAGCTTCAGATAGACAGACAGATAGATAGACAGGTAGATAGACAGATAGACAGACATTCCGAAACTGGGCCGCAATCGTTCGCCAAGAGGAGAGTGGCATCTTCATCAAACATGGATCTGCCCTCTAGTCTCTGGTCCAAACCTGGGAGGCTCTGAACTCTGCAGTCGCTCTGTGAACTGTGATGGTGGAGGCTGTGATTATGGGGGCTGTGTTGCTGTTTGTTATTTAGGGGGAGGGAATGCTCTTTAATGAGTGCCAAGAGGTTTGCATTTCTCGGTCCGAGACGCAAACAGAGCAGCTAGTTGTTGGTTGGCCACCGTGTCACAATGTCTCTCTCTCTTTCTCTCACTCTCGCTCTCTCTCTCTCTCTATTTCAGCGCTGACATGGATGGTGTTCGTTCCACAGCCTCTCTGTTGGAGCAAGGGTAAGCTGGCCTACGCTAAACCTAACCAAGAGCTTGGGACTGAAATGAGGTGACCCATCCTGTCATTCTGATCCCGGTGGGTTGCGGGGGGAGGGAAAGGGAAGAAGAGAAAAAAGAGAGAAAAAAAGAAAAGAAAAAAAAGGGAGGCTCCGCCGTCTGCTAGTTTTGAGAATCCGAGGATCAAACCCCGTCCCAAGGGCTGGACCTTCGTGGTCTCGGGTATCCGTAGTTAATGTTGACTTCATCAAAGCCCCCCTCCTCCAACCTGACACTCTGCAACTCGGACGGCCTACCGAATCATCATAGACAGACAGAACCCCCCTCTCCCCCTTCATGTGTCACCGTTGCGTGGGCTGACGAAACCCCCAAGACTCTCCAAGACCCTCCAAGACCCCCTGGCCCGAGAGTCCGGCGGGTGATCTTACATATACGGGGTTTGCGCCCAGGCTCGCCAAAGTTCAATACGCATCTCGCCCAGACCGCCCCATCCCTGGGCGCATTCCCGCCACGGCCTTCGTATTTGGCTTGGCGACGCACTACCCGCCAGCGAGAGCACGAGTCGAGATTGGATGGCAGGTTGTGCACCGCCCCAATGCCCAGGCGAGCTGGTGCTGTGCTTTCTTGGTGTTGTTCGTCGAGGCTTTTTCTAAGCCTATGCACCGCGTCATCGTTCTTCTTGGAACATACCTCTACAGCTCTGCAAACAGTAGGTACTGTAGCAGAGGTACGACCGCATCACGGATACTCCCTGTACTACTGTAGGCTGTCTGTTCGTCTCGTCTCTGGCTGGGGAGGATCACGCCCGTTCTCTCTCTCTCTCTCTCCCTCTCTCTCTCTCCGAATGTATCCCTCTCCCCCCATGCTAAAGTTGCCAAGTCTTTTTTCCACCCCTTGGGCCCAGGGCCCTGAATCAAAGTGGGAATCGATCCTCTTCGTCAGAGAAGCAGAATCCCCATCGACACGCCAAGCAATGCCAACAGGACACACAACAAAAGCAACCCGGATGCCGCCCGCCATGCTTTCCCCAGATTTCCCTTCCCCTCCTGGGAAACCTGCTTTAGTTCCTTAGCTGCTTTCCCGCCTCTTCCGCTCGTTCCTGGACGTATTTCTTCTTGCTACCTTGATAGTGTATTCCGAAGCGGCACAGCTTCTTCTTCGTTGTTGATTGTGTTCTACAAGGTTATTTTTTGAACAGTCTGCTTGCCTCACCTCTCTCCCCTCCCAACGTGTCTGTCTCCTCGTCCGAATACTACACACACTGGCACACCCTAAGCCGAATCCTCCTCTGCCTGCGACCTCGAGTTCGACGACGACAACCGTTCTCTTCTCATCGATCGAATCCTTCTTCGAGTGTGGACTTTCTGTCCCCCCAACTGGCGATTCGTCCCAATTCAAGGCCGGCATTCTTACTCGATTTCGTCCATTACCCCCCCGGTCGTCATTCCGTCACTTCCTGGAATCCAACCCGTTGCGTCGTACCCCCCTCCGGAATTGCGCATCGTCAACCTCACTTTGCCAGTACAGCGAGGTTCCCGCCATTTGCTGTTGACATCTATATTATCGATCATTTTTGTCGCTCGTTTTCTTCGCACGTGTAGTTTCCAGCCTGAAAACCGGCTTACACACACTTAACCCCCTCCATCCTCCGATTCACTCGCTCAAACATGCTGTCGTCCCTCGTTTCGGGCGCTTTGCCCGTGGCGTTGCTGGCCTTCTCCGGGGCTGCGGAAGCGGCGTACTCGATCGACACAAGAGGTATGATCAAGCCAAGCCAAGCCAAGCGCCGCAGTGCAGTGCACGTTGGGCGCACAACATAAGTGTCGTCCGATGATGGAGCAAGTTTGTCTAACCCCCAAGCGCCGACACACAGAGGACATCCTTACAACCGCAAGTACACTCGCATTCGATCTCATGAAGTTTTACGACGGAAACCAGACGGGCAAAATTCCCGGCATCCTCCCCGGGCCGCCAGACTCGGGCATCGGCGACTACTACTGGTGGCAGGGCGGCGCCATGATGGGCACGTATGTCGACTACTGGTACTACACAGGCGACGACAGCTACAACGCCGTCGTCACGGAAGGCATGCTGCACCAGACGGGAGATGACCGCGACTACATGCCCCGGAACCACACCCTCTCCCTCGGCAACGACGACCAGGGCTTCTGGGGCATGACGGCCATGCTCGCCGCCGAGAACAAGTTCCCCAACCCGCCGCCCGAAAAGGCGCAGTGGCTCGCCCTCGCGCAGGCCGTGTGGACGACCCAGGCGGATCCGATACGCCACGACAAGACTTGCGGCGGCGGCATGCGGTGGCAGGTTCCCCCGACCAACGTGGGCTATGACTACAAGAACACCATCTCCAACGGCTGCTTCTTCAACATCGGCGCCCGCCTGGCCCGGTACACCGGCAACGACACGTACGCCCGGTACGCGGAGGAGACCTGGGACTGGCTGTGGGCCGTGAACTACATCGACCATGAGAGCTGGAGGGTGAGTCGCCCGCCCCCCCCCCTTGAATAGAACACATGTGTGTATGTGTGGCATGAGAAGCCTAGGATCTGACATGACCCATAATCAACTCAGGTGTACGATGGAGGCCATGTCCCCTACAACTGCACAAACGTCTTCAAGGCCACCTTTTCATACAACATTGGTGTCCTGATGCAGGGCTGCGCATTTCTCGCCAACTACGTGAGTCTCCCCCACCCGCATGCAACATGAACGCGAGCAACCGGAGCAGCTCTCAGGCACAGGAAAAGAATAAAACTAATGTCCCACCGACAGACGGGAGAGCAAAAATGGTTCGACCGCACGCTGGCCCTCGCGAACCGCGCCATCGAGGACTTCTTCGCCGACGGCGCCGCCTACGAGATCCCCTGCGAGTTCGAAAAGGGCCGCTGCTCGCAGGACATGCTGAGCTTCAAGGGCTACCTCCACCGCTGGATGACCGTCGTGACGCAGCTCGTGCCCTCGACCCGCGACCTCATCATGCCGGTGCTGCGCAACTCGACGGCGGCCGCCATCCGGCAGTGCACCGGCGGCGCCACGGGCCGCGTCTGCGGCTTCTACTGGACCGGCGGCGTGTTCGTCGACCCGGCCGTCGACAAGACGTCCGGCGCCGGCGAGGCCATGAACGTCCTGGCCGCGGTCCAGAGCCTGCTCGAGGTCGACCCGCCGGCCACCAACGACACGGGCGGCATATCCCAGGGCGACCCCGACGCCGGCCTCAACTCGAACCCCTTCCGGGAGCCCTCGCCCGTCACCACCGGCGACCGCGCCGGCGCCAGCATCCTGACGGTCGTCGTCCTCCTCAGCGCCGTCGCCATCTGGGGTTGGATGTCGGTACCCCACGCGGAATGGAACGTGGATAAGGGCAAGGAGAAGGAGAAGATGGGGTCCAAGGGCGCGCACCTCGACTTCTCGCAGGAGAGCGTGACTCCGGTCAAGATTGTGAGCTAGGGATCGCATTTCTTTAACATGTGAGCCGGGGAAAATATCTCAAGGGTCGTTTTGATGGCATTGGAGTAGCATTCATTCGTAGCATATGGGCGGCGTTTACTGTTGGCATAAAAGGGCCTAAGCCGACATCGGCATAACAAATTATCACCAGTTTCTTTTTTTCCCTCTTTTCCAGTAGGATCCTTTTTCCAACATCGCCGTGAACCATTTCCTTCATATATGACTACGATATATGACCATGTTGATCCCTGATAAACTTATACAGGTAACTAGTAAATATTCCGAAATATACGGCATGGACCACAGGAAACTGCCATGTCTAAGAGAAAGTTACTCCTGAGCCGACCCTAATTCAAGTATATTCTACCAACTACGAATTCACATCTGTCTACAGTTGATCTTGAGGACGAAGAGAACCACGAGTACGACTGAGTATATGTGAGCTCCTGAGAATACCATTTCCCAAATCCAGGTCCATGTTGTAACAATTAATTCGTCATAGTTTGGGGCAAAACAATAATACTCTTCTCTTCATATTCAATTGTTTGTACAGCATACTCGTACAACTAACTCCTGGGTATCGCACTATGTAGTATACACTTGTCCACGCATTATACACAGCCTCCGACTTCTCATCAGGGCCGACCATTCCTTCCTTCCATTCGCTTCAGATTATTCGTCCAATTTAATCCACCATTTACTTCGCGTGAGTGCCATGGTCGGCAGTGTGTGCAGGCGCCATGGGAGGCACACCGTAGCCGGCCTGCCCCGGCTGCGCAGTGTGCGCGTACCCGTAGCCGGTGCCCTGGCTGTAGCCGTAGCCACCTGCCTGGCCGGCGTTGCCGTACCCTGCTTGACCCGGGGCCGGCGCCGGCGCTCCGTCGGCGGTGCCAATGCTGGAGCGGTTATCGCCGTAGTATTTTTGCATCTCTTGCTGGCGCCGGGCGCTCTGCTTCTTGTGGCGGCGGAAAAGGCAGAAGGCGACGACGATGAGGGCGATGAAGATGACGGCGCCGATGACGATGGCGGCGATGATGCCGCCGCCGATGGCCCTTATGCCTGTCCTGCTCGTCCTGCCGACGCTGCTGGTGCGGCCGGTGGTGACGCGAGCGACGAGGTTAACCACCTCGCGTGCTGCCTTTGCGGTGTCGATTTGTACGGCCGGCATGTTGGCAATTGTGATTAGGGTAATAATAAAATATGTTGTAGTAATTGGGATTTTATGTTATGAAACAGGCTCCTAATCGAAGACAAGTAATACTGAGTTGAATACTTGAATTGAAGAATTGCAGATTTGTGATGCAACAGGAAGTTCAATTTATGTTGAAAGCAAGGGAGTCCCCCAAAGCTTTATCTCTCTAGGACGAGGTCTAACACCAACAGAACGTCATTCGTGAAAGTGCTGAATCCCTCGCCCGAGATGATCACGGAGGGACATCACACAGACTCACATCGAACCAGACCAGCACGGCGCCAGATGACATCGTCTGTGGCACAGCATAGGCACAACCTCGTCCCAATTGGGCAGTACGAGTGGCTTCTATACGCAGCCAAGGCGGTCCCTTGGCCGGCTAGCTGGCCCCTAGTGGTTGCTGGCGGTCATGGTCCTGATCACCAGCGGACGCCTACACCAAACAACCCCCGATCGGCGTTGATGTCATCGGTCTCACTGCCAAGGCGGGCAGTGAGTGGTGAGATCAGCCACCGGGCTAGGCTGGCCCTACCTGTGGCTTCCCACCGTACACCTTTCGCCCGGCCGTCCGCGGGGAGGCAGAAGCATTCGAGGGGAGGAGTCTGTCTGGTGACGGCGTGAAGACGGCAGAAGGATCGGTGAGACCTGAAGGGATGCCCTACACCAGGAGAAACAAGAAAACCGGCAAGACGCGGATCGGGCCCGGATTCGGACTGCGTTTTTGGAGCAATGAGGTACGGGGCCCATCCCCCCCCGGCTATTTGTCCGTTTGCCCATTTACCCAGTTATTTCCGTCCTCCGGTGAGATGCCTAGGGGCAGATCCGTGGCGAGTGCTTCGCCCGACGAGATTGAAGCGTTTCTCCCTGGGTTACAGCGAAGACTGAGATACAGATTTTTTGCGGCAAACGGCTGCCTTGAGCAGGGCACCGGGGTGGGAATGTGCAGTGACTTATCAAGAGTATTAATGGGTCGTCGCGGCAGGTGTCATTGCCATTTGCCATGCATGACCATCGCCTACAGTCCACTTCGTCCAAGGTCGAAAGCAGTGTGTCAAGTGAGCACTTGCAAAAGAGCCCATTCGCCTGGTGCTGCGATGATTTGGTAGCGTCGGTATTGGGGTCTTTGTACGTCCAGCAAAGATCAAGGTGCCAGGGGCATCAAAACTTGGGGGGTCGAGGGCTGTCCGACATCGACGTCTGCTCCACGCATTGTACTCTTTATGGACTGTCGAGACCAAGCACGAAGCCGGGACTGTCCGTCCACTATATCCATCACACGGCAATAGTCTGCACAGCACGGCGAACTATGCCGCAACCCCCGTCAGGACACCCATGTCTTTGGGCTGAATTCACCAGGTCATGCTGGCATTATGTGTGTAAAGACGGGCCTTGTCTTCAACTACTGTTCCGTGAGGGAACTTGCTGTGGATCTCGGCTAGAGGTTAGCCAACGAACAAGACCTGACCGATACTGTGTTCGTGGGCTCCGAGCCTCCGATGTGTTACCGCAAGTGGCCCCTCGGATCTCCTCTTCATCAAATATTTACACACTTATTGACCGACCCCTGGCGGTTCGCGGGGCAGCACACATCTGTTGCTTGTACATGCGGGACCGGAGATGATCTGATAAGATAAAATAAGGAAAAAACCCGTCTGTATTGCTCACCACGCGGCATCGTCCCCGCCGTGCATGTTGTAGAGTCGCAGTCTCCCGACTGACCACCACCACCCCCCGCTTGTCGTGGAGAGCCGAAAGAGGACCCTCGCATCGAAAAGAGCGAGCCCACAGCAGAAATATCGCGCGTTCGTTCTAGAAGGAGGGGGAGGGGCAGATTTGCTGGTTTGATGCCGAAATAACCTCACAAACAACTAATCCTCATCTCCAAACGCCGGAATCGAAACCCTCCAGCAGGCCCTGGCTCTCCCTCTCTCTCTCTTTTGTCACTCTGTCCCTCTCTTCGGAGCTCTATGCGGTCAAATGCCACCGCTGCTGCCCCCCATGCGGCGCTCGCGCAACGGCTGCATCGACTGCCGCAAAGCCAAGGTCAAATGCGACGAGATCCGCCCCTCGTGCGGAACTTGCGCGCGACGCAGGCTCGTCTGCCAAGGATACAAGACGCCGGCCGCTCATCACTCTCGACACTTGTTGGTCGATGTCGCCGGTGGGATTGATAACTCAGCAGCAGTAGCAGCAGCAACAACAACAACAACAACAACAACAACAACAACAACAACAGTAGCAGCAACGAGATCATCCGGGGCATCTCCGTCCAGGTCTCCCGTTGGGCTCTCGGCGTCCGAGATCACGGCCGGAGAGCGTCGGCCGAGGATAACTCTGGACACCCGGGCCCTCTCGCTGCTCCCGCCCGGGGCGATACCGGCCGCGGACCAGCCGCACATCGAGCTCTACTTCAACAGGCACCCGTTCGAGCTGCTGATCGGTCCCGAGTTCGTGAGCGAGATGAACGCTATCGTCGTGATGATGATGCAGCAGGACCCGGTCGTCATCGCCGACGCCATCTCGGCCATCGGGTACTCGTACGAGGTCGGCAGCTCGTCCGGCGCACTCTTGCCCGTGCTCGACCGGAGGGCCAAGATCCTCGCGAACCTGAGGAACATGAAGCCCTCTAGCCACTATTTTGAAGAAGCTCTCTTTTTGCTCTTAGGGTTATGTGCCATGGAGGTGAGTCGCTCTCTCACTTCGTCGCCTCACTCTCACTCTCACTTCCACTCTCACTTCCACTCTCGCCGTCACTCTCACTCTTAATCTCTTACACTCTTTCCATCATTCTTGCACACACAAACTCCCCCACCGTGGGTCGTCGGCCCTCGCCCTCGGGCTTGGCTCGACCCAAACTTGCATTGAAATAAAATGACGGGCAAGGATCGCATGCTCACTGGGGCCCCCAGCTCGTTACCTTGGCCCAGCCGGGACACCATGCAACCATCCCCACGGTCCTGTCCAACGTGGCCTCCCTCATCAGCCACCACGTCTCGACCGGCGGAGACGTCTCCTCTGTCGCGAGGTACTACCTCCGGGCCCTGGCGCGACAGGACCTCGTCGTCTCGCTGGTCCAGCTGCAGCGGCCCCGGGTCCCGAGCTACGTCTGGCTCGAGAACGAGCCGACCAAGCCCGACCGGCTGCTCGGATACACCGTGACCCTCATGCCGCTGTTGGAGGAGCTGTGCACCCTGGCCGAGGAGGTCCGCGGACGCATCCTGCAGCCAGCAGCGCTCTCTGTCGCCCTCCTGGGCGGCGGCGGCGGCGGCGACACCCGAACTCCGAGCCCCGAGTACACATCGTCTGCATCATCGTCATCACCGCCGCAGCTGGACGTTGGTGTCGACAGTTGGCTTGACTTCGGGTACTCAGACCTGGCCCTCCGGGCAGACTCCCTCCGAATGCGTCTCGAGTCGTGGAAGCCCACCATCTCCGACGGCCTCTCGTTCCGCTCGGCGCGCAAGTTCCGCGCCCAGGCGGCCTGCTACCGCGCCGGCGCCCTCTTGTACCTGCACCGCCTGTTCTACCTCCCGTGCTCATCGCCGGAGGCGGACCACGAGGCGCTGAGCAGGGCGCACGATGTGATGCTCTACACGAGCGGGCCGCCGCCCGAGTCCAAGATGCTGCTCTGGCCCGTCTTCATGGCCGCCTGCGAGATGTCGGACGCCGACGACCGGGCCGCCGTCCTCGACGTCTTCGACGCGATAGGCACGCACCGCAAGACCGTCACCGTCGAGCGGACGAGGGCCTTCGTCCAGGAAAGGGTCTGGAAGGCGAGAGACGAGGGTGGGGACTGGAACTGGATGGTCCTGGCGCAGGCTTACCCGGGGGAATGTCTGCCGATATGATCTTGAGGCGGCATGGTCAGAGTGGGACAGCCGGTGGGATCACGGTCAAGCCCACAGGTAGTAGTAGGAGAGACGTAAATCTTGGACCTGGGACAGCTAGCCAATGCAGAGAGAGGCCGTTGACGTTGAAATAGGCTTCTCTGCAAGCTCAACCCGTCGTGGACCAGCCCCGCGGGTGACCCAGTCCTTTTAACCGCCGTATCGGGTTCACCACGTTGCGGCACGGTTGTTGGCTATCTACGCTATCACCAGATCATGAGAAGCTATCTTGATAAAGAACGACGAGGTTTCTCGCCCAGAAAAGACTATACAATCTCGCAACAGGCGGGCCAATGGAAAGAAGCCCGAAGTAATGCACAATCCTGTATCCTGCATATTCATATCATACTATATCTATCTCAAAGCCCGGTCACCCACCCACACTATGAGCGGACATCACTCTCTTTTCAACAACACCGGACCGCTTTCCCTTCCTCAAGCGAGAATCGTCTCCCTCTCCCTTTTTCTTTCCCTCCTCCAAGAAGACACAAGCCGACGATGGATTCCCACAGAGTGGCTGGAACAGGTGCGGGGTCCAATGCGACGTCGGAGTGAATCGGCGTCGTCCTTGGTGGGAATTCCCTGCTGATCCCTCGGGGGGGTTTAGCTGCCCAGGGATCAATGAATCTGATAAGGTCGACGTGCAGACATGGCCGCACCACCATCTGATAAGCTACAGGGTGTTCGTGTGGGGGTCTTGCGGTCTTTTTTGCTACCGCCATAAGAGCGCCGTCTGCTCTTCTTCGCCGCCGTCGTCTTCTTCCTGCTCTGCTTCGCTGGTCGTTCAGAGATAAGACAGTCCTCGTTTCCTGGATCTGAAGTTCCTCAACGAACTTTGGCGGTATATCCTTCTACTCTCTCGGATCTCGGCCGTGAACACCTAGGAGACCGAGACCCATCTCGGTTCGGTGACTGAGTGGATATCAGGCACTCAAGCAAGCCGGCCCATCTTTGGCAATTAATGCAGCAATAATCAACCCCCCAAAGGCAGGCAAAATGGCCAAGACACTCCTCGAAAGACTTCGGGTCCGGGACGACAACGAGCACGGCTACGAGACCACGAAATGGATCAACCCGGACATTGCACCGCTTCCCCCGAGTAGGCGGACTTGGGGCATGTGGGCCTTTCTTGGCTTCGGATCCATCTCCAAGTAAGTCTGGCAAATTAACAGAGGTTTGAACGTAAAACTCGGTGGACTAACGCTGAACCCGGCGTTCAGCCTATGCATCTCGGCCTGGACGGGCGCGGCGTCTCTCCTGTCACTGGGCCTCACCATCCCGCAGACGATGGGCCTCATGATCCTCGCCAGGGCGCTCATCTGCCTACTTGTTATCGGCAACGGCTGGATGGGCTCCGAGTGGCACATTGGATTCACCGTCTCTCAAAGGTAAGGTATTCGCAAGGATGCAGAGAAGAAGCAAAAGAAAAAGGGGCTAACGTTCTAACCTAGAATCATCCTTGGTATGAACGGGGCCTACATCGGGCAGCTCATCCGGATCATGCTATCGATCGTCTGGTACGGGTCACAGGCCTGGCTGGGCGGCCTTTGCGTCTCCGCAATGCTCAGCAGCTGGAGCTACAACTTCCTGACGATGGAGAACACGCTCCCGGAGAGCGCCCACATGGTAACCAGGGACCTCGTGGGCTTCGTCATCTTCCACCTCATCTCGGTGCCTTTTCTTGTAAGCCAGCCCCGGATGCCCCTCGTCCCGTTCACCATACTGATCCGTCCTCGCCGAAACAGCTCATCAGGGTTGAAAAGGCAAAAGTGCCCGTCATCATCGCCAACCTCATCGTCTTCGTCACCATGATGGGCATCACCATCTGGGCATGCCAGACCGGCGGCACGGGGCCCCTGTTCGAGTCGGGCGCCAGACAGGCCTCGGCTTTAACCAAGGAATGGGCCTGGGTCTACGGCATCATCGCCTCGGTCGGCAACATCTCGGCCGGCATCCTCAACCAGAGCGACTTCACCCGTTTCGCGCGCCGTCAGGGGATCCAGGTCCCGGGCATCGTCTTCTCGCTCTTCGTCCCGGGCATGATCGTCCCCGTATTCGCCATCCTGACGGCGTCGGCCTCGATGGCCATCTGGGACCTGGAGGAGCCCATGTGGAACCCGCTGACGGTTATCACGCAGTGGATGGTGGACGACTACAGCGCAAAGGCCCGCGCCGGCGCCTTCTTCTGCAGCCTGGGCTTCATCCTCGGCCAGATCGCCGAGAACATCCTCGGCAACGGCTACGCCGCCGGCATGGACCTCGCGGGCCTCCTCCCGACCTGGATCACCATCCGGCGCGGCGCGCTGCTGGCGGCTGCCCTCTCGTGGGCCGTCCAGCCGTGGGAGTTCTACAACACAGCTAGTGTCTTCGTTTCCGTGGCCGCCAGCTTCTCCGTCTTCATGGGCCCGCTGACGGGCATCATGATGACGGACTACTTTGTCGTCCGCCGGCAGAAGATCGAGATGAGCCAGCTGTACACCGGATCCAAAGAGGGCGCCTACTGGTACACATACGGCTTCAACTGGAGGGCCTTTGTCGCTTGGGTCGTCTGCTTCGTGCCCGCCATGCCCGGGATGATCGCGGCGGTCAATCCGAGCGTCAAGATCAGCGACGGGCTCTACAAATACTACCTCGGTAACTACATCTTTGGCTTCCTCGAGGCCGGGACGCTCTATGCGGTCCTGACTTTTGTGTTCAAGCCGAAAAGGATCGGGTACCAGGATGACTTTGACATCTACGGGACGTTCGATGAAGACGTTGCCATCAAGAAGGGCATGGCACCTTTTGAAAGACCGAAGAGGGTGGATGGGCCCATCGAGGGTACACCCGTGGATATTGACGACGACCGTGCCAAAAGGGCGGCTCTTCCGTAGATAGATACCGTGGGAACCCGTTCTGGCTTCTCTTCGTTTCAAATCTCCTCAAACCTGTCCTATTTGCGTTGTACTGCCCCGTATCAAGAACTGATGTATATATGCCGCGGCAATCTTGATACAAGATCCTTTCTATTGCATTATACCAGGCAAACTGACCGACTTTGAGGGCCGTCCTTGCTGCCAACTTTGCTTGATAGGAATTAAAGCAGTATTTTACAGCCCACGCAAAATTCGAAGGAGCTCCTGTGTTCCGCCAGCAGTTCTGTGGCGCCCAAACAAATCGACTTGACATCCCCCCAAGGTATGATAATGTATACATACAGGCTCTCTCGATGTCCCCTTTCTATTGCTGGGTACACGAGCTTGTACCAGCTACTCAACGCCGATAAATATAGTAGTAATATTGCGGTAGGACAGTTGACAGCGTCCGATGGTTCAGGTTCATTCTTCATGCAGAATTACGCTTCGTTTCCATATTTATACCTCATTGGCAGGTAGAGCTAATCTCATAATTACGATTGACACCATACGTCTAAGGAGGATAGCAAAAGGTCGAATCTGAATTACTAAATATTAACCTAAGGCGACGGCCCCGGTTGGAACAACATCCCTGAAGCCGCACAGTTTGCATTACAAGGACGCGTAGCTCGTTGACGGAGAATTGTACCACACAATAACTGCTGTTCCTCAAGAATGACTGGCTGGACCGTAGAAGCGGATCGGAGGCAGCGGGTCAGGATTCAAGTTCAGATTGACGATAGGGTCCGGTGCAAACGGCCAACACGGTCAACACGGCCAACACCGGGAAACTTCCGGATGATAAGGCCCCACCTCGGAACAGGCCCCGATTTTGGCCCTCTCGGGGTCTACTTTTGTGGCCGAAACTGGCTCGAACAGACTGCATCGCAGCATTTATTATGTCGAACTTGATCCGACGTTGCAACCACCAAGTACTTTCTATACACATAACGACTCTAGAAACTGAAACGATGGGAAATACTATATCGTACCAGGAAACGCCGGTTGAGGTCAGTCTGGGCGACCGAGGCACGATCCGCGGCCTCCAGTTCGACAACAAGTCCCGTCGCTTTACCGGTGTCCCTTATGCCCTGCCACCGACCGGCAAACACAGATGGCGCAAGCCGCGTACTCTGCCCGCATCATACGCCTATTCCGACGCCGACGGGGGCGTCTACGACGCGACAAGGTTCCGGGCAGTCTGCCCCCAGAAGGCCTGGAGCGTCGTGAAGCCCGACGGTGGACAGAACACGTATAGCGAGGACTGTTTGTTCGTCAACATCTGGACCCCGGTGCCCAAGGACGGCCAGGAGGACGCGAAGTGGCCGGTCAAGCTCTGGATCCACGGCGGCTGGTTCCAGATCGGCGACCCCTCGCACGAGCCGGGGATGGACGCGACCGAGCTCATCTCCACGGGCGGGCTCAACGCCGTTGTCGTGGCCATCGGCTACCGTCTGAACGTGTTCGGCTTCCTCGCCGGAGAGGCTCTCCTGGACGAGAGCAACGGCGAGGCGGGCGGCAACTTCGGCCTGTGGGATCAGCGCGTGGCCGCGGAATGGGTGAGGGATAACATCGCCCACTTCGGAGGGGATCCGCTCAACATCACCCTCGCCGGCCGGAGCGCCGGTGCATACAGCGCCGAGGCCCAGATGCTGTACGATTTCCGCAAACCCGGCGACGGTGGCTCGCTGTATCGCCGGGTCTTCATGGACTCGAACGCGATCCCCGCGCAGCCAAAGTCTCTCGCCGACGTCCGCGGCCAGTTCGACGAGCTGTGCACGTTTTTCAAAATCGACACGGGGCTTCCAAGCGATCAAAAGCTGGCCATCCTCCGAGAAAAGAGCGCGGAGGAGCTCCTGCAAGCGATCCCTCAGCTGGAAAACCACACTTTCCGGCCAGTGACCGACGACATTTTTATCCACTCTGGCATGATTGGGTACCTGCAGAGCAAAGAGTTTGCGGACGAGTTCAAGAAGAGGGGATACAAGATCCTCATCGGCGAGGTCCTCAATGAGGAGACTCTCTACTCTTCCTACAACCCCCCAACCGAGCCAACCCTCGAAGCTCTTCGGCTGCAGATCTCCAACTATTACGCCCCGGATGTCACTGACCGAGCCATTCAGCAATACAAGCTCCCAGAGTCGGACAAGCTGAGCGACTGGCAAAAGACATTTGGTAAGTTTGAACAATACCGGCGGGTGGAAAGGTTCGAGTTGCTGACACAAAGGTCAAGGCTCGATAGTTGCCGATGGGCAGGTGCGCGCGCCGTCTAGGGCCCTCGTGAAGGCGCTGGTGGACAACGGTGTCGACATACGAGACGCTTGGCGATATCAGATTGCTTACCGACTCTCCTTCATTGACGAAAAAGTTGCCCCGGCATCTTTTGGGGTGGCACATTCCATGGACAGGCCCATTTGGAAGTAAGTCGTCTCGCTTCTCTCCGGCCTTGAAGGTTGCGCTCGCTTACAAGGCGTTACTCTCTCACAGCTTCGCCATTACTCATGGACCAACCGCGGCCGAAAGGGTTTTGATGGAAGAGTGGATTGAGACTCTGGTGGCTTTCGTAAACGGCAGCGATACCTACGAGCACGGAACGAAGACTGTGGAGGAGATGAAGGTCATGACTCCGGAGGGAACGATCGAGATTCGCCCGGACAACCGGTGGGATGAACTTGTGAGCCTGGGCAAGATATTTGCTGGCAACTAGACTTTGCAGGGGATGAGAAACTGGGCCGAGTGCGACTGATTGTGTCTAGATTACGTGTTGATGGTCAGGTGCAGCATCACAGCGACTTCGAATTTTTGATAGAGAATGAGCAAAGTCTCGACGCAACCCGGCCATGACCTTATAAGCCAATCCATATTCAACAATGTATTTCAGCATTTGGTATGACTAAAAATAGGGAGAGCGCGAGGCACACTAATCTTGGCACCCAGCCGTCAGCGCAGCATTCATCCTCCATGTGAGCTTAAGGGGGGGTAAGCTGGTGAATCAGTTCGACCCCAAGCCCATTCCCATCAGCGACAGGGATTCGAATCCTCAAGGCTTACAGAGTAGTTCCATCCGCAGCCTACACAACGTTTTAGTGAGACCGGTTTTACTTATTGCAGGGGCTTCGCCACCCGGTCTAGCGGCATGGTGGCTTTGCCTGCGTGCGCGCCAACGGGGAACCCTTATTAAAGCCCCGCGAGTGCTTCCAACCCCCTCGGGCTTCACATCGAAAAGCCTTCTCGGTGTGTCCTTTCGGCATACGACTGCAGTCATGTTAAGCTCGCTTCAATGGTCAGCCTGGGGCCCGCAGTACTGGGCCTTGTCGGGCAGCATCGTGTCGTTCGCAGCCATGGTTGTGCTCCTCGCCCGCTTCGACGACAAGCCAATCTTCGCCTGGCAAGGCATCACCCTGAACGCCGTCATCTCCATCCTCTCCGTGGCCATGAAGGCCGCCGTCGCGTTTGTCATCTCCGAGTGCCTGGCCCAGTGGAAGTGGGTTCTCTTCACCCGCGAGGACCGGCCTCTCATCGACTTCGACCGGATAGACAGCGCCACGCGCGGCCCTCTCGGCAGCCTGCGTATCTTGTTGGGAACAAAGGGCGCGTGAGTTGCAAAAAGAAAAACACCCGGGGACGTCATCGGCGGCGCGTGATCGTAACTGACCAAACTCTCGCCTTCCAAAGCTTCGTCGTTAAGCTCGGCGCGGTGCTCACGCTCCTCGCAGTGGCCCTCGATCCCCTGGCCCAACAGATCATTCAAGTTCGTGAAATAGTCGTTTACACCCAGACCAACCGAAATGGAGGAAATGGCCTTCCTGCACTGAACTCTGGCACCGAAAGCTATTCCATGGGCAGGGCCATCCGGAACCAGCGGCCGCTACTCAACTCAACTCTGTCGGAATGGTCAGTGACCACAGACTTGCCCTTGTCTATGCAAGGTGCCATCTTGAACGGGATCTCCAAGCCGCCATCGGAAGTGGAACAGGAAGCCCTGGTCCAGTGTCCTACGAGCAACTGCACCTGGAATCAGTTCAGCACCGTTGGTATCTGCCACAGATGCAACGACGTCAGTTCTGAGCTTCGGCGCGTCCCAGATTTCGGGCAGGTCGTCGTCGCCTTGGCAAACACCACGTACGCAACGGCGAAGATCCCGAGTACCGCCTTCACCCTCCCCAACGGCCATTTCATCGCCAATATTGACGGCTGCCCACCTTATAATGGGAGGTTTGCCGACTGTGAAAACGAGCAGAGCTTTGGCGTCTACTCTGACAGCAGATATACCGTCACTTCATACGGGACCGCCATTCCGAGCAGAACAAACACCATGAAGGACATCGATACTCTGATCTGGTCGATGAGCATCATCCATCCCGACATGGAAGCTCTGAACAAGTCCGTCGGGTTCACACCTGGGGAATCTGATGGAGGCTCTAAGGCCGGCCTTAAGTTGTGGCCCGACGTTCCTCTGAAGGCGACAGAGTGCGCGCTTTACTACTGCGTCAAGAACATTGACTCAAAGATCGAGGGCAATCGGCTCGTTGAGAACATTGTGGAAGCCAAAGATGCATTGCGGGATCCCGAATCGTTCCAGCGATACCCCGAACTCAACAACAGTCTACCAGAGACCGTGATCACGGAGGAGGCCAACGGGACTCTGGAATTCGACAAGTACTGGTCCGCCGTGGGCTACTCGGATCTCAGGCTCTGGTTTCCAGACAACAAGACGCAGAACTACTTCCGAATCTCTTCGGGGTCCGTCCTGGCGATCGGCGAGCACATGCAGAAACTGTTCCGAGCCAACCTGACCGGCAGCTCGGACCAGCGGGACGAGATCGAGAAGAAGCTGGGCAGGGGCGCCGTCGGCTTCAACGGCGCATCGTTCGGCCCCTACGAGGAGTTGACGATGCAGGCCACCCCGCCGGCGCTGAACGGCCTCTGGGCCTGGACGCGGCACAACGTCTCGAGCACGTTCTACGCCCTCGCGACGACCATGACCAACGAGATGAGGCGGAACTTCAGGCCGGGCCAGAACCAGCAGAACGGCCCGGACGACAGCGGCGGCTCGCAAGACGGGACGATGAGCAACTACGGCCAGGTGGGCAGGTCGACCGTGCTGTACCACATCCGGTGGCCGTGGATCGCGCTGCACGGCCTCATGATCGCGTCCGCCATCGGCTTCCTGTCGGTCACGCTCAGCAGCAGCTCATTCGGCGGCCGGGGTGACGTGCCGCTGTGGAAGAGCAGCTCCCTGGCCGCCATCCGCCACGGCCGTGACGTGGGCGGGGTCTTGGAGAGCAGCAAGACGCTCGGCGACATGGCGGGCGTTGCGAGGAGGGTTCGTGTAAACCTGCGCGGCGACGACGGCGATGAGGCCAAGGCGTGTATCGACCGTTCGGCCCTGGGAAGTCAGACAGAACTTTGAGGGAATATTGGAGGAGAATTTCAGATAAACAGTTCAGCGTTTTTTTTTCTTGTCCAAGCATCGTACAAAGGGCATGTCTCCGATGGAAACTCGCCTTTTGAACTTGTCGAAACCAGTGCATGAGATACAGGTCTGCCCTGTTATCACGAATCAACATGGACCTTCATCCATCAACGATAATGATTTGGCAAGATAAGCAAACAGTGGCACGGTTCATGCTGTAGAAGGACCGCTAATCTGCGCATTTCCTTGACTGTGCCCCTTCCTTCACCTCCGCCTCACTCGTAGAGACATGAGAGGATTGCCGCTAGCAAAAGCCAACGCGTGGTGGTGAGATTCGGTATGGGTCTAGCCTGTCCCATGTGCCTAAAATCCACAATATCGGAGGTTAATACAATCTTCCTAGTCGGTGGTGGAGGGGGCTAAGCCAAGAACGGGGGTTGTCTATCGGCACGTCAGCTTCTCAAAGTGAAAGTCCGCAAGTCCGCGCCAGGCAAATCCGCTTCGTCAGCCAACAACCTCAAAGTAGCGAAGGGGGAAAAAAGCCAGCGGAGAGACCTGAGACATTTCGGAAGGGGGTTTGGGGAAACAGGCTACAATTCTAGAACGCGTCTCCGCAAAGAGTATGTCGTGGATAGTAAACCTGTGCTTCTTTGATGTTGGCCGGACATCGAAGAACCGGCGGGCATCCTTATGAGGGAGCAGAAGGAGTCTTGACTAAAAGACCTCTTGTCCCTCCAGTTTGAAGCTCAGATTCATTCTCAAATTGTCAACGATTTCCAGACTTCAGCCAGGCATTTCACCCTCTCCAAGTTCCAACCCGTCTCACCAATTGAGTCGTTATAACCCGCAGCCATTGTTCCTTTCGACAGCTCACCGCCTGAAACCAAGCACCAGCCATGTCTTCACCGAGGAAGCTCAACATCCTGATCACCGGGTGCTCCCCAGGAGGGATGGGCGCGGCTCTGGCCACCGTCTTCCACGACGCCGGGCATCACGTCTACGCGACGGCGCGGAACCCGTCCAAACTGGCGCCGCTCGCAGCGCAAGGCATGCGGACGATTCCCTTGGACGTGACGTCGGCTTCTTCCATCCAATCCGCCGTCGAGGCCGTCTCCTCCTCTCTCTTCGACGGCGAGGGCCTGGACATGCTCGTCAACAACGCGGCGGGCAGCTACACGATGCCCATCGCCGACGTCTCGCTGGACGCCGCGAGAGCGCTGTTCGACCAGAACGTCTGGGCGCAGATCGCCGTCACGCAGGCCTTTCTTCCCCTGCTCCTCAAGTCCGCGACGGCCTTGACCCGTTCGTCAAGGACGACAAGCAGCGGCCCGGCCCGGGCCATGGTCGTCAACCACACCTCGGTCGGGTCCGTCGCCGCGCTTCCCTTCCAGGGCGTCTACAACGCGTCCAAGGCCGCCCTCGCCATGCTATCCGAGACGATGCGCCTCGAGCTCGCGCCCTTTGGGATCGGCGTCGTCGACCTCAAGACGGCGGGCGTGCGGACCAACATAATCTCCAACAACAACGTCAACACCAGGGCCGAGGGGTTGCCGGCAGACTCGATATACGGACCGGCGCGAGAGGTCGTCGAGAAGGCCATGAGCCAGAAGGGCCTCGCCGAGAGGGGGGTCACGGCGGAGCAGTGGGCTGCCGAGGTGGCGGCGCTCTTGCTGGGGAAGAACCCGCCGGCGGTCATCTGGAAGGGCGAGAGCGCGATGGTGGCTCGGGTCGCCAGCTCGATGCCCTGCAACATGTTTGAGGGGTTCATCAAGAAGATGACCAAGTTGGATGTTGTGGAGGAGCTTATTACGGAGAGCAGGAGGTGATCCGAGGGGGGGCTGCTCGGTTAGCCCTCCTGCGCGTCACGCCGACTATGAGGGCGACCCAGACATCCAACGGATCAACCTAGGAGGAAGGGATGTGCTCTAGTCAGCTGAGAATTCGTAGCCCCAGCTAATAAGCTGCCTCATTAGCAGTCATCCTTTTTTCCATTAACCTTGACCAGCAGTCTTTATCAAATATTGCACTTTGATAGATTCTTTTACTTGGCGCCATCAACCAGCAGCTGAGCACCGGAGGAAAGGGACTCTCGGCCTCGACTTTACGTGGAATGGAGGCAGATATGATTGTAGCAAAATGGGTTGAGTAAGATGTGATTTAATTGCCTCTTTAGGAAAAAGTTGGGTCACCTAGTGACCTAGAGTATTTTGTCCCCAGCATGCTTGCTACCTTGATCAAACTCTATCTCGCTAGTTCGTCTCATTTTAAGAATCTAGATGTTGATGAAACCGACTAGAGCCTGCTTGCTGCTGTGTTTCTTGACCCGAATGCGAGATAGCAGTCAGATTCTATCTCTCAACAGCTATATATGGAACTGGAAATAGACGTAGCTGACTTGTAGAAGCGGTTCAGTTAAGCCCCAAATCAGTAGATTATAAACCTATTAGCCCTCTCAACCTCTGTCGCATTATTTCCCTCCACCAGCTTAAGAAACATTTATTCCTTACTGATCTCACGTCTTCTCTCAAACATACCCAACAATCGTCTGTCACAATGCGTTTCTTCGCCCTTACCGCCGTCACTCTCGTTTCCGTCGCCTCGGCAGACTTCACCTCATACTGCTGTAACGGACTTCGGCCCCTCACAACGGGCGACATTGCCTGGGCGTTGGATGCCAAGAACGGCCGCACCGCCGAGATGGGTATCGCCGGAGGTGCCATGTACAGCTCCCAAGTCGGCATGTGCACGTTCAATGGCACACAGCCCATGGCTTGCGGCAAGTACATTACATCTGCCCGCACATCTGACCGGGCCGGAACTAGGCTCAAGAACGGCTTTCTCTTTTGTGACGATACGTCGTACATGAAGACCAACCACTGGGATTGTCCATTTTGAACACATGCGCCAAGGACAGGCAAGCTATGCTCTATCGGTAACTGCGTTATTCTGCTAACTCGGTTGGCAGAAAACCGCTTTGGCTTTCCCCTTTTCTCACTCAACGCCTCGACTCCAGCCTGAACTTAGCAAGTTTCAACCGACACAACCTGAGAGCTGGCTTACGCGGGGATCTCCATCGTAAATTTTCGTATTCTTGACAGCTCTTGTTTTGTTGATATCCACGAAGCTCATATCGATATCTAAGCCGCACATCATCCTTTCAGACGCAGTAGTGAATAAAAAGTTTGAATCGAGCTACTATCCTTTTGAGAATCTAAAATCCAAAGTAAGGAGTGAAAGCCTGACTTACACACGTCGTAGAACACAATACGGTGAGGGACATATTCAAAAGTCCAGTCAGCGGTTGAGTTACAAGGATTGCCTTTTTTGAAGTGAGATTTCTCCTCTAACCCAGTCACTTAGTCGCACACGTATTAAAAACCCCTAGTATTAATGATACAAAAACTCATGTTTGTTCTAGACTTTGCACAGAGTACCGGAAAGTTTAACTGGTTGCTGTCATTCCGGCTAGCCATGGTATTCCGTTCACTACCCAACTACTCCGACCACAATGACACAGCTCGTGCCACGCTTCTAGCAAGTTTCAAATCATAGAGCTCCCGAGCTGCCTTGATAAGCATAAGTCGTAAAAGAAACACTACTGCAATGCGCCAGAGGTATCCACATGGACCAAGACGTAATACAATCATCCTATTGACATGCAATTACCGAGGACAGAATACAGATGAAAGCACAGGGCGGCAGGCTATCAAAAGGTAGTCTGCAACTGTGGGTAGTCCTTGGCTCGAGCCTGCAGGTCAGCAAAGATGGAAGCCGAGTCGTCGCCCGAGAGATGCTCCATCCGCTTGATGTCCTCGTCTTCGATCTCTTGAAGGACGGTCTCGGGGTCGTCGTTGCCCTGCTTGACATCCTTCTTCTTTGGCTCGACGGCCTTCTCAATACCAGAAGACTCGCCGATCAAGAGGACCTGAGCGTTGGCGTAATCGAGGTGCTCGGGCTTAGTCGGCATCCAGCGGAGGTCGCGGAACTGGTCCTTGATCCTGCCGACGTGTGTTAGTATGGCATTGGTGTCGAGGGTTGTCAGGACCGCTTACTTGTCTGGGAAGTCGGGTGTCTCCGGGAGGCTCGCATTCGCAGGACCAGACTTGTAAGGGTTCTTGGTGCTCAGTATGAAGCTCCCCTTTTCCTTGAGCCCAAGTTCTTTCTGAACCTCGCCGAGGTCCGAGGGCAGAGTTAGCATGTATGCAAGGTGGGTCTCGCGGCCAGTCGACGTGATGACATAGACTCCTTCGCCGGCAGGCGTCGCGGCAGGCGAATGCGACGTGCCGGCCTTGGTCTGGTTGTCCGCGCCAGACAGGAACTGCTCTTTCAACTCTTTGAAGGAAGTACCCGACTTCTCGACGAAAGCCATGAACCGGTCCCTGCCGCTCTCGGGGAGAACTTTCTTTGGCAGCGCAAGCAGACGGGTGTTTCCCGCGTCGCCAATGGGACCGTCGCCGAGCTTGGAGTCCGTGGCCATGGGGCGTAGGATGATGTAGCTGCGGGCAATGTCGTCGACATCCTCAGTCTTTTCAGTGTTGACGCGGCCACGGAAGAAGAAGTAGACAATGCCCTTTTCGAGTATGTTGGAGGGGACCTTGGACCTTTTGTGGGCGAGCTCAGCGGTCTCACCGCTAGCAGGCTTTGTCGTGGTATCTTCCGTCTTGTGTGTCTCTTTGAGGTGTTGTTGTTGTTGTTCCTCGGACTTGTCTGCTTCCTCGGCCTTCTCTGCCTCTTCCACCTTTTCGGCCATGGCCGCCTCCTCTTCCTTCGTCGGCTCCTCAGCCTGTTCGGGGTCCTTCATCGTCACGTCGGCGTTCTCTTTGTTCTGCTCCGTCGCGTCGTCTGCCTTCATGGGTTCTGTGGCATCCTGCTTTCCGAACGTCTCCTCCAAGGTCGTCTGGCGAGTGGAGTCGACGTCGTCAGACTTCTTTGCCCGCTTGGCGTCGGGAGGCCCCTTGGTAGCAGCAGCAGTAGCATCCTCTTCAATGGCGTGCTTCTCGCCGGCAGTAGCAGTGGCAGCCGTTTTGGTGTTTGCTTCGGTGGCGCTGTTGGTGCGCTCTCTGTTTCTCGTAGTAACCATGGTTGTGGTGATATTGTGCGGTTGATTCGCGTGGCTAGAGACGGGGCAGTGAGGTCAATTGAAGTTGTGCAACGTGTGAGAAGGAGGTAGACCGAGTCGGAGGGGGAGTGTGGCGGAAGAGGAGGAGGAAGAAGAAGCAGACGGTCACTGAGTGAATTATGAGAGGCACGCGCGAGGTCGAAACTGATCGGGTACTGATGTCATCGGTAGTGGCGGTCGCACGCGTCGCGTTTCTGTTTCTTTTTCTCCAGGCAGGTAGCCGCCATTATGTAACGGGGCGCCCCTTCGCTGTCTGTGACGTGATACGGTTCCATTTCGCGGGAAGGTCTTCTGTTTCCCTTTGTAAGGTGTCGTGCGCGTGTTAAGTGGCTCGAACAATCCGTCGATCAGACCGGGAGAAGGCGTGTTGCTCCTTGAACACACTCTGGCTCAAGTTCTCATCATGCTCCGCCAAATTCTCAACCAGAACAGGAACGAGTTCTTATAACTCATGTCTTGAGGGCTTGTTCCCATGCTGGTTTGTTCTAGGGTATGTTGGACATTTTCAGCCATCAATTGACAACCCAGCTATTCCAGAAGATGAAGGGAAAATAGCAAGAGTCCATTGGAGGTGGGAATGGATGGGGGGGGGGGCTTTGCGTTGTGTAACCCCTGTTTACCCCACTGCTCCAGACAATGATAAACTCAATTTCTAACTGTCACTGCAACAACAAGCATCTCATCCCCGATGGCACAATTGGCTAGCGCGTCAGACTGTTAATCTGGAGGTTGGTGGTTCGAGCCCACCTCGGGGAGATTCAGCGGTTAAATTCCGCCTCGATGAGTGCTACGAATTCATTTTTGCTTTCCCTATCAGGATTTTCGTAAACCGATGTAAACGGTCGTTGTCTTGTTTGGCTTTTGCATTCGGAAACACGATTTATTGTCTCTTCAATGTCATTCAACCTACTTCTCATTTGTGCTATTTGGTAGCTGCAGAGCCTAATGCCATGGAGTCGCTATTTGCACTCTGGTAAGTACTTGTCAAGCAGTGGCTGCATAGACACCTTTCAAACGAGGGTTGGCGAATGTCCTGAATGGGCCCATTCATTTATATTTGCATCTTGATGTATGATGCAACAGGTACCTTGTCGCCTACATCATGTTGACAGGGAACACGCGGTACAGACCAGTCGCGGTTGCCTTCTGGAAAGCTTCAGAGAGGGGGCCTCAATATCAGCTAGGGTATGATGATAACGGTCGTGAAAATGCCAATCGACCGCAGTCTACCTTGTCTGTCCCGTAAGCCCTGGACGTCCCTTGCCAGATCCCGGATTCAGTGAAGGCCGAAGGCATACAGCGACAACTGTGGCATAACTGTAGCAAGTCGAGGTTCAGTAACTCGATGGCACTGCCTCCGCTAAGCTCTGACGAGACATGCGTCGTGCCTCCGTCTTCTGTCCTTCCCATTGGGCTGGCTCGGTGAGTGACGCTCCTGGAGCGAATTGCCGCTTCGTAGCTTTTCCACCGAGTGTTCGTTGGCTGCCACATCGCATGGCACTGGCCGCTTACTTTCGGACCGAGAGCGTTTTCGACACAGGAGTCCTTCCCAAGGAGCAGCGAAGGATGAGTCCGTATCGTTATTTCGGGGTGATACATCCTGCAGCAGCCCTTCCTTGGTCATCCAAGTTGTAACACTAGTGCACATCTCTCAACACTCGGGGGCGATGCGCGTTTGACAAAAGCTGATCGGGCTTCTCTCCTGTCCGAGTCTTCCTTCCGTTTGTCTAACCGAATCATGCAGATAACATCGACTTCTGTAACTTTTCAGAGGTTCTTTAGGTAGTGATGCTTAAACTTTTTGTTGGCCCGGTCGGCGCCGCGCGTGAGGAACTGGTCGCCGAGGACCTCGAAGACGAAGCGCCGTGGGGAGGCTTCCGTGGTCGCTTGGGGGTCGGCGACGGGCTCTTTGACTGGTATCTCGAACTTGAACCAAGTCCCCTCCTTCGGCACAACCTTGATCTCGTTCTTGGGCGTGATGATCTCGAACGCGAACTTGCCGTCCTTGATGACGATGCCCGTGATGCCGACCCTGCTCGGGCAGGAGCTTCGCGAAACTTCGACGCGAGCGCCGTGAAACTCGGCGGCACTCAGCTTCGCGGCTGCGGCAGCTCCGCCGTGGTATAGCTCAGAACCGAGGATCTCCTCAATGTATCCCAGCCACAGGCGATGTAGGGGCTCGAAGATGGCGTATTTTTGGCCTCGGCGAGGCACGTCGTACAGGCCGCGTCTGTGCCGTTCGCGGGCAGCTAGGGGCTTCGGCTTGAGCTTCTTCTTCTTCTTGGCTTCCTCGCGAGCGTTGCGGCGGGCGTTTCGGGCGTTCGAAGGCGGCGGCGGCGAGCTGGGTCGGAGGTAGAGCGGGCGGTACTGGATTTTGTCCGAGAAGATGCGGTTGACGCTTTCGGGAGAATGCGCCCGCGCGAGCAGCGCCTGCGTGACGGATTGGCTCGAGGGAGCCATCTCGACGGGTTCTTGCTGGGCTTCTGGGTAGTGCGCGCGGGGGAAAATTGGCTGCAAGAAGGATGAATGCGACGGATCGGACGTTGGTTCGAATGGAGATTGACGAGCGGGAAAATTAAATGTTAGTGCCTCCAGGTTCCTCGATCAGTGGTGGTGGATGAAGGTACGTACTTTTCTCCAACTGTTGGCAGCTACCAACGAGCGTGGCACGGTGGCCACTGACAGGAGACCCACACCAACTGCAGCGGCAAGGATGGTTAGTGTTTGTTCACATGCCGAAGCCGCGGCTGAACAGTAACAGGCGGGCGCTGATGGTCAGTGTTCGGTGGTCAGTGGCCATTCAGTGGTCACTGGACTGGTCGGTGGTCATAGCGACCTCGACGGTCCACTCGGTCCAGCACCCGGCGGGCGATGACAATGCGACTCGGCTTTCTTTGGGGGAGGAGAAACGAAGGAAAAAGATACACAGTCCGGCGCATCCTCCTCCTCCTCCTCCTCCTCCACACAACACTTTCTACAGTATCATCTTCTCTCCTTCCAGTGTTCCCCCGCACCCGCCCCTCCACCCCAAGGGTCCGTCACTTCTCCAACGTCATCTGCGACCTTTGGATGCCGAGGAACCCAGCCGAGTTAGCCCCTTCCACCTATCGGCAATGGCAAGGGATCTTTGACGGACTGCTTCGGAACCTCTAGGACAACTTACAAGCAAGCACCAACGCGAATAAGATCACGCGCCCTAAGTTTCGACGGCTGGAAAGACCACGACGCGCTCTACGATTGATACCCTCGCCTTAAGATACCCCCCAAACGACACCATCTTTGTTATTGTTAACCTCGGCGCACTCTTCTACCCCAACCCCTAAACGATAATGGCAAAGAACGACGATTCGGCGCCGGATCTGAAGATCCTCGGCGATCAAATCACCCTCCAGCCTAGCGGCTACGTCAAGCCATCCCAACCACGCCATGACGAGAAGGAGGAGGCTCTGATGAAGCACATGGCCCGCTTCCGCTCCGAACCCCTACAGTATGTACCGCCGGCCCTTCCCGCCCGCCTCAGCCTCCAGGTCGATCCAGGAACAAGACTAACCTATTTCTTTCCACGCCAGGTTCCTCCGCGAAGTCTCGCTGTACGTCTCCGGCACCGGCTGGCGCGCTTACGACAATGCAATCGGCCAACCCATCTTCTACCCCGGCTTCAGTGATAAGATGAAGGAAGCTGTCCTGTCGGCTAAGTTGCTGCAGGAGCGCATCGCAGATCTGGCCGAGAAGCGTGTTGCCGTAGAAGAGAAGGAAGGGCTGTTGAACAAGCAAGACAAGGACTTCGACTTGAAGCGCGCGCGCAGACGAGCAGTCATTGAGTCTGGCATTCAAGAGGTGGCTGAGAAGATGACGGACGACATGATTTGCAAGTTCGAAAGCAAGACATTCATCCGGAGCGCATACTACCTCGTCACTCAGCTGACCCTGCGCGCTTACAACCAAGGCATACACGTATCCAGCGAGGAGGTTCTGAGGCTGCGTAAGGTCGCAGAGGAGGCCGAGAAGAAGAAGCAAAGCATCATATTCCTGCCCTGCCATCGATCACACGTCGACTACGTCTCGCTACAGCTCATCTGCTACCGTCTGGGCCTGGGCTTGCCTGTCGTCGTGGCGGGGGACAACCTCAACTTTCCCCTCGTGGGGAGCTTCCTTCAGCATGCCGGCGCCATGTGGATTCGGAGAGCCTTTGGCGACGACATTCTGTACACGACCCTGGTGCAGACCTATATCGACACTCTGCTGCAGGGCGGCTTCAACTTCGAGTGCTTCATCGAGGGCGGTCGGTCAAGGACGGGGAAGCTGTTGCCGCCAAAGTTCGGCATTCTCAGCTTCATTTTGGACAGCATCTTGTCTGGCCGAGTTGAGGACGCCATCATCTGCCCTGTGAGCACACAATATGACAAGGTCATCGAGACGGAAGGCTACGTGACGGAGCTGTTAGGCGTGCCTAAAAAGAAGGAGAACTTGGCTGATTTTCTATCGGGCGGCTCCTCGGTGTTGTCCTTGAGGCTCGGTCGAGTCGACGTCAGGTTCCATGAGCCCTGGAGCTTGCGCGGTTTCGTCAACGAGCAGCTCACGAGGCTGTCCAGGTTACCGACCGGTCTCAGCATGGACACGCGGAACCCCGAGAACACGGCCATCCGCCACAAGCTCCTTCGCATTCTGGGCTACAAGGTCCTGTCCGACATCAACGACGTCTCCGTGGTCATGCCCACAGCCTTGATCGGCACCGTTCTGCTCACCTTGCGAGGCAGAGGCGTCGGAAAGACCGAGCTTGAGCGTCGCGTGCTGTGGCTAACCGATCGCGTGCGTGCAAAGGGTGGCAGAGTCGCCCATTTTGGTAACGCACCACTGTCCGATATCATCGAGCGTGGTCTCGACGTCTTGGGTAAAGACTTGGTGGGCGTCGTAAAAGACCTGCCAGAACCCACCTACTACGCCGTCGACCGCTTCCAGCTTTCCTTCTACCGCAACATGACTATTCATCTGTTCATCTCGGAGGCTATCGTGAGCGCTGCCATGTACATGAAGGTCAAGCAGGGCGGCGGCCCAGCCATGCAAGATATCTCGTTCCAAGAACTGCAGGATCAGATCCAGTTCTTGTCGTCTCTGTTCCGCGGAGAATTCATCTTCCCCAGCGAGGGTCTTGCCGCTAACCTGGAAAAGACGCTGCGAGACTTGGAGGCAGACAAGGTCTTGAAGCTTCACCGGGACGCCCAAGGCAAGGTTGTCGTGGTTGGTCTTTCGGATCACGAGAGGGTTGTCGGACGAGAGAACTACGACTTTTACTGCTTCCTCATTTGGCCCTTTATCGAGGCTAGTTGGCTCGCTGCAGTCTCCCTGATGGGCCTGACGCCACCTCTTGGCCAGAAGGACGACATCTGGATCGAGGTGGCAAAGGCCCAAGGTAGCGCGCAACTGGTAAGCGTGATTATGTGACGGTTTTCAGGTCTAGTCAACTAACAACTCCCAGCTCGGCAAGACACTCTACCATCAAGGCGACCTCAGCTACTTTGAGGCGGTAAACAAGGAGACGCTGAAAAACGCCTTTCAACGGTTCGAGGAAGAAGGCATTCTGCAGGTTGTCAAGTCCAAGGACCCCAAGATCCCTCCGCGCCTGCGGCTCGATCCCGAGTGGCGCCCTTCTCGCGATCCCGAAACCGGCAGTCTGAACGCGTCTGGTCGGCTCTGGGACTTCACCGAGAAAATCGCCTCGAGCCGACGAGAAGGCAAGAACCGTCGTGACGGGGCCACCGTCAGCACCCGTGTGCTGCGCTTGACGGACCTGCTGGGAAGCAAGCTGTTCGATGCCGCCAGGAACATTGACGGTAAGGGGGTCTCGCCGACGCTGAGCATCGAGGACGCGCGACAGCTCAAGCGGAGCATCAAGGAGCAGAGAAAGCGCCGGTCGTTGGAGAACCGCGCGCACTTGTAAATGATGTACTATTGTAAACGCCCTAGAGCGTGGTATGATATTATGAAGTATATTTTTTCTTAGGTCGAGCATGGCATTCCCGGGTGGTGTTCGAGAGTCTAATGTAGCACCAAGCAATTTTATCAAAAAGTTCAAGCAGTGGTTGTGCCCCAAATCTCTAATCCATGCCCGTGGTTTTGAGCAGCTTTTTATCTTTTTTATTTACTGTGTGTTTGGTCGGGCTTGAGAATGATGTTGTCGATAAGTCGCACTGCCGGTCCGTTGCTGTGGCCAAGGTCCTCGCCCGGCTGCGGCTCCTCCACCGGCAGCATCTTGACCGCGCCGCTGAGGATCCCGCCCTTTGTCGGCACGACCGTGTTGATCTCCTGCATGGAGTCCGGGTCCGCCAGCGAGATGTAGTCTACCTCGAACATGACCCTGTCCTTGGGCGCCAGCTTCGACTGCTCCGACAATACGGCGACGGCGACCTGGTTCGCGGCGCCAAGGATCGCCTCGCGGTCGAGCGCGCCCTGCCGGTATTTTTCCTCGGCCGCCCTGAGAGCGCGGCTCAGCACCGTCGCGACCTTGCGCCTCCGCTCGCCGAGGTACACGTTGCGCGAGCTTAACGCGAGGCCGTCCGCCTCGCGCATCGTGTCCCCGACGACGACCTCCATCGGCAGCATGAAGTCCTCGACCATGCGGCGGATGATGACGGTCTGCTGGACGTCCTTCTGGCCGAAGTAGACGCGTTCGGGCTGGACGATGTTGAACAGCTTCATGCACACCGTTGCGACGCCGCGGAAGAAGGTCGGCCGGCTGGCGCCCTCGAGGACCTCGCCGACAGGAGTGATGGTCACGAAGCTGCCCTTGCTGCCGACCTCCTGGCCGGGGAAGCCCGAGGGGTACATCTCGGCCGTGGTGGGCGCGAAGACGGCGCTGACGCGGCCGAGGTTGGCGCCGTCGTCCGCCAGCTCGCGGTCGAGGTCGCGCAGGACGTCGGCGTCGCGAGCCCAGGTGACGGGGTACGAGGCCAGATCCTCGGAGGCGCCGAACTGGGCCGGGTTGACGTAGAGGGAGACGACGACGTGGTGGTTCTCGCGGGCGGCGGCGCGGATAAGCGAGAGGTGGCCCTCGTGCAGGGCGCCCATCGTCGGGACGAGGCCGACGGAGCGGTAGTTCACGACGTGCGGACGACGCCAGGTGCGGAGGGCCGAGACGGAGCGGAAGACGCGGATGGGGCTCGAGGGGAGGGTTTCGGGGCCGGCGGAGGAGGAGGAGGAGCATGCTGTTCGGAGCTGCTGTTGTTGATGAGCGCGTGCGGCGGCGGCGGCGGCGGCGGCGGCGGAGCCGGGACTTACGCCCGCGACGCGGAGGGTGCGGGCGAGCATCGTGGGCTGGGGAAAATTCGTGTTGGACGACGAAGGATGGCGACAACGTATTTTTAACGAGGTAGAAAGGGAATTGTGGCCATTGTGATGGCGCAATGGCTTATAGAAGTCGGCGGACGGTGTGATGATTTCTGCGGCGGAGTTTTGGGGACGGAGGAGAGGGAGAGGAGGTTTGTGGAGATGGAAGGGTCCTCGGTGACGTCGGTGAGCTCGGTGACAGACGGAAGCTCAGGGAAGGGGGGGAGCTTGTGTGGATCTGGCACGTGAAGCATCTTACATAAACAACTGAGAACCCGGATGGCATTTTCGAGAAGGGTTGGAATTGAGATCAGCTTACCGAGGTTTCACCGAACCTCTCTGCTGAGTTAATCACGGTGAGTTTGGTATGCAACCGTGTCGGGGATTCCGCAGCGTTATCCACTGAATAACCTCTCCAAACTTCCCGCTGTCACAGCCATTCTTCCTGGTCTCCCATGCTCACACTCTTTCTTCTTCTCACACTCCGCCGCGGAACGGAATATAGATCAACTCGTCAGGGTAGGGAGATGCAAAAAATTAAATAAAACAAAATAGTGAAGCTGTTCTCCTGTACGACATGTAACACAAAAAGCAAAATACCAGGTCAATCCCTCGTACAGCATGACACCATAAGAGAGAATCCGTGTAACACGAGCATGCAAGATTGCCGTCGACCTACCCTTTTTTGGGCCACGATCTCACTCATACCCGATGCCATCGTATCGCCGTCTTCATTTTCTTTCTCGCAGTCTAAATGTCGTTCTGTGCTTCCGACCTAAACCAACCTGGAGCTCTAGGATAAACTCCCCCCCCCCCGGCCCTTGATACTGATTTTCCGAGTCTCTCGTTTCACTTTTGGAGACGGATATCTCTTGGCATCTCGGCTGAGATGTAACGGGAGTCTTCCCGAGTTTCCCTTTTCTCCAGATACCTATAGTAATCTCCTACCGGCACTTGAGAGTTCAGACGAGCTCGGCAGGAGATCGAGGCTCGGCTTGATGCAGGTGGCTGCGGCGAGGGATGACAGCCAATCTCCCGGCCGATGCTTGTATGACCCAGCCCAGCACCAAGAGGATTCGAGACCCGAGAGGTGGCCGGCCCGGCAGTGATCGCCAAGAAGACGTGGCCGTGGGCGGGAGAGTGTGGCACAGGAGACTCGAGATGCACCACCTCTCCCGCCAAGCTGCCCGATCAGCCTGGGCGTCGGTTGCAGATGACTGGTTCACGTAATGACAGCACCGAAATCTGAGTATCAGGGCACTTGGCGCTGCTTCCACGAGGCTTCGACGAGCTCATCCGTCAGGAGAGCCCCACGAACCACCACCTCCCAAGTGACGGGGCGTTACGACCTGCCCCTCACTTGAACAACAGCATCGGGAGCCCTTGGAAATACCACCTGTGAGCAAGGCGATCCTCAATACCTGACGGAGAAGCCTGTCCTTCCTTCGTCGACTAGGTATGCAGGTCAATGCCTTGCTAGAGTGCAACCTTTGGTTGCGAGTTGCGGGTTGCGAGTCGGGGGGGGGGGGGGGGGGGGGGGGGCAGAACCAGGCATGCGACAGGGTCATGCATCGCAACGAGGTCCTGTTCTGGTACTCTTTTGCTACGGTGTACAGCAGTCGGTGGTACGAAGCTGGCTGCTGATTTTATACAGTATTCCTGTTGCTCCGCCGCCAAAGGACAACACAACCTTGTGTTCCTAGCTCGCTAAGCAACGAGGTCGGTCTTTGACGTAGATGTGTTTGGATGTGATAGCCATTCGTACTCGTTTTTCCTAAGCAGTCTCTGACGCCGAACCATCGGGTTCAAGCATCGCTTTCCGCTTTTGGGTAACGCTGAGATCTATCCTATGAAGAAAAGAAAAAAAGAAAAGAAAAAAAACACCTAGTATGAGTATCGTTTCGGACGTTTCTCGCCCATCGCCTCGATGAGGGGGCGGGGGCGCTAAGTCACAGGCTGACAGCACAGGAATATCCCAGATACTCATCTCCCTGCGTGGCTTTCGCGACTTTGTTTCAGCCTGGTTCGTCTGGTGCAGGTTTCGCACCGCTGGGCGGTACTTGGCGAACCCGCCAACGCGGGCGTCTTGGCACCCAAATGCAGCTGCTCGTCACGGACCTGTTGTTAAGTCAGGATAAGGTGGCATATGGGCAAGCGAGTCTCGGCAGAGTGAGCAGCCGGGCACAATGGCTAAGGGACACCATAGCTGACCACCGCATCCCGGGGCGGTGGACTCTTCTTCTTACCGACAGTTGAGCACCCAGAGAAATGCGAGACCAGATGAATCTCGAGACGGCGGTCAAGGCGTCCCTGTACTTTCGCGGAGAAAGAATAATAAGGAGAAGAATGACAACGAGACCCGGTCGAAGCAACGCCGTGTTTTATTCTACGATAGGTGAGCCGCGCGGGTGGGCTCTACGGCCAGCGCAAGACCAAACGAAACATGGGCAAAAGCTTCCCCTCAGGAACAGCCCATGTTGATATCCATGATTGTGTTCGCAGCACAACCGATACCGACGTGGCAAAAAGAGACGAAAGGTAGTTGCTTAAGCTGTCGCAATTCGATGCCATATGGCCACTAAGGGACGTTTCTTTGGGCCTTGATCGCCAAGTTGGGTGCCCCCCCCCCCCCCCCCCCCATCTCGCTTGGTCATACTTGTTAGTGACCTCACCACTTGTACAGCCAGGCCAGATTCAGCAGCCGAGGGAGTCGTAGATGGCTTCTGGTTTTGCCTATTCGAATAGCGGGCATTTCCTCTGGAGATCTACGTACCCGGCATGGGAAGAGGGTGCACTGGGGGACGACGATCAAACCCGTCCCGAGCGGCCTCTGAGCAAAACACTCGGCCGGCCGGGGTGGAGGAGGGTGGAGGAGTCTTGAGAACATGAAATAATCGGAACAACGCACATACACACACATCCTGGCACGATACGACGTTTTGAGACCGCGCGCCATCTCGCTGGCTGAGGTCAAGAGCTCCACAACGAGACAAAACCCGCAACGGGAGCCGGTGTCGACCACCTGTCGACTACTTGGCGAAGGGGACGGCCGAGATCATCATCAAGCGGATGCAACTGCAACTCGACCCGTATCGTGCGGCCCCGGGAGTGTTTTCTCGGTGGGCAGTTAAGGGGTCCATCTGTGTTTGGTGGAGAAGCAAAAAGCCCTACGACGCAACGGCGACGCGACAAGAGAGGAGGAGACAACTGGCAGCCAAGCCTTTAACGTCTCTTGGATGTAAGATATCTCACAGCCATGGAACCCTCGGTGGCGGTTGCGCCTCGACGCCGATGACACAACACGCCCATGATAAGACGGCCGCACTGACACAAGAGAGACGGGTCATCTTTCACTTTTGCCTCGCGACATCCGTTGTGCACAGTTCCGGCGTGTTGAATACGATCTGCTCGGCCCCATGGGAAATTGGGGGAGACTTAATCAATGAGAGGCAAAAGATAACTTCTCATCGAGGTCAAGCACACAAGTACTAACATGTAAGGGTATGTGCGACGGCCGCCGCCCTTCCGACCAAAGAAAGATTCTAGCGGGCAACTGGAACCCGGGGAGGACGGATCTGCAACAAGTCCCGCGTACGGACACTATGTAAAGTTTGGGACTGTGGCTGTGTATGCGTAGTAGCATGGCAGCATGATGGCATGTTGGTGTGGGGTGGGGAGAGGGGGGGGGGCCGTCGAGTCTTGGGTGGCATCCTGGACTGGACATGGCTCTTCAGCTGGCGGATGCTCAAGCGTGCAACCTCAAGAAGAGCCGATGTCGAGCGGGATTCCAGGGTCAGCATCGGCCGTACCTGGCCAGGGGTTTTCAGCTTCGTTGGAGCTCTGTAGCCCAGCACCAAACAAGAGCCGAGGACATTGAACAACGACCACGATGGACAGTAGATGCTGTTTGTTTCTTCCAAGTACACAACGGCGCACAACAGGAGTAACAAGAGCAGCAATTCCAACGACAGCCACACCGGCTCGAACCATCCTCCGAATCTTCCTTCAACAGCTCCACCACCACCACTATCATCATCATCATCATCATCGTGAACGCATTCAGGCACAGGTAGGTTTGAACCACGGACTCTATACCTGTCAGCAGCCATCGGCAAACGCTTCTTCCATCTTAAAAAGTGGAAACCGCGTCAAAGGGGACCCTCGCTCCGGTTTTAGAAGATGCCACATCCAAAGGACTACAGGTGGCCGGATACCCTGTAAATCAAGCGACAGAGAGACCTCCTTGGGTTGCACGTTGGAGGTGTGATCGAGACACGCCCCTGTGTGTGCCCAGCACATATGTCCTACCTGCGACCGTGGTGGTGCGTCTCTCGCCATGGGAGCCACTTGTCGCACCCTCTCCCCCTTCTGTTCTTCTGAGTTCTCTCTCTCTCTCTCTCTCTCTCCCACACACTCTCACTCCCACTCTCTCGCTCTCTCGCTGTCCCCCTCGAAGCCACACACGCTCCGCCTTTTGCTGCACAGTGGCTGGATCTCTCGTCCACACTCTCTCACTCTCACTGTCCAGTCTCACCAATCAGTCTCACAGTTACGAGAGAACGCCCTGTGGAAACCCCGTTCTGGACTTCATCCCGACATCCACCGGTTCTCCCTCCCGCCAACTCGCCCACCCGCCCGAGAACCGGCGCTGCTCAATCTCTTTGCGGCTTGGGTTACCCACATCACTCTGCTAAACATAGCCACCTCTCAACGCGCTCCCTCTTCACTTCAGTCCGTCCCGCCTCACTTCACCTCACCTAGCCTGTCTACGACTTAGTCGCCGGGCTTCACGACGAACGACGAATCTAGAATTCGCATACATAATCCCTCGGTCTACAGGCGGAGGGACAAGAATCCGGCCAACCTAGTTGACCAGTTCCAAGACCACTGCATCTGCATCTGCGACTGCGACTGCGACATCACGTACCCTTGGCTTCGCGCCTCTTCTCACTGCAAAAAGGGTCTTGGCTAGAATACACTCTTACAACCATAACCCAGAAACAAGCGAACCACCACCCCCCCCCCTGGCCCTCCCCTTTGCCTCTTCCCCCGCTATCCGATCTGAGTGAGTCCTTAAACTGGGAACGCCATCCCGCTTGATCCCGCTGCGTTGCCGAGATTTCTCTCGTGTCCTATTTCTCCCCGGCTCCCGCCTCGTAGCACCCAACCCAGTCCTGAACAAATCCGTACACTATTGCTTCTCCCTCTCCAATCCTCGGGCTGAATCCCGCCCATCCATCAACCAGCCAAGCAAGCAGACAGACAGACACACGCACCTGGGAGAAGACGACACCGCCAAGAAAGCAACGATAACTCTGTTACTGGGTGGGTTGACTGCGCACACACCCACGCGCGTGCGCTCTCGCCCCAGATTGTCCACCCCATCGGCCGGGATATCCTGCATATGTAGGCACGAGAACAGACCAAGTCTCACCCACCAAGTCTACCGCGCGCCGCGCGCACACACACTCATTCTCACACACACACTCACTCACTCTCACTCTCTCTCACTCCCACCACCCTCACCCGGAGTCTCTCTCTCTCACACACACCACAAGCCACCCGACTGAGATACGTAGCCAAGACCTGAGAGGGGACCACTCTCTTCACACACTTCCACTCTTGGCGCTAGTCAAGTCAATTCCCATCCTTGGACGAGACGAGCTTGTGACTTTGCGCATCTCGACTTTTCAATTCACACCATCCGCTTTTCTCCGCCCCTTGCTCGCTCACTCACCGACCTGCTCCCGACCTTTATACCGACCTCTATACCGAACTTCAACTTTGGCTGCATCGCGCCACATAGACTTTAGAAGCTCTCCATCACATCATCGCCACCATCCGACCACACAACGCCCGGTTACCATTCTCACGATCATCAAGAGTGGTCTCGCTCGTACTCGTACAACTGAGAACCACCCACCGCTCATTTGCAACACACTCGCCGCCCTTCTACCTCCCTCGCCTTTTAATCTTGAGAGAGAGCACGCGCGCGACAATTTACCCCGACGACAGATATCCCGCGACCTCTTCTCACCACAAGCAAGAGTTCATGCTCACGACAACACGCACATCGCACCCCCAATCGCCCCGACCGGGTGTTCTGAGCCCTCGTTGAATCGCCCGCTCCGTCTCTACCCGCCAGAGACGGACTTTCGGTAGCCCTGGAGGCATACGACGCCTCTACAGGCGTCCTCGTGCCAGGCTTTGGCCTTGGTTCGGCGGTGCTGCACCCTTACGAGCATCCGCCCCTCGACTTTGCCCACGATCCCTATCTAGGCGTCGACGACGAAGAAGACGACGACCAGGTCTCCTCCCTCTCCTTCGGCTTCTCCTCCGACTTCACCGCAGACTTCGCTCTCGGCCCCGAAGCCGACTCGGCCGCGTCCAACCCGGAATCCCACGCCTCGACGGCCTCGTATCTCAAGCACGACGACCACATCCATTACCTTTACCACCAGCACCAGCACCAGCACCAGCATCATTACCAAGCCGACATCATGAACTTGCCCAGCTCCCACATCCCGCCCCGCCGCAGCGCGAGCATCCACTCGCTTACGCCGTCGCGCGACCTCCTCGTTAAGCCAAAGTCCCCGGAAAAGTCGGCCGCCGCCGCTGCCGCAACCGCCACCAAATCAAAACGAGTGCGGACGGGCTGTCTAACGTGTAGAGAACGGCATTTAAAATGTGACGAGGGGTTACCAAACTGTCTAAATTGCAGGAAAAGCAGCCGCGAGTGTAAACGCGGCGTGCGGCTCAATTTTATAGACATCCAGGTCAAAAAGCCGCCATATATGCCGCCCACCGTCGAGTGGTCCGGTAAGTCATGTCGTCCTTCTCCTGTGGCGACCTCTCGCCCTTTGGACCGATGCTGATCATGCCACAGTCCAATTTCAAGACGAATCAAGGCAGATCGCCTCGGAGTACGTCGGAGGTCTCGGCCGCTACGCTCACCTAGATAAGCAAGCCGCCGCCGTCGCCGCCGTCGCTCCTCCTCCTCGGCACATGGGTCATCTTGAGCCAACCCTCCGCCACCAAGGCCATCTTCTCCCTCAGGCACACGCAAGCGGCCCAGACGCCTCGTTATCACCACGGACTCACCTCCAGCACCACCCGCCTCCGCCGCCGCCGCCGCCGTCGCTGCCCCCGCCGCCACAGTTGTCGTCGTCGTCCATGTACAGCTACTCACACCGACCCGAGCCGCCTCGAGCCGTCGAGTCGGCGTACCCGCGTCGCGAGAGCGACAACCCTTACCTGACGCCCCAGCATTCCGCCCACCCGGCACCTCACCCTTACGGTCTTCATGAGCACTTCGCCTCGTACCGCGAAAGCGCCCCCCGCAACCACAGCCATCGCGACAGCGACGCATCGAGCGCCGCCTCCATTGTGCCGCAGCCGACGGCGCCGCCCCCGAGCTATCGCAGTAGCGCCGGTGCCGGCGCCGGCGCCAACCCGCTGGCCCCCGACGGCATGATGACGCCACCGCCGAGCGAGAAGGCCACGGCCGGTGAGAGGGAGTATCTCAACTCGCCCGAGGAGATCCTGTATATGCAGGTCTTCGTCGAGGAGGTGGGCGTGTGGATGGACTCTCTCGACAAGGAGAAGCACTTCTCGCGCCTCATCCCTTACCACTCGCTCAAGTCGCCCATGCTGCTCAACGCCTTCCTCGCCTGCGGCGTCAAGCACCTCACGCTCGTCAACCCGGCCTACCAGGACGACAAGGCCCTCTTCTACTACGACACGGCCACGACGCAGCTCCTGCGCAGCCTGCAGAACCCGGACCGCAACACGGGCGAGTGCGCCACCACCGCCGTCGTCCTCAACGTCTACGAGATCATGTCCGAGAAGCCCGCCCAGCGCATGAACCACATCGCCGGCGCCCGCGCCCTGATCCGCGAGTGCCGGTGGGACGCCAAGTCGTCCGGCATCGGCGCCGCCTGCTTCTGGCTCAACATCGGCATGGAGGTGCTGTCGTGCCTGGCCTTCAACTGGCAGACCTCATGGGACCCGGACCAGTGGGGTCTGGACATGGACTTTGCCGCCGACAGAACAGCTACCGGTCCCGGTGCCGCCGCGAGGTCGGCGTCGTCGTCTTCCTCGTCGGGAGACGGCTTCGGCCAGGAGGAGCTGTGGGTGCATCGGATCCTGTACATCGTGGCCAAGATCGCCAACTTCCGCGCCACGATCCCGCGGTTCCAGGAGCCGAGCCCGCACGACGAGCAGATCCGGCTGGGCAACCGGCTCGCGCAGTGGCAGGACCTGAAGAGGCTGTGCGACAAGTGGAACAACGCGTGCCCGAGGACCATGCATCCCTTTGGCTACCTATACCCCTCGCAGACGAACTCCAAGTCTGCCTTCCCTAACGTGTGGTAGGTGTCTTCTCTCTCTCTCTCTCTCTCTCTCTCTCTCTCTCTCTCTCTCTCTCTCCCCTTCTCTCATGTCTTTCTGTGTGTGTGTGTGTGTGTGTGTGTGTTCCGAGATCAAATTATCATCTGACACCCCTGGCAGGCTCATCAAGCGCGCCGCCATCATTGGCCGCCTCTTCTATCACACGGCCCAGTGCCTCCTCGCGCAGACGAACCCGATGGAGCCCGGCAAGGCGTCCGAGGAGATGCGCGCGCTGCAGCTGCACCATGCGCACCAGGTCTGCGGCATTGTCGCGCACACAAAGGACCGCGGCGTCGCCTCGGTCGCCATCCGCTCCCTCGCCATCGCCTCGGCCGTCCTCACCGACCCGCGCGAGCAAGACGAGGTCCTCGAGATCCTCGACCGCATCCACGCCGAGAGCGGCTGGCGCCTCGGCAAGATCCACACCGAGCTCAAGAAGACCTGGGGCTGGCCTAGCCCGGCGCCCTCCCACGCCAACACCCCTGGCGGCGGTGCATCCGGGGGAGACTCCCACCACCACCACCACCATCGGGGCTCGGTGGGTAGTTATACTTCCCGGTCCGGTCCGCCTGGTAACCCGCCCGCCATGGCGACATCGTCGGCCCAGGGGTCCGGCGCCGCCTCCTCGACGCCGATGAAGGCGCTCGTCAACCCGCTGTCGTTTGCCGACTTTAGCCTGCCGAACCATCCGTACCAGAACTGGTACGAGCCGCCAAACCGGTCCAGCTCGTACGGCTCGCAGAGCTTCTTCTGATTCTTTCCGGCGTGCTTCGCGAACACCAAAGACACGCACGCACACACACACCCGCGCAGTCACTCTCGACGAAATCCTTTCTACTCTTTTCTTTTTCTTCATCTTCCATATCCTCCTACTCGTATACATCTTACGGAACACCCCGGATCAGAGGGTGACCTTTATTCTACGTGTAATAGCACTTTTCTCGAACCCACCCCCCAAAAAAGGAGGCGGAATCATCGTTTGATCCCCCTACCCTTAAGCGTCGTGGATGACATCAAAAGACGGCACTGGCTGCCGCCGCCCTTTACATTTACAATAACGATAACGACAACCCCATCTTCTCTTGCGTCCCGCCAGAAGCTTCCCTCTCATCCTTTTACTTTCTTGCCCCACCCCCCTTTCCCCCTTACTGCATCGTCACATTTCAAGGCTTTATATACGCGGGAGACGGTGTGTGTGTGTAAGATCGGAAGGGGAGGATGGCATCACTTGCTCTGGGAGGGGTTTATACTATTTACACAGCGGCCGCCGGCAACATAGCATCGCGTCCCAGGATGGAGGAAAATGAGACAGACGGATTCCCGCCTTGGGATCTTGTGGCTGGTTTTCATCTCTTGGAGTTTTGAACCCGTGCGTGGAAGGGGTTCTTTCTTTGTTTTTAACTCGGCGTTTTTTCGGTACTTTGGTGACAAGAAGAGATGGGAAAGGGAATCAAGAGCCCGCCGCGCTGTGGACGGACTCGCTTCGGCAGTTTTTGAGAGAGGACGGAGAAAAGAGGTCTGAAAAAAGGGGAGGAGCCCACGCTCTGCGAAAGGCATCGATACCATGAGAGATAACGTTTATGCTGTTCTATCTCGGGCGCTTTTGAATCCCGTCTACTTCATCCCTGATGGTCGCGCAAAAAAATGGAGGCAAAACATACTCCTGTGCACCTCCAGCCGGCGTTGACTTGTGAGATTCAGAGTGTGTATGTGTTTGTGTATGTCTGATTCGTGTCTGGTTTCTCTATTACGGGGGGGAATCTATCGCAATGCCAATGCTCATGTAAAAGCAAAAAGGTCTGGTGCGTCGTTTGGCACCAGACATTCTATGACGAGTTTGTTTCCTCCCAGGATCGTCTTCTACGACCGTAACCCCCATTGATCCCATTCCTTCGTCAGTCGTCGTGAAATGCGTTTATTTTCTCTTCGTCCATGGCCGTTCTCGTGATTACGCTCGGCACGGAACAAAAACCTTTGGGGAAAATAAAAAAATAAAGAACCCAATACCAAGTTAAACCAATCCAGATGCCCGCCCAACGTCATTTCGTGTCCGTTGATAGGTGGGAGGGTTTTCTGTACCCCCTAAGCGGAGCCGTTGGTCTTGTCAACGAGGACGTCGCCGACGTTTTCTTTCATGAAGGGCTCGTTGTCAACCTCGACGGGGGGAATGGTCATGCCGAACTTCTCGTAGGGGAAGTCCTCGAGGGTGGGCAGATACTCGGCCCAGCCATCGTCGATCTCGCCGACCTGGTGCATGTCGACCTGGCCGGCCTCGCCAGTGCGGCCGGCGAGGACCTCTTTCTCGCGACCGGCGTACTCCTTGAGAAGGCCCTTGTGGGGGCACCAGATGACGCGCATGCCGGCGCGACGGCCGGCCTCAACGCCGGGGACCGAGTCCTCGAAGACGAGGCACTCCTCCGGGGTGATGGGCTTCTCGCCGTCACCAAGGGACTCGTTGATGGTCTTGAGGGCGAGCAGGAAGATGTCCGGGTTGGGCTTGCCGCGGCCGGGAGCGATGCGCTTGTCGTCGCCGAGGACACGGCGGTGGGAGGGGAAGACGGAGAAGAGCTCGGTCAGGTGGTCCGACTTAAGCTTGAAGTTGGCCTCGTGGGAGGAGGTGGCCAGGGCGATATGGACGCGGTGGGGGTCCTTCTTACCGTCGGCGGCGGGCTTCAGGTCCCAGTAGCGGGTGCGGCCGAGGTTCTGGAGCAGGTCGGGGACGCCGGGGAGGGGTCCGGTCGTGGGGAAGAGCTTGCGCTGGTGGGCGGAGAGCTTCTGGTGGTACTCGTCGTGGGCAATGGGGAGCTGCGCCCACTCGTGGAAGATGCGGGTGGCGTCGGGGCCGGGACGACCCTGGAGCTTGGCCTTGATGTTCCAGGGGAGGAGAGGGCGACCATACTGCTCGAGAATGAGGTTGATGCAGGCGGTGTACAGGTCTTCGGTGTCGAGGAGGAGGCCGTCCATGTCGAAGAGGCAAGCCCGAATGGGAGGGAAACTGCATAGCACATCATTAGTTAAATGGCACGAAAAGCGGCGAATTGGGTTCTTTTGGTGCTTACTCGGTGCGAGGGGCCATTGTGATGTGGTAGGAGGGGGCGAGGGTTCCGGGAAGGAGTTTTGAGAAGTTGGGCGTGGTTGAGAGAAGGAAGACAGTCGAGTCTGTGATTCCGAAGAGGGAAGAATTGGAGTGGGCAGAGAAGGGAGGCAGGCGAATTTGAAGTCGGCGTCGTTGAGGGGTGGGAAAGGGAAGAAGGGAAGAAAGAAAGAAAGATCTTCGGCTGGTTAATTTATATATCGCGGGGAAGAGAGGGGATGCGTTGCTTCCTTCCTTGGATTATTTCGTCTGGGCGAATTTGTTTTTTGTTTGTTCCGATTCCTCTCAAGGGAAGGAGCGAAGACCAAAAGGTGAAACTTGGGGAGAAAGAAAAGGAAAGGAAGGAAACAGGCAGGCAGGAACAATGGAAGCCACGACGATACGGCAGGTGCAACGGCAGGCAGGAACGGCGGGGTGAAGCCGGAAGCGGAAGCCGCCGATGGGGGGGAATCATAGGATGGAGGGGTCGCCTAGCTCTTGCCCGAAAAAAATTGGTTCAGGGTCGGGGAAGTGGGGGGCGACTCATGTATACTGTGTATCGTGAGACGATCGACTGTGTCATGATGGATGTAGCTGTTGACGGCGTACAGAGAGTACTTGGGTACCTAGGCACCTAGACCTGAGCTGAAGTCGTACATGGCTTGGAGATCGATCCCTAACTCTTTCCACTGAGAGAATAGTATCTGCTATTCGGATCGTGATACTTATGATACTTCGTTTATCTGCTACTATTGCTGGGCTGGAGGTAGTCAACGCTGCGCGCTGAAGGACCCCGAACTACGCTGCCTACAGGGGCTTAGGCCGCTAAGGTTCCAGAATACTTATCCCCACTGAACGTTCGCCCGTGTGGCTTCGACTGTCCCTAAAACATGTGAACAGCCTCAACGTCCCACCAAAGCCCAGCCCACGTGGGTATGAGACTGGTTCGAGACCAGTGACGACATCTTCATCGCCTTGTCTATCCACCCATCCCAGACTCACGACTCACGACTCACCCATGAGCTCACGGCTGACCGTCGAGCACATCACATCACCCAAGCGCACCCCCCACCTGAATCGTCTCAAGGATGGCGCCCACCGAAGCCGAGAAGGAGCCCCAGGGCAAGGGCAAGGACAAGTCGGTCAAAGAAGACGAAATCGAGGAAGCAGCAGCCCAGGAGAGGTTCTCACCTGAAGAAGAGGCGGTAAGACTCCCCTTTGCCTAATATGCCGTTTCTTTCGTCTCGTTGTAAGGGGTTGGTGGAGGCTTCTCAAATTCCCTTTGGATTTCTGAGGGACAAGACTAGTTGTCGTCTACAACCGGTTTGGGAGGCTCACCTCCCACAGGACCAAGTCAACAAAACTCAACGAGAATGAGGGAAACATAGCCATGCGTCCATGATGTGACATCCCTGGCTAACCAAGCTCCAGTCCCTCCTGGCCGAGTCCAACACAAACAAGACCGAGGCCAACGCCCTCTTCTCCTCGTCAAAGTACGAGCAGGCCATCGCCAAGTATGACGACGCCGTCGCCGCATGCCCTAACTACCTCGACTATGAGCTCGCCGTCCTGCGCTCCAACATCTCGGCCTGCCACCTCAAGCTCGAGCAGTGGAAGGACGCCGTCTCGAGCGCCTCTGCCGCCCTCGACGCCCTCGACCGCGTCGACAAGGAGGCGGCGCTCGAGCAGGACCGCCGCGACAGGGAGAAGGCCGCCGACGAGGACGTCGAGGACGAGATCGTCAGCTCCGGCGCCGCCGCCGCCGCGCCCGCACCGCCTCCCGAGGACGACCCAGAGGAGACCGCGCGCCGCGCGCGTGGGGAGGACGTCCTGCGGATCCGCGCCAAGGCCCTCATGCGCAGGGCGCGCGCGCGGAGCGAGCAGGGCGGCTGGCAGAACCTCGCCGGCGCCGAGGAGGACTACAAGACGCTGTCTTTGATGAATAACCTCGCGCCCGCCGACCGCCGGATCGTGCAGGCCCAGCTGCGCGCGCTGCCGCCCCGGACCAAGGCCGCGCAGGAGGCTGAGACGGCCGAGATGTGGGGGAAGCTGAAAGACGTGAGTTGATTCCAATTTGTTTCTCGCTTCGTTGTTTTCTATTTTCCTTTTCCTCTTTTCTCTTTTTTCTCCCCCTTTTTTCAAATGGTTTTTTTTTTTTTCATTCGTCTCCTCTCTGCGTCCGACTTGTTCGGGTAGGCGGCTGACTGGTGTCTATCTAGCTGGGCAACGGCATCCTCAAACCCTTTGGTCTGAGCACGGACAACTTCCAGATGGTCAAGGACGAGAAGACGGGGGGCTATTCGATGAACTTCAACCAGGGGCAATGATGGGTGCTCATCTGAAGACGTCCACCCAACTCCTCGTGCCCGGCGCTGCGGAAGTGGAACGATGGCATCGTACTGAGGGAGGAGCCATACGCATAAACTAATGAGGACATCAAATACCCATGCAATGAAAGTCTATTCACATCTAGATTCACCACCCTATGAATGGTTTCAGTACCTGTTCTTTTAGGTCTTCCCTTGTGTAGAGTCGGTGTTTATGATGTCTCGCGTGTCTCCTCGAGAAACACCGGCGGAACGATGACCGGGAGAGAAACAGTTCGCCGAGAGCGGGCACCAGGGCTGAACGCCTGACCCTCCTTGAGCACCACCACTCTTCGATGCAAGCGCGAAATCAGCAACAAGTCCGGAGCGAGTTTGCAAAAATCGAATCATGTTGGCTTAAGTGCAAATGCCCACGGCAAGGCAACAAATCAACAAATCTCGGGGGTATAGATTTCTTCTTTTTTTTTTCCTCATTGGTTGTCTTTCTTCTCATTTCTTCTTCTCTCGTCATCTAAGCACCCTCAGCGGCCGCGGCCTTGGCGGCCTCCTTCTCCTTGGCCTTGGCCGCCTTCTTCTCCTCGATCTGGCGCTGCTTCTCCAGCTTCTTGAGCTGGTTCTTGGTCATCTTGCCGTCGCCACCCTCGGCGCCCTCGGCACCCTCACCTCCGGCAGCGGCGGCGCCCTCGCGGATGGGCAGGGCCTTGAGGCTCTCGGAACCGCCCCAGACGAGCGGCCGGCGCGCCATGAAGAGGTCGACGGTGCTCTCGTTGACCTTGGACCTCCTCTCCTGGAAGGCGGTGCAGTACTTAGCCAGCTCCTCGGCGCATCTGTGTATGTGTTAGTATCGAAAAAAGAAAAAGAAAAACCCGGATGTCCTGCGGTCTCCGGTGAGCCTGTTTGTGGGTGGACCGACCTCTTCTTGATCTCGCCCGTGAGCATCTTTCCCGTGCGGTAGTCCTCGCGGATCTTGGCGAGCTCCTCGTCGTCCTCGAGGAAGAAACGGAGGTACTGGTAGCTGACGTCCACTGCGAAGTCGTCAAGGTCAGCCTGTGTCCTGTCACATGGGCGTCGACGAAAAGGGGTCATGTGCGTTCCATACCATCGGGATCGGCGCCCTCGGCGCGCTGCTCCTCGGCCGTGACCTTGCCGCCGCTGAAGGCGTACTTGTTCATCTTGTTCTGAATCTCCTTGGGCGTGTCCTTCATGAAGATGGCGCTAGACTCGATTGACGCGGACATCTTTGAGCCCGGGCCCTGCAGTGCGTCGAGGAAGCGGGAGTGAATGAGCGAAGGCTTGGCATAGCGCAGGCCGGCGGCGCAGTCTCTCGTCACACGGAAGTAAGGGTCTGTCCGGGCGTCAGTCGAGTCGTGGTCTCACGGACAAGGGGAAAAAAGCGAGAGTATAACTGACCCTGGTCAATGGCGCAAGGGATGAGGCACGGGATCTGGGTGGTTCTCTTCTCGTCCTCGCCAAAGATATGTGGGAATGAGTTGGCAAAGGCCGAGCTGGCCTGGATGCTGGCGAAGTGGACCTTGCCGATGTTGGAGCTGTCGTCGAATCCGAAGACGGCCTTGGCCGTGTTGACGGTGATCCTCTTGGCCACACGGGTGATGTTCCTTCGAAGGGGGGTCAGTCGTCATCCGGTAGCAGCAGTTAAAGGGTGGAGCTCACTTGTAAAAAGCACCGCCCATGTAGTCGTAATCGGAGAAGATGAAGGTTCGCTCGGGGTTGAAACCAATGGCGATGCTACGGGGTGTTAGCGGGCGCTCCCACGGGCGGCAGTTGAGGGACTCACATGTCTTTGGCGTTTTCTCTCGTGTAGTGCTGGACCTCCTCGACCGTCCTCTTCTCAGAGAACAAGAACTTTTCGTCTTCACGCCATGTCAGCTATATCCTCTGTCGTGGAGCACAACGCGGTTCTCACCATCGGTCATCATGATCTATAACCAAGTCAGCGACAAATCCGTATTGGGGGGGGGGGGAGGGGGGCAACGTCTGGAAAACACATACCACTAGCGGCGCATCGAGAACGTCGGACAACCACTTGGTCAGCTGGAAAGGAATGACGTGTCCAATGTGCATGCTGTCAGAACTCGGCCCACGTCCTATGCGGCACCATCGTCAGTCCTGTGTTGTCCCAGTAGAGCCCTTGCGGTGGGAATCTCCTCCATTGGCATCATATCCAATGGGGAAGGTCAAAACACACCTGTGTAAATGAAGAAGGGCTCCTTCTTCTCAACGCGATCGAGGATGAGGTCGAGGTCGCGGTGGGAAAAGACAATCTGCCGGCGGAGGAAGTGGTGAGGCTTGTGGCCGGTGACGCGCTCGAAGCGCTCGAGGAGGGCATCGTCAATCAGCTTCGTCCCGAACTCGTCGACGATTTTCTGTCGAGGCGTTCCGTCAGTCCCAGCCCGTCTTCGACGTTGGGGAAGAAGTCGTTCTTCGTACCTTGTAGTCAATCGCCTTGACCTTGCCGTCCGCGCCAACCTATGGTTCACTCTACGGTCAGCCGCACTACCCCCTCCAATCAAAAGCGCCAGCGTCTAAAAGCAGCAACTCACCTCTCCTGACACGTTCCAAGGGTCGACCTTCTGGCCGCCAGAGGAGGCGTCGCCGACGGCTTCGGCGGGGACGGCGGCGGTCGGGGCTTCGGGTGCGGAGGCCATTGTCTCTCTCTCTTTTCGATCTCGGTCGCAGGTGGTGAGGTGCGGGTGTGGATGTCGTGTCGGCGAACGAGAGATGGGCGAGAGGGCAGTCGTGGCCGCGAGATCGATGTGGATTCGAGGGTGAGCGGGACGACAGACTATTTCGAGCACGGAGCTGGTCCAGCCAAATTTCCCGAAAAAGGTGAGTCAATGGAGGGGTGAGGGGTGCAGGCCAGTTGCCAGAAGCGGCGAATTCGGTGTGTGCCCCGCTACCCCGCAGTCACCGGTGGTAAGCATGGTGTTCTCGGTGAGCATTCGGTGAATCTTCGGCGAGTGCTACCGCTACCTACCTGGGTATTGTTCTCACCACTCCAAAGCTTGATCATCGGAGTTGTCATCCACATCCATGATATTATCCACTCGTGGCATTATCGAGTTCCAAGAGAAAACATGGACTGAAATGGCTGCAGAACAGGTTCATATAAAGAACAATAAAGATTTTATTTCGTGTGCCCTGGTCGAACGGCGAGCACGAGCAGCTAGATAGCCGCCCCTTGGTATTAATGCATTAATCATTTGTAACCCCCCCCCCCCATCATTATCCCACATCCATCTCTTTCCAACTTGAGCTTGGGCTCTTTGATCCACGGCACCAAAGCTCAGGTATAAATACTCTCGGTAATCTGGTTCACCTGCAACCCCTTCTCGGCCATCTCAGCGTCTCTCAAGAAGTCGAGCGGGAACCACACGAGGTGGCCCTTGATCTGGTCAATCTTCTTACGCGCGTCGGCAGCGGGCATGAACTGGTCGAAGATGTGGCCGGCCTTGACACCCTTCGGGGGCAGGTATCTATCATAGTCGTCAAAGGTTTTGACTGAAAATCGTCATGTTAGCTCGGTTACTTCCTAATCAGAGGGAGGAGGATGGGCTCAAACACGTACTGTGGTCATCGGGGTCGGCATGGAAGATGTGTCTGTACAGGTCCGTGTTCTTGGTGGCATTCTCGGTCCACATGTTCCACAGGTCGTCGCTCATCGGGTCCTCAACGAATTTCCACGTCTCGTCACGGTCCCACGCGTCGTTGGGCGAGTGGCCGGGCGGTCGCGCGTTGGGGTCTTCGGACCCATCCAGGTCCTGTGCAGGGAGCAGGCCGAGGTGCTCGCGCCACAGGTACCGTCGCAGCGAGGTCGCGTGCCACCCGGCCTCGAACGGCTTCCCGTCCATGGTGCTGGGCACGCGCTTTGTGTCTTCCATGACGATACTCAACTCGCTGTCGTGGTAACCGAGCTGGCTGCGGTCGTTGAGGTTGCTGGAGCCGCACACGACGATGCGGTCGTCGACGATGAGGAGCTTCGAGTGGATGTAGAGCTCCTCCTGGATCCAGTTGCGGACCTCCGTCTCAGGATCGTCGTCGTCCCACGGCTCGTCCTCAATGCTGCCGGAGTTGGCCATGGCGTGGTGGGCGACGGAAAACTCGCCCTTCAGCTGACTGTCGCCGAGGCTGGCCTCGAACCGCCGTTTCGCGTCCAACGCACTCGCCGCCGCCGCCTCTCGGCCCATGCCCGTCTGCTCGGCCTTGCCGCCCATGTGCTCGTCGCGCTCCTTCTCGGTGGGGTCATTCGACCCGTGGATGCCCGTACCCATGACCTCCTCGGCCTGCGCGCGCTGGACCTCGGCGTACTTGACGCCCGTGTCCTTTTCTCTCTTGTCCACCGACGACGTCTTGTTCAGACGGTCGTAGGAGCGCAGGTTGAAGAAGAAGATGTGTTGCCTGGGATCGACGCCCTCCTTCTTGACCTGCTCGAAGATGGAGTGCTCTCCACGGCAGATGGATTTGTACTGGTAGTCCATGATGGCACGGGTGCCCGTAGCGGCATCGTCCCGCAGATCGCCGGCGAAACCGGGAATGGCGGGGATAAGGATGATGACGCGGAACTTGCGACCCTCCTTGCCGGCCCGGACGACGGCGTCGACGATGGCGCGGCCGATGGTGTTGCGGATGGGCGTCTGCTGGTCGCCTGTCGCCGTGATGAAGAACTGGTTCTCAATGTACACAAAGTGCTCGGCCTTGCTGATGATCTCGGCGTAGGCGTTCTGGATCGAGTGGTCCGTCAGGATACCGCTGGACCAGTCGGCGCTTGAACGCACAATCTGGGCATGCATAGTCCCCTTGTTCTCCAGGTTGTGCAGGCTCTGCTCGTTGAGGGGGTGGGTGAGATATTCTCCAACGGGATGCTTAGGCCGTTGGACCCCCACAAGATCCTCGTCGTCGCCGAGACGCCCGCGCAACTGGATCCAGTCGAAACGGTCGTCGCGCTTGTACTTGTCGCGCTTCACAAAGTTCCAACGCAGCACGAAATGCTCGGCGATGTCGTAAACACACGGCCCGACGAGTCCCATAGAAACATCGTGCCAGGGCATGCGGCCATACTCGGCCTTGCTCAGCTCGTTCTGCTTCCAGTCCTGGACGTTCTGGAAGTCCATGATTCGGTTGTTGTTGAAGTCCTGTCCCGGCCAGACCTCGTTCTGGACGCCCTCGGGGTGGACGTCGGCCAGGGGATGCGTGTGGCTGTCCCAGCGACCGAAGCAGAGATCCAGGCCGCCGATGAAGGCCATGGCGTAGTCGATGACGATGAACTTTTCGTGATGGGCCCAGTAAAAGGTCATATCGGCGCCGTTGGACATGAAGTTGTGGTCGGGATGACGCATGATCTTGATGTTGCCGTAGCCGGGTGTGCCCTCGGGACACAGGGCCTGCAGCGCATGCTTGGTGTGGGCCGAGTTGCAGGTCAGAGCAGCCTCGACCTCGCGGTAGACGATGATGTAGATCTGGACGCCGGCCTCGGCGCGGCGCTTCAGGACCTGATCGAGCCTCCATTCCTGGTTGAAGTAAGGGGGGCGGCGCAGGAACAGCTCGGGCGACAACCACCAGTCGCAGATGTAGATGGTCTCCTTGGCGGCCTCGAGGGCCTCGGAGACGGCCCAGAAGTAGTCGCGGCCGTCGACATACCACTTGATCAGATTACCGTCGCGCTCCGGGAAGAAGGAGTTGAAGCGGTGCTCCTCGGCGATCTTGGCTCGCTTGTCGTCCGTGGCCTTTTCGTGCTCTTCGTCGTGGCGGTGGTTGGCGTTGAACTGCGGCGGGTGGGTCACGTCAGTGTCGGATCTCTTGGGTCTCTTGGTTTCTTGGTCGCACGGGCCGAGAATGGCTTGACAAGTGCTTGTCTACGGGGAAAAGGGCGGAGAGGGTGGGTGGCTTACGAGGTTGGCGAGCTTGCCAATCTGGTGCTTCTTGTGAACAATGTGGACCTTTGCGTCGTGAAGATGGGTCCCTTCGAGCTTCTCTTCCAGTTCGCGGAAAGGCTTCTTCAGCTTGTCCATGAAGCTACCGCCGCCCTCCTTCTCCTTCTCCTTCTCCTTGTGACCATGATCGCTGGTCGTCATAAGCCCCATGATTGCAGTGTGGAAGGGGGGTCACTGGGTATCGAATTGAAGGTATACAAGCCGTGTGTCTGTGTGTCTCTCTGTCTCCGTTTGAAGTGGTATATCTAGGTCATGAAATCCCGTGTCTTAATTTGGTGTGGAGGGGTATCATGGGATGCGCGGGGTAGATCAACTGGTGGGGAGCGCAACGAGTCGAAGCATGCCGGTCATGCAGAGCAACGGCAACTCGGAAGGGGAAAATGAGCTTGAACTGGGAGCTTGAGCTTGGGGTTGAATTTGGGCTTGGGAGGGGAAGGTCGAAGAGGAGAGGAGAAGAGGAGAAGGACAAGACGGAAGAATGGCAACGAGAACGGCGCGAGGGAAAGCTTAAGAGAAAGCTTGAAACCCAGGCTATGTCATCCGCCAGAGGGGGCTAACAGTGCTGCAGCAGCAGCAGCAGCAGCAGCAGCAGCAAGGAAGGTCGGCCGGAAGCAGGATTGCGACAGACAAGAAAGGAAAAATAATCGAAGGACCAAAAAAGTGTGGGCGCAACGCAACGTTAATGCTGGGACGGAGGGACTGGGGGCCGGGTCGAGTACACTACGGCGGACTCGATACGACAACACGCACAACAACACGCACGACACGACGTTTTGCTGGTGGTGAGACTAGGAGGCTAAGCCGCCAGTGCTGGTACTGGTGCTGGTGCTGGGCTTTAGCTGGGCTAAGCTGGGCGCGAACAATGTCTCTCGACTCGACGGTGCCGGTGTACATCGCGTCGTTTGCTGACTTGTTGCGCCCAGTTGATGGATAATTTGTAATGGACGGTATGGCGGGGCAAATCTGACGATCCTTTGGGTCGGACGACTCGAATTCTTGGGCGGCGGCCATGGCCCCCTGGTCTCGCGGCCAAAAGCTCCATCGGGTTCTCTCTCTCTCCTTGTGCCTGTGGTGATCCGGATGCGAGATGTGAGACCATGGTGGGGTGCCGGGGGTGTCGAGGAATGTCAGGGACATGACCAAATGCAGCCAAGCTCGCCCTCCGTTTTCTTGTCTAGGACAGCTGGAGGACTGGGAGACTAAGGTCTCTCTCTCTGTCTCTGTCTCTATGGCCCGTACAGACTAAGGAGGTGCGGCCATGACGGACCCGATATGCAAAGCCGCGCGTCGTGTGCCTCTGCCAGCCGAATTGGTAGTACAAGTCTAACTCTTCCACCCAGTGGCTGGGGGTGACACTTCTCGGCCAAGCAAGCAAGGCAGTGATCGCGTGCTTTGCTCTCCCTTCTCCTTTCTCTGCTCTCTGGGTGAAGTTCATTGGGAGGTACGAGTACTGCTGGACATCCAGAGGGGGGATGGAGCCATTGGACTTGAAAAACGTTAGGACCTAACCAATAAACATCGTCTAGTCCGTTTGCTTCCGTTCTTTCTGTCGCCGTCATACGACATACGGTTCGGTTCGGTTCGTCTGAGGAGCAGCTTAAAAAAAAGAAAAGACAAAAGGCTGAGCTGCAGGAAACGCCAAAGAACGATTGCCCCGCGCGCTCGGTGCGTCGGTGGCAGGGAAGACGCCTCGGCCGACAACGATGAATTGGTCAATGTTATGCCACTATTGGCCAGAAGCTGGCACCCGTGCCCTTAATGACGTCGTTGTCGCTTGACAGGCACTCACAATTGGTCGCATGATGCTGATAGGTGGATCTTATCGATAAGCTACTGGTCGGAGCTCCTCCCAACTGGGTCTGCTGGTCTCGAATTGCGCCTGTGAAACCTCAACGTGCAGTGCAGTGCAGTACAGTGGTGGGTGCAGTGTCTTGCGACAAGCAGCCTTGTCATAACTAACTCATTCTCCCTCCTGAGTCTCGACCATCGTCCAAGGCCGCCCAGACGAAAATCAGCATGGCCAAGTGCCGAGTTTCCGAATCGACCCTTGTCGTAGTTGTCATGGTGCACGGGACGAGGTGCCATGCTGTGGCGCCATTCGAGTTGAGTGGAGGCGGGAAGAGAACCTTGAATTTAAGTACGGTGTACATAGGTAGGTAGCTTAGGTTCCCGGCCGACCAACCTCGATGACATTGTCTGTGACGTCAGGGCTGGCAGGTGTCCGTTCTGCTCAGGAGCAGGCCCCTTGCGCTCAGCAAAGCGTGCATTTTTCTCTTGGTAGGCCCAAGTGGCATATGGCCATTATTTTGGACCGTTCAGGATGTAACTGTAACTGTTGCCGTTGAACAACTCATCATTTTGATCGTGAGAAGCCACAGGAGCTGACAAGCTAGCTCAGCCACCAACCGCCCTCTACCCGATATCAGCAGATACCATTGGTATCGCATGCCGACTCTCGAACACCAAATACCAAAGGTTTGATTTGTGATTAAAGTCGTGAATGAGGCTTAAATTAAGGCCTGGCCAAACTAGCATGAAAACCACCCCAGTCAGAATCGATCGGGCCACAAGCGGCTTTGCCTGGCTGTGCGTGCTGTGTCTTGGCACGACATGATGTGTTTCGATTGAAAGGTGTCGAGCGTGGTCATCCCACGTGTACGCTCGTTCTCGCATGGGTGCTTAAGCCGTCGTGCTGCAAAGCCATTGGGCCTCTAATTATCCTCTTTGGTCTTGGTTCCAACGGCCAGACTGAGACACCATGCCCCGCCGAGACAGTCATTCAATGAAACACCAGAGCCCGAATGTCGATGCTCTGCCGACACTCCATGTCGTCCATGTCCGGGTCGCGGAACGCACAATGGGCCGCCCGTCTGACCACGGACGCGTCCGAGTCGAAACACTTGATGAGCAACGGCTCGTCCGGCCGCTGCCTGTTTTTAAAGTACCAGCGGTGCGCCGGGTTCGGCTTGATGGTCCACGTCTCGGCGCGGTGCCTGGGGTAGATGATGGCGCCGGGGACAAGGTCCTCCTCGGCGACCGTGTTCCCGTCGGCAACGGCGAGCGGGTCCTTTTGGACCGTCTTGATGGGCCGCCAGATGTTGATGATCTGGAAGCGGCGCTTGAGGAGTTCATCGGCCTCGTCGCCGAGGTGGTGCCTCGCCATCATGATGGCGCCGTCGTACGACTGGTCGACGTGGGCCTTGTGCAGCGGGCCGCGGTGCTCCGTGTTACGCTCGCCCAGTGTGTGCCAGTTGGCCGGGCCCCGACGGATCTGGTGATTGAAGATGACGACCCGGTTGGCCCCCGTGCTGGTTCGTCGAGGACCCTGGTGAGCATGGGAGAGGTTTCGTTGAGAGACGGCCCACAGCCATAGTGTATGTACAAACAACCCTTACACCGCCCAAGCCCAAGCCCGCCGCCCACTTGGGCCGAGCGGACGACCTGGCCTGGGCAACTGTTACTGAGATGCCACTCACATGTCCTTGTACACTTTTTCCATCTCGGGATAGTAAACGGTCTTGACCTGCTCCTCGTCGACAAAGTCCTTTTCGGCGCTTGTGTGACGGATGTACTGGAAGCCGTGCGTGTCAAGGGCGAACTTGTCCTCGTCGCCCGTGATGTCGGTCACAGTCATGGTCCGAGGCGTCATTTTCCTCTCATTTGTGACTTTTTGACTGCAGAGAAGCAAGGGCATGAGTACGGTACATGGCCATTAATGTGTTGGGGAAGCATTGTCGATGACAGTATTTCGGAGCAAAGAGGATAGATATGGCGACTGAAAAGCGGCTTACCCCCCTACGATGATTGGGGTTGGAGGAGACCCATCGCCGGGGTCGTCGTAGTAGTTGATGGTGGTGACGACCGTACGGCGGGCCGTGTCTGGCAAGAGCTGTTGCTGTGTCGTCCCCAGTGCCATAGTGGTGGACGGGAAGAGGACGGTGATGTGATTCTTGATATCGGATCTCGTGTCTCAGGGGGGGATGACGAGTTACGTTATGGATAGATAGCACTATATCTCGAAATAGCGACTGGGGTTGGAGACTCTGTTCGTCCCACTCGGCAACTCTGTTGTGCGTGAACCACGGAACCAGGAGGATGAGATGGATCAGATGAAGCCACGTAGGGCGGATGCAGGAACGCGCAGGAGATTGTTCACCAGTTTTGTTTAACCTGTCGTATCTTGGACATGCTGTTAGTTACTTGGGTACCTGAGAGAGACAGCAGATAATGGGAGGGGAGGCCCTGAGCTTAGCCGGCAACAGAGCACCTTGTGGTGGGCAGGGGAGGGAAATGGCCTGACTGACGGAGCGCCGCCTTTTCCTTTTTCCGCGACCCCGCGACACACTGTGTTTATTTCACAAGAGACACAGTACAGATCGAGGGCGGTGACGCGCTGTTTCGGCCATTGTTTCTGGTTGAGCCGGAATGAGGGGTAGCTTAGCTAACACTGTGCGGTACGTACCCCAGACGATCAAGCTGTCGCAGCGCCACTCTTTGGACCCTCAATGCCTCCCTCCCCTGACTTCTGAGCGGTCCAGTCCAGGTCCAGCCTGTAAGGGCCCCTAGTGAGCATTGCTCCAGTGGAGCCACTCGGGTCTCAATGTGGCCTGCAGGCTGTCTGAGCCTCTGAGATGCGAGAGGGTTCCCCGCCGTGGCTGCCGCTGGCTACGCGTGCTTGACCGCCCCTCGGTTTCCCAGCTGTGGCCTCTCTGCTTGCTGGTCTCTGGTTGCTGTCTCGACATCTTTGGGAAACTCTCTGTCTCCCTTTCTTTTCTTCTCATGCTCCCTCTCTCTCTCTCTTCTTCTCCCAACAATACACTTTCCACCTCAACTGTCTACCTCCTCTTTCAATCGTCAAGCAACTAAACAGCCGATTCAATTTCTTGAACCAAAATCAGACACAATGGCAGCTCAGATCCCCCCTGGCGGCACTTACCTCGACACCTTCAAGCAGTCGTTTGTTAACGTCCCCGTCGACGCCGAGAGGGAGAATGCCATTGCTACCACCGAGTTCCTCGACGCCGCCGAATCCCTGACCACCATCTTTGGTATGTTTGCTTGTTTTGTCCCTTTCCCCAGCAAAGGGTTACACCACACATGCACACAATCGTCTTTGACCGCCCAGCCTGCTAACAATGAGCTTCCCTGCAGATGCCCTTGGTGGCGTTGCATTTGGTCCCGTCAAGAGCGACATGGGCGGCAACATCAAGGTACGAATTCTTCTATCCGTCTCTCAGCATCTAGTCCCTCCATCAAGTTCTGTCTTGGCTCCTCGAGTCCTCGGGCCCTTCCATGAACCGACCGGAACCTCGGACGACACGACGCAACCATCGTGACCCCGAACAACCGCTGATTTGTCCTTGTTCTACAGAAAATTCGTGAGCGCCAGCTGGCTGCCCCCGGCCAGTCTGCCACTCTCCAGGACCTCGTCAAGAACGAGCTGGCCACCAAGAAGCACGTCGCCACCGAGGGCCTCCTCTGGCTGACTCGGTAAGTCACCCGAGTCTTGATGCGCACACTATAGCACACAATGGCACATGGACGAAAGCTGACAGCAGCCCGTCTTCTAGTGGCCTCGAGTTCACCTGCATCGCCCTGAGCCAGAACGTCGCCAAGGAGTCTGAGGAGCTCTCCGACTCGTTCCGCAACGCCTACTCGACCACCCTCAAGCCTCACCACAGCTTCCTTGTGAAGCCTATCTTCAGCGCCGCCATGAGCGCCTGCCCCTACCGCAAGGACTTCTATGCCAAGCTGGGCTCCGACCAGGCCAAGATCGCGGCCGAGCTCCGCGTCTACCTCGCCGCTCTCGAAAAGATTGTCGGCATCCTCAAGGGTTTCCTCGCAAGCAAGGACGCCAAGTTCTAAGCCCAGCCACTAAGACCACCTTCACTACCACCGCCGCCCCCTGTGCCATGCGCCCCGGCCGAGATGAAAAGAAAACAAAAGGAGAGAGATTAGAACGAACAATGACGATATGATGGAAGACAAACAACATGTCTGTGTCAATGTCAGCTGCGGTGCGAAGCACACCGTCAGCCACGAGCCAGTTTACGCAGCCTAGAAATGAAGTATTGCCTCGAAGCTTAAACAAATCTGTTTTGTTTTTGTTTTTGTTTTTTGTCTTTTGAACCATCTGAGCCGACTCATCCAGACATGCTTCTATACAGTCGCTCTTTGACACGAACAAGCCAACCGACTGCCGACCATGCGAACAACAGTTGGAGGCTCGGTACAGTGATAGACATACATAACCAACCCTGCTTCACATAACTGAACGTGGAAACTGGCAACTCGACCAACACATAACATTTCAAGACCCGCAATACTTTCGTAACCCCAATCCTCTTATTCTTGGCGTCGGAACATGTCTTTTTCTCCGCCTCCCACCCCAGACCTCGACCGATTAAGCAAGCTGCCTACTGAACTCTACCTTCTTATCCTAGAAGAAATAGGCAAAGAGACCATAGGAAACCAGCAGAGAAACTGTCTACGCCCTTCACGTCCGGCCTGGGCATCGCTGCCACCGGGTTTCCCGCCCTCGTGGGCCCTGGGGCGTGAGGATGCAGCCACCAATGCCGATGCGAAGGAGCATACGGAGTCGGTATACCCCTCTATAGACCTGCTGAACGCGAGTACAATTAACAGCAAATACCGTGATAAATATCTCCAGATCGCTCTTCGATTGGATGCTGAAAGCGAAAACCCGAGAGCCATCTATCACGCCGCTGTGAACAACCACACTACCCTTCTCCGCCAGGCTCTTGGCCAGGACGGGGCCCGGCCAGATCATGTGCCCCACGGCCTTGCGCTGCCCTTGATCACGCCGCTGATGCTGGCTGCCGTGCAAGGAAACGTAGATGCCGTCGATCTGCTTCTCGGCCATGGTGCAAATCCTGGCTATGAGTTTCACTCGGCTGGATTCAACGTCTGGCGACCTAGACCTGGACTCTTCAGCACGAGCTACGACACCATGCTCAAGGAGCCGGAGGATGTAGGTGTTGTGACCAAGGTAACCCCCGCCCATTGCGCCATGGCGGCTGTCCAGAATGCCGACAGAATCGCTTGGAAGATACTGCGCGCAGCTCCGGATGAGTTCTGGCCAAATTCCGCCAACGCAAATACCAAGCTTCTCGCCTTTGCGGTCGCCGCGGACCTGGTTGATCTGATCGAAAGCTTTGTAGTTTGGCGCGCAGACTTCAACCACGGCGGTCTCACAGTAGACTACCTATCTATTCCAGTCCTCCACCACGCCGTCTCGGGCGCAATGGTCAGGAAACTGCTCGATCTTGGCGCGCCGCTTCACACGCCACCCCATGTTGGGCTCAATGCTCTACATGCCGTCTGTCTCCGTTCGACCGACTGCCATACCGCGATCGAGGAACTCGTCCGCCGCGGCGTTGACGTGGACGAGGCCACGGCCGGCGGAAGACAACGCAGCACTCTCATCAACATCCGCCCGTGTCTTCTCGTGAGAACCCCCCAGACTGCTCTGAACTTCGCCTGCAGGCGTCTCAACCTTCCGCACATCAGGGCTCTCTTGAGACTAGGCGCGAACCCTCTGGGCGTGGCTCAGGCATCGAAGACAACGAACTGCGACCACGACAATGGCGAGTTCCGCATGGTTACGCCGTTTCACGACCTATTTCTCCCCGACGACCTATCAGAAAGCCTCACTGCGGGCAGAGGCACCGCATTGCGCAAGACTCTCTACGAGGTCGTTCGTGGGATGCTGGCACACCCCCACGGCCGACGGGCGCTGTCGCTCAGACAAAGCGTCCGTTTCGATACACGGGACGTGGATTCCAAAATCGACCAGAGGTACTGGGTCGAAAGGAGTATCTTGAAGCGCGAGGATTACGGTGAGTTCACCCCCTTTCAACTCTTCTTCATGCGTCCACTGGTAGACGACGAGCGTATCCCCGCGATGATGCTTTCCGTAAGCAAGCCGGAAATCCGACTGCAGATCAACATGACAACACGGCCGTACGGTGTAACGCCTCTTTTGGCTCTCCTGAGTCATCGCTTCGACCACGGCGTCGGCGAGGAAAGCTTCTACAGGCCCCAACTAGTCGAGTGGCTTTTGAAGAACGGCGCCGACCCGAACATAGCCGACAGTGAAGGCTTCACCCCTCTTCACTACGCAGCCTTCTGGCTCGACGACAGAGCCGTCGATTTACTGTTGGCGTACGGCGCCAGCGTCGAGAACCGCCACTTGGTCCTGCCCACGCCCTTGGAGGTTGTTCTCGGCCGCGTTTATACAGAAGACCACGGGACGGTCGACCTGCGAGATAGCATATGGAGGCAGATGGTCAGGCTAATTGAGCAGGACCGTGAGCAAGGACCGGCAGACATGTTTGGCATTCAGTCCTGCATCAAACGTTGGCAGCCTGGCGGCCCGCTGCCGCTATGTAGTCTTCCTGGTTTCGAGGTCAAGTTCAGACGCCATGTCTCGAGTGGCGTTTTCTTCTACAACGAGAGCGGCGATCAGAGCCTGCACGAGGAACTACGGAAGACGGGTCTTGTTCCGGTGTTGACCCAGCATGCACTCGAGCGTAAAGCGCGCATCTTTGAGGTCCTCTTACAGGCCAACGGGACCCTCCCTTTGCCCATCCCGAGGTGGTATAACTGGTCTCAAGGTAAGGTCTACAGGAACAGCGTTCTCGACTGGGCGGCCGCGACGGGCCAGCATCAGTATTTCCTCGAGAGGCTTTGGGCAATGGGTGGGATGGAGTTGGTCGGGGACGTCCGCCCCTCGTTCGAGTACAAGACTGTGGGTTGGGGAGAATCCCGTGAGAATTGGGACCGTTACAAGAGGATGGTCGTTGAACATGCCGTGTATCAATAGAGAGTTTCGCTTTTTGGATAGAGAGGCGGTCATTTATGAAAGTCTTTTAGCGATGTTGGGGATTTTTGCCATGTGCTTGGTCTATCTTTTTGGCCCTATCCAAACAGGTTTGCGTTCTTGGCTAGTCATATCTGATGGTGTATGTATTGGATCACTTCTGGTATAAGCCAGGACTCCTTTGATAGGAGTTGGAAGCATCAGATCGCCATCTTTCACTATGCGTCAATGTCGTCCGCGTCACAACATCTTGGTAGACGTGCCAGATCAATGTTAAGGTTCGGCATGGCCACGATCAAGCTTTTCAACACGCGACGCTGTACAAACACGACGAGAGGGAGAAGGGCACCACTAGCAGGTCGCCTAACCTAAACACTCGTTGGCGAATTCAACCCAAACAGAAAGCAACACCAGCGCGACCTTTTCGACTCCCGCCGTCGCCGCCGCGCCGCCACCCCCCTCGACATTATTGCTGATCTCGGGAAATAATGGCGGGCGTGGCACGGCTTTCGTACGATCTTTGGCCTTGTTCAGGAAACCTGCGGCCTGGATGGATGCCTGGACGGTCACTTGGTGTCGTAGATCGTGGTGGCGAGGTGCGTTGCTGTGTTGTTGAAGGGGGCCTCTATTGGCGTGCCTTCAGCTACATGTTGGCTACAAATGCCATGCGCGAGTAGAGTTTGTTACCAGTTGGCTTCATTCTCCCGGACAACCCGGCATCTTTGGTTTGCCATGCTGGTGTGCCAAAAGCTATGCAGACAGTCATCATTTCCATGGAAGCTCATAGGACTCACAATTGAGAACGGGATTGCCAGAACTGTGACATGACGGGCGCCAGCACCCCGATGCGCCGCTCACTTTAAATCAAGTGAATTAAATGTAGAATCATCATCTCATTACATCGTACTTCTAACAGCTAGTCTACAGTTCTTTTTCTCCTTTCCCATCTATCCACCTCTATCAGGAACCCCTTCAAACAACCGTCGTGAAGATTTGCATGGTGCCCTTGGTCTCCCACTTGGCCTCGACGCCGTGGGCGATGAAGAAGATGTACCCGGCCTTGACGTCAAACCTCTTTCCGTCGGCCTCCAAGACGCCCTCGCCGTCCGTGACGATGGCCACCGCGGGTCCCTCGCCCGCCTTGATGACCTCGGTCCCGTTCTCCGCGTCCAGGTCCGTCTTGAGCATGTCGAACTCGCGCAGCGGCGGCGGGTACACCACCGTGCGGCCCCGGGCGCCGCGCGGGCTCGCCTCGGCGGGCAGCAGCACGTCCTCCCTGCTGTGCGCCTTGAACGTCAGCGTTTTGCTGAAGAGGTCGACGTTGTCGCGGTCGCCGGGCGGGCAGAAGCCCGTGTTGAGGACGTTGTTGGAGCGCGCCATGCACTCGACGATGTCGCCCGACAGGTAGGCGTGGATGCCGTCGGCGGGGATGTAGAGGGCGTCGCCGGCCTCGAGCGTCAGGAAGTTCATGCACAGCAGCGCAACGAGGGTTCCCGGGTCGCCGGCGCCGTACTGCTCCTGCAGGCGGGGCAGCAGGTCGGCGACGTAGGCGTTGTCGCCGAGGTCCCCGCGCGGCGTCTCGGCGAGCGCTCGGGCGGCCTTCTCGACGGCGGCCTCGTCGGCTAGCAAGATGCGGCGCGTCACCTCGCGCAGCGTCTCGTCGGTCCAGGTCGAGGTGCCGTCCGGGATGAAGTCGCGCAGCGCGGGAATGTTGAAGACGGGGGAGATGTGGTCGAGGGGCTTGAAGCCGGCGAAGACCTCAAAGCGGCCGAGGGCGACGGCGATTTCAGGCTTGTGGTTCGAGTCGGTGAAGGCGTCCGGGTCCTGCTCGTGCAACCGGCTCGCGAGGGCCTTGTTGGGGTGGATCTGGAGCGGCAGGGCCTTTGCGATGGAGAGGATCTTGGGCAGGTAGGGGAGCTGGGCGTCGAGGTCCCGGACGACCTTGGGCCCGAGCAGCGTCTCCTTGTTGCGGTCGAGGACGTCCTTGAGCAGCTCGCCCGTCTCGAGCACGCGGGCGGGGAAGTCGGGGTAGTCGCCGAACCACATCTCCGAGTAGGCCTCGTTGTCGTCGATCTTGAAGTCGCCGGGCGAGTTCTCGCACAGGCGGGCGGCAAGGGAGTCATGGCCCTTGCGACCCCAGCCGTAGTTGTTACATGTGCCGCTTAGCTGAAAGACTGTGTTTTGTGAAGTCATCCTGGATGCTGTTGTGTGTTATTGTTGCTGTTGTATTGAGTTGTTTATGTGTGTTGGTTCCGGCGGTATTCTGTGTCAAATTAGAGAGTCGGCCAGTGGTGTTTAGGGACTATAGATAGATAGATTCTGATTGTTCTAGAAGGGTTTGAGAAGGTTGTAAGTCTTTCCTTGTCTCGTGCTGCCTGCTGTTTTGTATCAACACCGAAAAGGTGACTGATTCCATGGGACCAAGTGACGGCCGGTGACGTCGGCTTGGATTGACGCAACAGGGTCGTCATAGCAGACCAAGACACCGGTAACCGCCCCTCCGGATTTACGCCCGGACCCACAGGGATGGGGCTCGGCGGGCCGTGGCGAACGAAAAGCCGGATCAGGCCCTCCGGTGAGCCGGCGGCAATTCCGGAGTGGACGACGCTGTTATTGCCTCGGATTACCTCACTACGCCGCAATCTGGATAGGTAGGTGGGACTCATTTGCTGTAAAGAGTTGGCTTGAATAGTAGAGGCGGGACTAAATGCATGAAACATAAAATACTGCCTCACCTGGCATACCACCCCGACTTACACGCACTTCATCATCCATCCAGAACCTAAATGTTGGTGAGTTAAAATGGTGAGAATCGATACTCAGATCTTGGCCGGGTTTTAATTATCGATACGAGTGAACTGCCGTCAAGCTGGTGATGCAATTGTCTCTCAATCTCAATCTCACTTTTGGCTCTCACTCTCACACGTTTTCACTCACACTCCCTCACTTACTTACCGAAAGCTAAGTAAGAGAATGCTTGTGCACATAATAAGAGACCAAGGTCATTTCCATGATGCAGCCGAATTATAGCCCACGACCTCACCACATTTCAATCCATCCATGAGACACCACGAAAGAATCACTTCTCAGTTCATGAGCAACAGTCTCAACAGATCGCATTATCATAAAACTGTCTCTTACTCGTCACACAGAATCTCGTAAAACTGCGACAGCTCGACGAAACCGAGCCCGGACCCGGGAGCATGCGGCCGGCCGACCACCGCGAAACTCTCTTCCGTCCGGAACCCGCCGCCTGACCGGTCGGACCTCCCGTCGCCCTTGGGACGCGTGCCTCCGCTCTTCCGAGACGACGAGGACGACCCGCCCTTGTCCCGGCTCCCGTCTTTGTCTTTTTCCCTGGCTCCCCGATCCCAGCCCTGGCCATGAGCATTGTCATTGTCATTGTACTTGTCGGAGCCGTCGGCATGATCAGAGTCGTCGGAGCCGCCGTGGTCTCCCCTATCAGAGCGACCGCCATCGTCGCCGTCGCCGTCGGCAGCAGCAGTGAGGACGGACCCCTTTTCGTGAGGAGATTTAAATGCGTCGAGTGGGACGGCCGCGGGCAACTTTGCGCGCGGTGTAGAGCTTAATGGAGCGCCCAGCCTTGTTGGACTTCTTGCCCTCTCCGGCCCCAGCGGCGTTGCCGGCGTTCCCGGCGTTGGCGGTGGCATTGTTACCGGCACCGGCACCGGCACCGGCATCCTCTCCGTTGTTGTTGTTGTTGTTGTTATTTTCATCGCCAGCGGCGGCGTCTTCCTCGTTGGCGTTATCGTTGTTGTTTCCGCCAGCGGCTGCCTCATCCTCGGCGTTGTTGTTGCCACCGTTGCCGGCGTTCTTCTCATTGCCGGCATTGCCGCCAGCAGCGGCATCCTCCTCGTTGGCGTTGTTGTTATTGTTCCCACCAGCAGCAGCATCTTCTTCGTTGGCGTTGTCGGCGTTGTTGTTGTTATTGTTATTGTTGTTGTTGTTGTTGTTGTTGTTGTTGTTGTTGTTGTTGTTGTTGCCGTTGCCTGCGTTCTTCTCATTGCCGGCATTGCCGCCAGCAGCGGCATCCTCCTCGTTGGCAGCATTACCGTTACCGGCGTTGGCATCTTCCTCATTGGCATTGTTGTTGTTGTTGTTGTTTTCGTTACCAGCGGCGGCATCCTCCTCGTTGGCGTTGTTGTTATTGTTCCCACCAGCAGCAGCATCTTCTTCATTGGCGTTGTCGGCGTTGTTGTTGTTGTTGTTGTTATTGTTGTTGTTATTGTTGCCGTTGCCTGCGTTCTTCTCATTGCCGGCATTGCCGCCAGCGGCGGCTTCTTCCTCGTTGGCGGCGGCATCCCCCTCGTTGGCAGCGCCTCCGCCGGCGGCAGCGTTCTCCTCATTGTTGGCGTCGTTGCCGGCGTTGCCGCCGCCAGCAGCAGCGTCTTCCTCGCCGCCGGCGTTGTTGTTATTCTGGTTGCCGCCCTTGGCTTTGGCACCGCCAGCTCCGGCAGCCTGCTGGCCACCACCGCCACCGCCGCCGCGCTTGCGATTGCTAGAATCGAAGATGTTGATGAGACCGTCGCGGCTCAGGATGGACGGGGTGCCCTCGGTGCTTTTGCGGTTCAGGGCGGACTGCAGGTGCTGGATGACTTCGTCGCCTCCGTCGTTGGCGCGGCGCTGGCGGCCGTGGGCGACCTCGGACGTGGGGGCCGCGACGACGACGCCTGCCAGGACGGCAATGGCTGCGGTCGAGAACTTCATCTTGAAGGAAAGGGAGGGTGGGAAGATGGGGGTTGGGGGAGTGAGTGAGAATAAAGGAGTGCCTGGGAAAGAGGACAATAAGGGGAAAAGAGAGTAGAAAGCACAAGTGAAAAGATTGACTACTGCCCGAGTAGTGTTTGAAGAGAATGAGACTGGCTCAAAGTGAAAGAAAGGAGATGAGAAGCGATGAAGGTGAGGAGCAAGGACTGAAGCACCCCATCGTCGGCGGCCAAGACGTCGACTTTTTATATCCCATCTCGTCAGGTCGCCCAGACCCGTCAAACACCCTCCTTTCTGACATGTACTCTCCATGCGTTCACCCCGTGTCTACGCCTTCGTCCGGTGTTCTTGCGCCAGACCCCCTCCGAAGTGGAGTGTCCCCTTCATCGCGTGACGGCTGCATACCTACGATCGTCATCACATCCCACGGGGGCGGGCGGACGGCTGACGGGCGAGAGAAGCCCTCATGAAACGGGCATCCCGATGGAGCCGAGTCGACACTCTCTAACCGTGGCATGTGCCAGACGGTCGGGAGTCGTCTGGATCGACAGTCTTCAGTCTCCATCCAGTCTTGGCCTCCAGTCTCGGCATCCAGTCTCCAGTCGCTAGTCTTCAGTCTCCAGTTTCTATCGGCTCTTGGGAGCCCCATTCTCTGACGGAGAGGAAAAGTCTTGGGGACCTGCAAATAGTCTCCTTGGCGAGCCAAGAGTTTTCCCTCACAGATCGACAACGGAGTTGCAACCATCCAAAACGTTGCGACTCTCTTCCCCACAAAAGTTTCGCCGAGTCGCATCAGTCTCAGGACTTCTGTTCGGTTGTCTCAACTCCTTGGAAAAAGGGAAAGGGGAGAGGAAAAGGAGGGAAGGACAAAAGTCTTGGCTGGAAGATGCTCTCCTCGGCGCATATTGTGGATGGGGGGATAACACCCTGCCCGAGCTTGGCAGAACGTCCCATTCCCATTCCTATTCTCAGTGTCCGTCGCCCGTCTGAAAGAGTGTGGCGATCAACAGCTATCAAACAACGCGCGAGTGCGCCAAGAAACATGCCATCAAAGGAACAGTTCCGTCTGGGGTTTCCATGGCTGCCAGTGTCGGTTGCCCCGTCCATCGTCCGGTTTTGCTGCTGCTGGTGGTCCGTTGAAGGGCTCATCCGAAGGGCGATGAACGTCATGGGAACCTCCGGTAACACGACCCCGGCCGTCGTCAGCAATGCGCTGAAACATCGGACACGACCGTCGGGTTCGACCTGTACACACGCACTCAATTGTGAGTAAGTGGTCGTCCAGCCCAGCGCACATGCCGCATTGTTTGGTTACGGTCGTACAAAGAACGAGGGGAGAAACGGGGCCTTCACCGGGTAGAATAAGCACCAATATGGAGCGCGGGAAGCTTGAAAACACAGCGGACGGGGAACCACGGCTCTGGGCCCCGGGGGGGTTTGCAAGACCGGGGGGTGGATGGCATAGGGAGGGTTGTGGGGGTTTGAGCTGTCTGCCGATCGACAAGGTCTTCTGCCCGAACTCGAGACTCAGAAGTCGTCGAGTCCAGGCATTGTCCCGGTCCAGTCTCGGACTCCCAAGAGTTTGGAAGTCAAGCGTCAGGCGGCATATGGGGCTCCTGGGCTATTCTTGGACATCAGACTCGGGTTCCGTGGTTCTGGATCCAGGATCCGCGATTTCGTCTGAGAACCCCGGGAGATCAGGTCTTGGTGCGGCATATTCTTTCTGGTCCATCGTCCCAAGAGTCCTTCATCTTTATGCCGCCATTTTGACGGTTACAAGTCTAAACCTTGAGGGAAACCTAATGAGTGCACCCGGAAGAAAAAATCCCAAAAGAAGAAAAAAAGAATTGGCAGAAGATCATGGAGTAAATTTGTGCAGGCATGTAAGCCGTTAAAAGAAGCGTGCGCAGAAAGAAGAATGGACGCAGAGGCTCGCTTGGGTGTGGAATAAACCACCTAATAGAACAAAATAGGGATATCGTACATGTAAGTAGGTATACGTTAAGATACTGACATCATGAGAAGAACAAAAAAAGAAGAAGGAAAGAAACCAGACAGTCATTACTATGCCCAAGGACACAAAAAAAAAAGCCATTCATGAGACACAGTCTCAGAAGCTGTAGCACACATCCCACAAGGGGACGCGGGTGCTGTACAGCTCGCCGGTCCACCACTTTGTCGCGAAGCCGGTGAGGTTGAAGTAGAAGTCGGTCGCGAGCTCGACGCCGTTCTTCTCGGCGCAGACGGGGCCGTCCTTGGGCACCTCGGCGACGGCCTCGGTTGGCTTGCTCGTGAAGTTCCCGGCCAGGCCCAGGTGCTGCTCGCCGCGCAGCTTGAAGCGGTTGTCGAAGCCCGGCGTGGCCGTGATGCCGGCGCTGAGGTCGACGAGGCCGCCGAGCAGCTCAAAGGCCAGGCGGACGGTGACGTCGGCCGAGGCGTCGACGCGCACGTCGGCCGACTCGGTGATGTTGGCGTGGCTGCTGTACTTGGGCTCCCAGCCCGTCGCCGAGGACCGGGCGCCGTCGACGAGGTCGAGGTGGACGTTGGCGGCGGGCAGGGCGACGCTCAGGCCGGCCGAGACGCCGACGGCGGCCGAGACGTCAAAGTCGAGGCCGACGGCGAAGGCGACGCCCGGGCCGAGCTGGACGATGCCCGGGACGGAGACGAGGGAGTAGGCCAGCTCGTCGGGCGCGTACTTGAGCGAGTGGCTGTAGGCGGCGGCGACGTCGACCGAGACGCCGACGGCCGAGTCGAAGGTGGTGTCGAGGTCGAAGTAGAGGGCCTCGAGGCGGAAGCCCCAGAAGTTGTACTTGAGGTAGCCCGAGAAGGTGACGGTCGAGCTGAACCAGGCCTCGTCGGCTGTGACGTTGACGTACTGCCCGTCGCTGAAGAGGACGGTGTCGTCAGCGAGCGCCTCGGCGAAGGAGAGCGAGACGCTGGGGCCGAGCGTGAGGCGCTTGGAGAGCGTCGCGGCGGGCAGGGAGGAGAAGGTCATCTCGCACTCGCCGGCGATGTTGGCGAGCTCCTCGCGGGAGGCGGCGACGGTGACGGACAGCGATCCTTCGTCCGACGTGAGGCCCGTGGCGAGGAAGAAGCCGCGCTCGAACTCGGCGTCGCAGTTGCCGAGGTGGTTCGTGATGAGGACGAAGCCGCCGTCCGTCGACGACTCGGACCAGTCCTTGACGGCCTCGCGGAAGGCGTCGGCGTCGGAGAAGGACACGGTGAGCCCGTCGTCGGAGCAGATGACGGCGCTGACGGCGTCGACATGCTCGAGGACCACGGCAGGGTTCTTGAAGGCGAGCGTCATGTCGATAGAGCCCTGCTGCTGCTGCTGCTCCTCGTCGGTCTCGGTCTCAGCATCGGCGTGGTCCGCGGTATCGGTCTTGGCTGCCTTGGTCGCCGCCGAGTAGTGCAGCGAGACATTGACGGCCGGGACGATGTTGACGGGGTCCTTGGTGTCGACGCCCGGCGCGGTGGACGGGCCGAAGGTGTGCGTCGCGTTGGCGGCCGGACGCAGCTTCTCGGGCTCGGGCTTGACGGCGAGCGCCTCGAAGGCCGGGATGTCCTCGATGACGTGGGCGGCCTGGGCCGCGTAAGTGCCGGTGGCCGTCGGCTTCGACAGGGACGTGGTGAGGGTCGAAGTAGAGAACGTCGTCGCCGCCGCCGCCGCCGCCGCCGCTTGCTCGGACTGTTCGGGCATCTCGACAACGATGTACGTCACGCGCTTGACGCCGTCCGACGAGCAGCTGCACCCCTCGGCATGGGCAGCAACGCCAGTTGCGAGAAGGAGGGCGGCGGCCAGGAGGCGGCCGGCGAGAGATGAGCGAACCATGGTGAAGAAGTTGGGTGGGTATTAGAAATAGGATATTAAAGAGCGTGTAGTAGAAGTGGTGTTGATAGTAGTGGTGATAGTAGTGGTGATGGTGACAGTAATAGTAGGAGTAAGAGGAGGAGAAAGAAGAGGAGGAAGAGGTTATTAGAGTGAGAGTCGTGATAGCGAGAGAACGCACAGCAATGAAGCTGGCTTTGGTTGATATAAGGGAATAACTTGACGAGCGCCAGATCACCGACGAGCAGGAGCTGCAGCTTCAACTCCAACAGATCCGACTGACGAGGCGGTTACTCGATTCTTATACGGCAGACGACGTTCCTCTCTCCGCGTTCGTCCTCCTTCTCCTCTTCGTCCTCCTACTCCTCCTCGTCCACCCCCCCTTTCTGTAGACGGTTAGCCCATGGGCGCGCGAGATTGGCTTACCGGCACCGGCACTGGCGCCCAGATATGCCGGCAACGGGAACCGCGTAAGCTTCTCTCGTGGACCGCGGCCGTCGATGGTCATCCGCCAGAGGGCATGGTCATGGGCGGACGAGTGACCAAGAGAGAAGAGGGAAGGGGAAGGGGCAGGGGGGTCATGCATCGTAGACGCGGCGGGAGATGGCGTGATGCCTATTCGGGCAGCCCCAAGGAGCCTATCTTCCTTTGCCTCCTGTCCCCGGCAGGGATCCTCAGGTCGGAATAGAGGCGGCTGATCAGATTGGAGGCGATGGATGCGCCCGATTAGGTCGGGACTGATGCGCGCAACGTCCTGGGCATCGTCGGATATCGGCCGCGAGTGGGGAGGGGGAGGGAAGAGGTGCACTCTCGCGTCTTCCCCTCCCTAGTCAGCGAGGGCCTCGGAGACTTCCCTTGGCGAATGACTTCGTCCTCGGCGTGTTTCCTCAAACGGAAGAGGCGGCATCCAGGAGCCATCTTCGTCGAGGGGCCGTGGTGGTGATGGGCCCAAGATGATGGAGTCGAGTCGCAGTCGATGCGCCGTCAGGTAGGATCCGGTGGGAGAGCAGAATTAAGGTCGGCCGGGGGTCGGTGTGTCTTGTTCCTAAAGCGACTAAGGCGGGCTTCAAGCTCATGCAGGTACCTCTGATTGTATGCCAGAGCTATCGTGAGTCTCGTGAGTCTCATTGGCTATACCGGAGCCATTGGCCAAATGCAAAGCGTCCCCTATCGATCCGGCTCAATGGGGAATCCCGGCTCTCTGGGCGGGCCGGACGAAGAGCACCCAGTTAGGACGCCCATGTGGACAGCGATATCTCCATTGGTCTGTTGGCCCCGTCAGCTTGTGCTCTTTTCGGGACTATGCGTGGACTCAATGGACGAATGATATCCTCTTCGCTGACTTACACACCCGTACAACACGTACGCACTCATATATCGTACGCCAGTTATCGTCGACTCCCCTCCTCGTTACAGGTAATGCCCCTGAAGGAGGCGGATTGCGCAACAGGGGCCTGCGTGGTTATTCGTTCCGCATGCTCCGCTGCTTCTGCCCATTCGTGGTGCTTGGGCCGTCTTTTGTTTCCTCTTCTGGGTCACGTTACGTTACGTTACGTTACTGGAGAGGGTTTGACATGCAGGTTAGGTTGACCGATACTGGCGTGGTTGATAGGACCTCTGAGATGGCCATATCGTCTGTCTGTCTGTCTCCTGCTCTACATGGTATTGACAGAGACTTTTTTGCCTCCCTCCAAAACAGGGTGGTCAAACAACGATTAAGAGACGGGAATCTGCGTATCGGGTGGGGCTATATTGGCTTGTCGACGCCCCCTTCACAGCATTTTCCCTCGTCTTCCTCATTTCCCCCTTCGTCGGTTCTCAGTTCTGTTCACGAGTCATTCCCCATGTCCACCACCCGTTCTCGGCCTAAAAAGCCCCACAACGCTGCCCTTTCTGATAGCATCTTAAATCAATAAAGTCACATGGTTTTCACCAGGGGGAGGGGGCACCCAAGAGCGTAGGCCCGCAGAATAAAGCCAAAGCGCCGCCGGGGGAGCCAGGCGGCGGGGACGAATGGGTTGGCATGAGGCCGAGACCGATACCGATGACATGACGAACCCGCGCGGTTCGGGCTGCTCGAAATCAGCCGCCGGCTTTGGACCTGATCTCGGATTCCCCCGTTCAAGCGAGACGCGTAGAGATCAAGAGACGCAAGGTAAAGAAACTTTGTGTGTACAATGTCGTACATAGTATGTACATGAAATCGCAATTCAACCGACCGTAACCCCCACCACCATCGATATCAATCCCCTCCTTTCCAAAGAGTCATACTCTCTCTCCGCTATCCCCTCCCACCTCCACAAGGTAGACAAAGAACCCGTTCCCTTCACGCCAACCATCTATGCCGTGACGTAAATGGTCTTGACGGTGGTGCGGGTGCTGCACTTCTGGCCGCCAGGACGCGGGCCGTTGGTGGGACGGGGCCCGTTGCCATACTCGCCACGGCCGCGGGTGCGCGTGCGGTTCTTGGTCTTGGTCTTGTTCTTGGTCTTCGAGGGGACGGCCGTCAGCTCGGGCTTCGCGCCGGAGACGGTGGTCGCCGGAGCGTCGGGGACGCTGGCCGAGGGCACGGCGGCCGACGAGGAGGCGGCGGGGGGATCCTGGGACAGCGTCTCGAAAATCGGGGCCGGGGCGCCCGAGGGAGCCGACACGGATGCGGCGGGAACGGACGAGGGCTCGGAGGCAGCGTCGGAGGTGGGAGCGGCAGGGGCAGATGCCGTAGGGGTGAAAGCGGGGCCGGAGAGTGTCTCGAAGATCGGGGCCGGAGCGCCCGAAGGAGCCGACGCGGACGCGGACGCGGCGGGGGCCGAAGATGCGGCGGGCTCGGAGGTGGGAGCGGCGGAAGGAGCGGCCGGGACGGATGCCGTCGGGGTGTAAGCGGGGCCGGAAATGGTCTCAAAGATGGGCTCCGGGGCGGTGCCTTGAGCGAACGTGGGGTCGGCGGAGCCGGGACCGCTCGAGGCGACGGCATCTTCGGCGGCGGCGGCGGAGGAAGAGACGACGGCGACGGGAGCGGCGCTGGAAACGGGAGCGGCGGACGACGAGGGGGCGGCGGGGGAGCCTCCGCCGGTACCAGCGCCGCCGGTCATACAGGCGAAGGAGATCTTGGAGACGGCGGAGCCGCGGACGGGCCCGTCGAGCTTCCAGTCCATGGCGACGTAGGGCCAGCAGATGCGGCCGTCGGCCATGGTGACCATGTCGCCGGCGACGTAGGTGTCGTCGGAGCTGACGGGCTCGCCGAGCTTCTTACCGGTGCTGTCGACCATCTGGAACTTGGTGCCGGCGAAGGCGCCGCGGCAGCCCATGGCGTCGAAGTCACAGATGGGGTCGGCGATCTCCTCCCAGGTGACCAGGGCCCTAGAGGCGTCGAAGGCGGCGGCGTGGGCGTTGGAGCAGTCGTTGGCGCCCGAGGTGACCCAGTTGACCTGGCTGTCGCCGGCGGCGGCGCCGACCTCGGAGGTGGCCTGCTCGCCGACGAGCGTCTTCTTGTCCGAGAAGAGGGCGATGGCGACGTTGCGGTTGCTGGTGCGGTTGACGGACTTTGTGTAGCCCTGGCCCATCCAGTCGTTGAGCGTCAGGTCCTTGGCGCCGCGCGAGACCCACGAGAAGATGTACGAGTCGGCGCCGACGAAGCGGGCGAGCACGCTGTAGGAGCCCGAGGTGCCGCCCATGGCCTCGTTGGCGCCGCCGTTGATGACGTGCTCGTTGGAGACCTTGACGCCGTTGTTGCTCATGCCCTGCGTCTCCGTGTTGAGCCAGATGGCGCCCTGGTCCTCGGCGCAGAGCGAGGCGAAGGGCGCGGCGTCGGCGGCCTCGAAGGCGATGCCCGTGTTGTGCGAGCAGCCCCAGGACGAGGACGCGCCGGGGATCGCCGTGAGCTTGCCGGCCGTGTCGACGTAGCGGATGGCGTCGCCAAAGTGGCCCTTGGCGTCGCCCTCGTAGGCCGTCACGACGATGTAGGCCGCGTAGTAGCCGGCCTTCTCCGAGAAGACGAGGTCGCCGTTGATGTCGGGCGACGCCATGGCCTGGTTGCCGTCGACGCCGGGGCCGCCGAGCCAGGTCTTGAACGTCTCCTTGCCGCCCGTGTAGCGGTAGAGAACGGCGACGGGCACGTCGGCGGGGCCGCCCGCGAGCAGCTCGTTGGTCAGGAGGGCGAAGCCGTCGTTGTGGGCGACGAGTCCGCCGGCCTCCTTTCCGCCGGCGATGGTGATGGGCTCGCCCGTGGCGGCGAAGGTGGTCGGGTCGACCTGCTGCACGTGGACGCCCGTCTCGGAGGCGTCGAGGTACGCGAGCCAGGCCGACTTGCCGTCGGGTGCGACGGCGAAGGGCGTGCGGCGGTGGTGCGGGTAGCCCGTCCAGTAGGCCTCCTTGACCGGGTTGAACGTCTTGCTGAGCGTGACCGAGTCGACGTGCTTCTCGAGCGATGTCGACGTCAGCTGGGCGACGGCCGCGGCCGCGAAGCCGAGGACAGAGAGGAAGCGCATGTTGTGATGTTGGTTTTTCTACTTCTTCCTCTTCTTATTCTTCTTCTTTTGTCACTGAAGAGTAGTCGTGTTTTGTAACAACAAAAAGGTGAGCTGATAAATCAGGGGGGGGGAGGAACTTTCAAAGTTCCGATATAAAAGAATGAAAATCGGGTCGGATTCGGTGATGCTGATGTCGATGTCGGTGTATTTCGTCGTGTGTGGACGTTTCGTTTGGTTGTTTTCTCGAAGGACTGACTGGATGCAAGATACACACGCCTTGATGAAGGAATGAATGAACGAATGGGCACAGCGGAAACACACTGAAAAAGAATGTCGGTACGGGCAAAGGAGATGGTCAACAATCCCTTGATCGAAGAAGGAGAGGAAGTAGAAGAAGGGAGCGGAGGACGTCACCGGGAGAGAGCCAGGAGAGGTGCGTGTTTGCCTCCATTTAAAGAGGAAGACACTGACTGCATGGAGACTTTTCCAACGAGAATCCCCATTCGAGATACACTTACGGGCCCTTGGCGTCCGTGGATCCTGAGCCTTGGTATCCCGTGGACAGCGACAGCAAGGGGCTGAACCCGACGGATAGACGGACGACAGGGCTGTTCTCTGCACGAATAGACGGATCCGTATGCGCGTCTAACGATGTGACAGATCCCGGGCTGGTCAAATCTCCCTCGCCGTTTCACCACAGCAAACGCGGCGGAGGATGCAATTTCGGTTCTTCTCCACCCCAGAGGCCAACCGAGAAGAGCCCAACGTTTCCGCGGCTCTGGGGGGCGTCTGTCTTCTGTCAGTCTGGTTTAGTTAGTGATCGTGGTGGTGATGGTAGTGGTGGTAGTGGTGGTGTCGTCATCCTCGTCCGTCTCTGTCAATCTAGCTTTAAACTCCCGTTGTTTCCATCACACCGGATGGACGTCTCGTCTCGTCTTGTTGAGGTTCTTCGTTCGGGTTACAACAGACTTCCCCCCCACCCGGTCAGTCCGCGCCACTGTAAGAACCCGGCTCATCACCGTATTACCCGATCTTGATCTTCAACTTCAGACGAATAGTCTCTTGGATGAAGCCCGGCCAAGCACACTTGTGTGTATCAACCTGAGCAGAGACAGAGAGAGGGGGGGGGGGACAGAGAAAGAGAAAGAGAAAGAGACAGAAGGGGCTGCAAATGAGATGGGGACAGGCCTGTGTGTGATGATGAAAAACACAAAGCAGCCGAGCGTCTCCCGTCACTCCTTAATTCATGTCAAACAGGTGGGGGAAAATCCCCTCCCCAGGCCAGGGTGCGATGTGGCGCATTCCACCAATGAACTCCAACAAGTCCCTTTCCGCCGCCCCCCCCTGAGATGATCGCTTAGTTTCGACACCTGGTCCCAGCATCCACGTCCTTTCTCTCTTTTTCTCTCTCTTGAAGTGGTGTTTATTGATAGATAGACCATAGGTTGCGATTATCCGGGGAGCACAGAGTCTGAGTCTGGTCCCATGGCCATGGAACATGACAGCCAAACCTGAGATGCTGTGAAGAGACTCTTGACATTAGGCCAGACTCCCCAGCTCCTTTCTCCAGCCTGCAAATGCTAGCGCCGTGCCAGTGTCGTCTGTTCTCACCTCCTGTATGTGCCTCGCTTGCAGGTCCCCAGTTCGCCTTGAGCACACACACCTGACAGGGGGCCATCTTAGTGCTCGAGCGTTGCCGAGTCGCAGCTTAATTGGCAGGTTATGTACTGATAGTATGGTTTCTATGCGAGATGGGACGATGATTATTAGTCTTTGTCATCTTGATTTCCAGTCTTCTGCCAGGATTCCTTTCTCTTTTTTCTCTCTCTTACTCTGCGTGAGTGTATCTGGGGAATGGGAAACGGGTGTTCATCAACAGCCAACTTCGTGTAAACGGTCGCTTTGAAGACTCATTCATCCATCGTTGGGTAAAGGAGCGTTCCCAAGAACCATTCGACTAACAGATCTCAACTGCCGGAAGAACCGCCTGATACCTGCAACACCAGCCCGCTTTCTTCTTCTTCTTCATCTTCTTCTCGCCTCCATATACCGCCAACGCCCTAAGACGCAACCCCATACTGCTGACATCATCTTGATGCTAAAAACTCCCGAACCGTCCTCCGCGGTGCCAACGTCCCAACGTCCCAGGATCACCATGCAGGGCGGCAGATTAGCCCTGCGTCGAGCATCCAACGCTAAACTTGCAAATCCCTCAACTCGCCCAGTTACCTCACTCTCAGCCAGCCAGCTAGCCAGCCAGCTAGCCAGGTTCGATGTGAAAATCATCCTTCGTCCTGCCGGGACCCCAACAACCTAAAAATCCCCGAGAATCTAGACCTTTTCCCCCTCTTGATCCCGCCCGTCCTCTCTCCAGCCGTGGAGCATTGTCGCCCTGGGACGCTCTTTAAACCCGACACCCCCCGGGAACCCTGCAGACACGAGCATCAGCAATTCTCTCTCTCTCGCCCTTGGCGTTGATCCTGAGGCGTCTCCGGAAACCTTCCCACCAAGCGAGTCCCGGATCCCTCCCCCCCCCCCCTGGAAAACAATTAACGAGAACCCCCATGGGCCATTAAGAAAGACAAGAAAAAGAACCGTCGCAAGACTTGCGCTGTTATGTAATCCAAGCAGAGACCCTGTCCCGTCCCTTCATGTTCAGACCACTGTGACATCCCCTCCCAAGCATTTTGCCGGCACTTTGTGCCGATGGGCGGAGAACCACTGACCGGGGTTAACTCTCACAAGGAGCAGCAGCGTCAGCAAGTAATCTCACAACACTCAACGAAGCAATCTCAGGAAGTATGGAACCATATTACTAGTTGCACATTTACTTCGCAAACGAGCCAGAGACCACGGGGGTACATCCGGTATTTTCCTAAATCACTCAGTCAGGGCAAGTCGCTACGGGAGAGCCTGCAGGCTTTGTCGATAGACTCGTTTTACGAGCCCCTTACTACTACAGATACATTCAATCATATATATTTTCATCAAGAGGAAACACTCGTACCGAGGGCCTAGAACCATCCGTACAGGCCGTGGGGGGGGGGGGGGGAGGGGGGGGAGCCATCATTTCATGGCCGACGTCATGGCTGAGGTAGACTGTAAGATGGTCAGCCGGAGGATGTTTGCGGCCCATCTCACTCGCAATCCTGGTCTACTGGGCATGCGAGAGGAATGAAGCACCGCCAAGGCTGCGATGTTAAATACGAAGAGCGATCAGAGATTACTCATGACGAAGGCCGGCTGGGCTCGTCATGAATTTGTATCGAGGTTTGTGACTTCAAGCTCAATTCAAGGGGCTTGGTAGAGTCATCGTCATAGAGTGGGAGTGACCGGGGCGGCCTCGAATTGCCTGAACGAGCTAGGGATGACTGTACGATACCGTGCTGTCGTTGTTCAGTTGCCAGTTCGTCGATCGTCAACAGTGACATGTTGTCCAAAAAGTCTACTGAGAAAGCCATCCTGTTTAAGCTACTTTTGCGGTTGATAATACGACCAACTGACGACGTATCACCGATTGGCGACGCAGCGTTAACAGGTTGAGTACGGGCTGCTTGACGAAGAGTTGATACTCGAGGAGTAACGCGAGACAATGAACTGGTTGCTGGTTGCTAGAGGCTGGAGGCTGGCGTCTGCTTGTTGACCGACCTCAAGGACATTCATTGCCTTACCGCGGGCGCCAAGTAAAACAGTGGGAAGGGAAGATTGAACCTCCGTCCATTGATTGCATAGACACAGTCTGCGCAACTTCAATGAGACTGGAGGTATTTGAGGCGTTGCGGAGGAAACTGTTTGAGCAATCGCAAAGGCCGACCTTGACTCGTTCACCTCCACATTGTAGGGTGGTAAAGGTTACAGCCATACGGAATACCTGATTATTCTCATCGGAGGTGGGGAACTGCTCGACGCTGTCCGGTGTCGATCATACACTGCCTTCCTCCAACATGGCATTATGATCAACATACCAGCTCCTCTTTGGCACCGAGTCAGTAGCCACCGGTGAAGACCATCGGGGCACGACGGTAACCCGCTACAAATAAGACGTTGTGCTCGTCCAAAGAGTAGTAAATCGTTTCTTTCTCTTTGAGTCCGTGATCATACTCGAGTCTGTTGGAGTTGTCGGTTCACGTCTTTCGGAACCCTTTCACCCCCAATCTCCTCTGCGTCCGTTTTCAACTATCCGTCTTCTCACTTTCAGAATCAAACACAAGTCAACAGATGATGAAGTACGTCAGCATCCTCGCCCTGTTGACGGCCAGCCTGGCGTCATTCGCTGATGCGGCGTGCCAGACTCGCACCACGGCTTGTGTAAGTAGTTGAAGCCTCATGCCAGGAACCGAAATCACACCTCCAGAGAGACTGACTCTGTCACAAATATTAGTCTCCTTTGCAAGTCTGCAAGTCGATGAGTGGCGCAGAAGTATGTGGCACCACCGAAACAGTGAGCGGCACCGGCTGTACCTTGAAGATCGTGTCTGGCGAGGACAACGGTGAAGTTACGGTCCGTACTACCCGCCCCCTCAGTACGTCGAACGAACGAAACTTACTGACATTGACTGTTCTCCAGTGCAACTGTTGCTCATAGGAGATGTTACGCCTCGGCCACGTTGTGCCTTCGTCGTTGTGCGCAGCCAGACCGGCTTCTGGGTATACGCGCATTAGGAATCGAACCTGTTCAGTGACGGGAATAAGCACTTCATCCATCACTTGGTCGGCTATATTGAACATGAGTCTTCTCCACATACATCAAACTATTATAGTTTTAGTTCAACAAAGTGCTATTTATGCATTGATCTATTCACAGCTGATTAAATTCGCTTGGCCATACACAAAACAAATGAACCGCTCCCACGCCCCTTCGCTAACGACAAAACACAAAACCTCCTCAAAGCTTGAGACCATGATCCTTACTCATGGCGCTCTTGACCGCGTTCTCAACGGCCGAGGGGAGGTCGAGGTGGAAGAACGGCCTGTTGATGCCACTGACGGCGCCCAGGTGCCCGGCTTCACCTTCCTTGAAGCCAACACCGCCTTCCTCCAACGCCGAAGGCGAAGACTTATCAGGTTCGCTGGCTACGCGTGTCGTCTTAACTCCCGAGGTAGGATGCCGATCTTCACACAGCGCAGGTGGCCGGCCCGCTAGATCGGCCAGGCTGAACATTGGCTCCCACCGGCCCAGGGGGCCCACGGTCGGACAGCCGAAACCGGAGACGGAGAGGGCGCGGCGGGTCCACCGGTTGTGCAGGCCGGCGAAGTGCCACTCGACGGGTTCCGGGGCCGCCCATCGGTTGAGCTGGCTGCGGAGGTCGACGAGGCCCTCGACAGCCCCCGAGTCCATGTTGTTGACGGCGGAGCAGTCGAGGACGACGGCCCGGAGGAGCGGCTTGGCGGCCGCGGCCACCGATGCCGCGGGAAGGTTCTCAGCGTCCGTCTCGGCCGACGACGGCGGCGGCGGCGTCACGGCCTCGTTCCACGGACGGTCGCCCGGATGGTCGTAGTGCGGCGTCGTTGTGCGGCGGGTCGAGCGGGTGACGCGCTCGATCAGGCGGTCCACGTACTGGGCCTGGTTGAGGTAGTTGAATCCCTCGGTGAAGCGGTAGACGAAGACGCCCGGGTGCATCTCGTCGACCCTGACGGCTGGGTTGGTGCCGTCTTCACGGTCGAGCGGGAGAAACACGTCGTGTGCAGGGGCGCGAGTCGGGGACGGGGCCGCGTGGTGCGGGAGGGTCTGCGAGCTGCTGATGGAGTGACGGTCCGAATCGCCATGGTCCGGGTGTCGGTAGACGCGGGCCCGGCCGAGGAAGCGGCCCCTGGACCGCGCGAGGCGGAGAAGCAGTAGGGCCGCCGAGAGGGCGACGGTGACGTAGATTCCGTCCTCGAGGGTGGTGAAGAGGGACACGAAGACGCCGACGAAGTAGATGACGACGTCGGGCGGCGACATGAGCCACGACTTGAAGACGTGGTCCGGCGAGGTGATGAGGTTGACGACGGCGTGGATGATGAGGGCGGCGAGGCTGGCCATAGGGATGTAGTAGAGCACCGTCGTCAGGGCGTACAGGGCGAGGAGCAGGATGGCGCCGTTGAAGAGGCCGGCCAGGGGCGTCCTGACGCCGGCCTTGGACAGGATGGCGGTGCCGCCGAAGGAGCCGGTGGAGGCGTAGGCGCCGAGGAAGGGCCCGAAGAGGTTGGTGCAGCCGATGGAGATGAGCTCCTGGGACGGTTGGACGGCGTAGTTGTTGATGCGGCCGAACGACTTGCCGATGGCGATGTGCTCGATCACGAGGATGATGACGGTGGCCGGGAGGTCCGGCAGCAGGGCCGAGACCAGCTTCGGGCTCAGGCTCGGCGGCCCCGCGTGCGTGAAGCCCCGGGGCAGCGTGCCGGTGACGCGGAACCTATGCTCGCCGTCCGCCAGCCCGCGGTTCACCAGGAAGCTGACGAGGGTGTAGAGCAGGATGGTGAAGGTCATGCGCAGGGAGCAGAGCATCTCCCACGCGCGCCTGTGCCTCGGCTGCCGCCTCGCCATGCGTTCGCAATACCACTTGACGGCGGCCAGTAACGCGAGGGCCGTCAGCCCCACGGCGGCGTCGAGCCTCGCGCGCGGCAGCCCACGGGCGGTGTCGATGAAGACGCGGTAGGCGGCGGCCCTGGAGTCGACGCCCTCGATGCCGAGGAGGGACGGCACCTGGCTCAGGGTGATGGTGATGGCGGCGGCGGTTACGAAGGCCGAGATGGCGACGTGGGGGATGAACTCAACGACCCAGTCGAGGCGGAGCAGGCCGAAGACGAGGAGGACGGCGCCGGAGAGGAAGGCGAGCGTCTTGGAGATCTCCTCGTGCCGGAACTCGCCCGGGTGCTCCTCGAGGACCCGGGCGCTGACTTTGCCGACGAGGAGGGAGACTACCGCCGTTGCCTGTGGGATGTCGTCTTTGGATTAGTAAAAAAAGATATTTGAGGTTAATAGACTGAGAGCGAGGAAACAGCTTTAAAAAATAAAAAAAATAAAAAGAACTCACGCCTATCGCGATGTCTTTGGATGTGCCAAAGATCCAGTAAAGCGCCGCGCCGGTGAAGGACGTGTAGAGACCGTATTCGGGGCTGAGACGTGCCAGAAGGGCATAGGCCATGGCCTGGGGGATAACCACCAGTCCAAGAGTCACGCCTGCGCGGGGTTGGTTAGAAGACTTTGACGGATGAGAAAAGAGAGGAGGGGGGGGGGGGACTCGAGACTTACCGGCGATGGCATCAGAGACGAGCCAGCGAGTGTTGTATCTGAGAATCCATTTCGTAAACGGGAACAGGCTCTTGACGTAGCGGGCCGACGCGTCTCTTGTCGGGACGTGTTCTAGTAGCCACTCGTTGACTGTCGGATCTTGCTCGTAGTATGGTTCGTATGGGGAGATGGCGTCGGTGACGTGCTCGTGTAGTTCCCGTGTCTGATGGCGAGTGCTGGCCTCGAGATCGATGCCGAGGACCTTGGCCAACGCCGTGCCGGCTTTACTGGCTGCCATTTCCGTTCGGAATTTTGCCTGTGTTATCATTCGATCTTTAAAATTTGTCCAAAGTGGACGGTTCGTTTCGAAAAAAGATGGGACGTGGAAAGGGTCAGTGAAAGTCTACAGCATGTGTCACATAACAGGACAGAAGCGTGTGAAGTGGCGGGTCGGTTGTTTAGATGAAAAAGAGGCGAAGGCGTGTGTCTAAGTAAGAGATCTCCGATATCTACACGTGGGACTACTGATAGACGGGGGATATAGAGCAGAGGGAGCAACGGCTGTCTGGAGGCGAGCATCTCTCGAGAAGCCGCACCGCCAGCCGCCTTGGCGCCCGACTTATCGGGAGGACAAGGAGGAGGGAGGGAGCTAGCTTGGCGGCAGGACGGGGAAGGTCATCCTTACGTTATGGGGCTTGAGGACGGCGATCTAGACTGTTTGACTCGGGTCTTGTTGGGCCAGCCAGACTTCAAGGAGGCTCGGTGAGGTCTGGATTCCCGCGAGTTGCCGTCCTGGGCTCTACCATGTCGACACCATGTGCAACCTTCGTATATCATTCGAAACGTAGGTAAACAGACACTTGAAAGGAGCTATCAACAACATCGTCAGGTTGAGCCAGAGACAGGCAGAGATAGAGAGAGACAGACACAGAGAGAGAGAGAGAGATGCTTCGCGAGGAAGCCGCACTAGATGTCCCGCCCCCCATGATGTGATGCCAGCGTTGTTAGGCCGGGCCATCGGCGACCAAGATAGCGATCTAGTGCCCTAGGGGTGGATCACGAAGGTGATCGGTGGATAACGAACTTGGCATGGGCCGCCGATGTGGATGATGTGGGCGAGAGTGTCTGCATGCCGCATCATCATGTTGACAGGTAGGCGGTTGTCTGTCTGTTCTCCGGCCGACAGCCGTCCCGGGGGAAGGGGGCTGAGGGGGTTGGAGAGAGTTGCGTGCGGGTATCGGCCCTCGGCGGCGCGGGATCCACGACTCGGCCCCGTCTGTCGGGGATCTATGGAGATGACGCTCCCTTTTCCCTCGGGGGGCCATTAAAGTTTAAAGAGAAGGAAAAAAAGAAGGAAAAAAAAAAAAAAAGGCTCCCCACGGCGGTTTCTCCTGACGGCCGAGTAGAGATGCGGCACTTGTAAGTGGGGGATGGATGGTCCCGCCGCCGACGACTCGTCGTTGCAAACACGGCAGAGTTTTTTACAATTTTTTCTTTTTTCTTTTTTGCAAGGACCGGGATTTCTCAGGACCTGTGGCCAGAAACACTGCCCGTCGTTTTCGGGATATCTTTCTATTAGTGACTGATGGATAAGAAGACCGCTGCGCATTTGCGGCACTCGGCCTGTACCGGAGCGGCTTTGTTCTCCGTCGCGACGGCAGCTGAGGAAGCGCTCGGTGGCGCCGGTTGCCGCCATGGTGTGAAAGTCGGTCTTGTCAATGACCTGGGGGGGGGGGGGGGCACATGACGGACACATGGACGACGACGGTCTTATCACTAGTCAAGGTCTTTCTCGCAACACCAGTACGGTCATCCCTCTGACCAATTCTAGGGCAGACAGCTAGATAGCTTTGCATCTTGAGAGACCTTGCCATTACGAACCAGCTGGGCTACAGCTTGGCGTTGAATTTGAGATCAACACGACATCAACTAGATTGCAAAACTACGTGCGTGGACTTTACCGCAGTACATGGCATCACGACTTGGCGCAAAGTGGCAGCCCCATTCCAGGTTGTACACAATCTGGCCCTTCGGCTCAATGGTCTAGAGGTATGATTCCTGCTTTGGGTTGCAGACTCATAACCCGCGTTGCAGGAGGTCCCGGGTTCGATCCCCGGTTGAGCCCCAATCGCATAGGCTCTGTCCTGTGCGTACTTTTTTATTGTTTTCTTTTGTCGTTGTTGGTCGCTGGTCGTGGGTTGTAAAGGGGGGGGGGGGGGTTGGGGTTGGGAGGGTCGGCACGGAACTCGAGTCGATCTCGGGGGTCAGTCAGTCAGCCCAGCCAACCCGGTCGTCCCTGACTAAGTCCAGTTGCTGTAACGATGCAATCAATGCAATTGTCCATGTAGAACATTCGACGCCCTGGCCTCTCAGAATGCGGCATGTTGACAACACGACAAGGATCCGTGCAGCCTGTCCAAGATCGGATCAGACGCCCTCCAAGTGCACACACACACACACACACGTACGTACACGGGTGTAAAAATCAATAACGTGCGGCCATGTGCCCTTTGTACATCGTATGATACCGCACGAGCTAGCTGTCAGCCCCCGAGCGTATCCACGCGAGCTACCCTAGGCTTGAGGGTTTCAGGGGGCGGAGGCGCCCGAGCCCTCGGATGGTCTTTGACATTTCCAAGGACAAGGGCGCCTAACTAGCCCCGGCACCTCGGGGAGTTTGGGAAAAGAGGCGTTTTTGATCGTTGATCGTTGACCGTTGATCATCCTCGGGGTTGCATGTAGTAGCTCGACACAACATTGCAGCACTCTGGCTAAACGCACGCAAGCCGACGCAGAAAACTACTGACTGACTTTCATGCCCGGTTCCGAACGACAGTATATGGTTCAAGATGTCATGCCTCTGATTCTCGAGGGCAACCGAAGCCTCATTCTGCAGCAGCCGTGCCGTGTAGTGCAGTGCAGTGCGACCCGCCACTCGTTTGCTTCCTGCGAAAGAAAGGGATATCAACAATTCAACTGCTTGCTTTGCTTACACATCGCGTCCGTGGGGGTAGGACACGTTCTCGGCGGCGCGACTTGGCAGTTCATGCTACTTCGGCGAGCAGCCAGCAGCATGCAGCTTTTGACCTTAAAAATCAACAACAACAACAACAACAACAACATAGCCTCCAGGGCCAGATCTGCAACGAGTCAGACATCAGCTAAAGGCCTTATTTTCCATTAATCGGCCGACGTGCGTGCGTGCGGGAGTGGTGCCCAAAGCCCATCTTACCCCCCTCCGTTTCCGTGAACATTACCAGAACATGAACCATGAACCCCCATCCGCCACCTCCCCAGATGCCAAGATCAACGGCTGCTTCACTTCTCGTGGTCTCCCGAAGGAGCATTCCCTTGATAACGCTTCCCTCCCCCCGCTCCATGCAGCATATGCAGACGGCAACAGTGTGCACGGCTTTCACGATCCTCCAGCTGAACCGCTTTCTCGGGTTGCCACCCACCACCGCCACCGCATCGGGCCAGTGAAGGCGGCCAGACAGAGTCACCGAGACCGAGACCTCCCCGGGATGTGGACAGATCATTATGGTTCCTGCAGGAACGGCTTGCTTTTTATTTTAAGGGGGGGGGGGAGTGAGGGGGAGGAGGTGATACGTGCTGACCGCCGAACGACCATCCGATTGTCGCCGGCAGCGATCGTAATGTTCTAGATTTCCCCTTCACACGACCCAAGGCCCGTCAGGATCCTGTGCTCTCACTCTGCCTACCTACCTACCTACCTACCTACCAACCTAAATTCCCGTTCCGCCTGGTCTGAGCCACCGGCAACTCAGGAGACCTCATACAGACTTCCGGTCTCCATGTATGTTCGGACAGCCTCAGCCGGGAGCGCGACAAGGCGGCGATAATCTGGGTAGACGCTCGACGCCACTCGGGCAAATCCTAACCTGAGAAACTCCCGGGATACGAAGCTTGAGGTTTCCAAGAAGCCGTCGAGGGAAAATCCTACACAGACATATATATATATATACAGGAAAACCATGTCGTCTCTCAAGGTTCCCTCCATGTCGGTGGTCCATCAGGAAAGCCTTCACCTCAGGAACAGTTCTCCTGGGCTCTCACTCGTTCAGTTTCCTTGATCTTCTCGTCAGCCATGTTCTTCAAGGCCTCTCACCTCGTGGCCGCCCTGGCCCTTTTCGAAGGGTCGTCGGCCAAGGACTGGTTGAGTCCCGAGTACCGGTTCTTCTACCAGTTTCCTCTGCCCATCCCGCCCGTAAAGAAGCCGAAGCTGTAAGAGACCTTACACCCACATTCACACACACACGTTCACTCTCTTTCCCTCTGTCTCTCTGTCTCTCTCTCTCTCTCTCTCTCACTCTCTCTCTCGCACACACAAACACACACACTCTCTCTCTCTCTCTCTTTCAAACGATGTACCGCAACACACAACAGCAAACGAGTCACTGACATGACCCTAGGTCCGTCACCAACCCGGTCACCAACAAGCAGATCGACTACTACGAGATCGACATCGTGCCCTTCAAGCAGCAGGTCTACCCCAACAAGGGACTGACTTCGCTCGTTGGCTACGACGGCATCTCCCCCGGTCCCACGTTCCTGGTCCCCAGGGGCCGTGAGACGGTTGTCAGGTTCACCAACAAAGCTGTTCTGCCAAGCGCCGTCCATCTCCATGGCTCGCCCTCTGTAAGTCTTGAGAGCTATCCCACTTCTGTTGGTGCCGCAACAAACAAAAACAACCAACTGACTTTTGTGTGTGAAAGAGGGCTCCCTGGGACGGCTGGGCCGAGGATAGGATCTTGCCCGGGCAGTACAAGGACTACTACTACCCCAACAGCCAGAGCGGCCGCTTCTTGTGGTATCACGACCACGCCATGGACATTGTATGATCTTTCGGCCACATCCCTTCTTTCTTTCTCTCTACAGAAAACCCCAAACAGAGGCATTTACTGACCACACAATCGCAGACGGCGGTGAACGCCTACTTCGGACAGGCCGGCGCCTACATCATCCAGGACCCCGCCGAGGACGCGCTCGGCCTCCCGAACGCCTATGGCGTGAACGACATCCCCCTGGTGCTGTCCTCCAAGCAGTACAACAACGACGGCTCCCTCTTCTCCCCCGCCGGCGAGACCGACAGCCTCTGGGGCGACGTCATCCACGTCAACGGCCAGCCGTGGCCCTTCTTCAAGGTCGAGCCGCGCAAGTACCGCCTCCGCTTCCTCAACGCCGCCGTCTCCCGCTCCTTCATCCTCTACTTCAAGCGCCAGACCGGCGGCGCCAACATCCCCTTCCAGGTCATCGCCTCGGACGCCGGCCTGCTCACGGGCCCCATCACCACGAGCACCCTAACCATGTCCATGGCCGAGCGCTGGGAGGTCGTCTTCGACTTCTCCAAGCACGCCGGGCAGAACATCACCCTCCTGAACCAGGAGGACGTCGGCAAGGACAAGGACTACGGCTTCACCGACCGGGTCATGCGCTTCGTCGTCGGCCGCGGCCCCGTCGCCGACACCTCCGTCGTCCCGGCCCGCCTGCGCGACGTCCCCTTCCCGCCGCGTCAGGGCAACGGCGTCGACCGCCACTTCGAGTTCCACCGCCAGAACGGCCTCTGGAAGATCAACGGCGTCGGCTTCAGCGACGTCCAGAACCGCATCCTCGCCCGCGTGCCCCGCGGCACCGTCGAGATCTGGGAGTTCGAGAACGGCGGCGGCGGCTGGACGCACCCCATCCACGTCCACCTCGTCGACTTCCGCATCCTCAGCCGCACAAAGGCCAAGCGGCCCGTCCTCCCCTACGAGGCCGCCGGCCTCAAGGACGTCGTCTGGCTCGACGCCGGCGAGGTCGTCCGCGTCGAGGCCCACTATGCCCCCTGGGACGGCGTCTACATGTTCCACTGCCACAACCTCATCCACGAGGACCACGAGATGATGGCCGCCTTCAATGTCACCGCCCTCGCCGACCTGGGCTACAACGAGACCTCCTTCGCCGACCCCATGGAGGCCCGCTGGAGGGCCGTCCCCGTCTCCGCCGCCGCCTTCAGCACCGACGCCATCGTCCGGAAGGTCCAGTTCATGGCCTCCCTGCAGCCCTACAACAACGAGGAGGAGGTCCTGCGGAGGCTCCAGCAGTACTGGGCCACCCGCGGCGGCGTCAAGATGAGGCGCGTCGCCAGGGCCGAGCTGGATGCCGAGGCCATTGACGGGCCCGAGCAGTAGACAAGGCTCCCCCCCCCCCCCGAGGTGTGTAAGAATATCGTGGGTGCAGAGGGCGAACGAGCGAGCGGGTACACGGGATGTACACAAGGGTTTGAGACGGCGTGTTTGTGCTCCTTTTTTCAATTGTATATACTACAACAACTGTATCATCTTCCCCCCCTTGAGAGGTTACATAAACACGAGGAAATAAAGACATACATAGCTTCTCACTGCAGGTATTGCCCGACTTAATCGCTTCCGCCACGTCCAAAGATGGGCACCCTGAGATGAGCTACAATAGCTGCCTCTCCACGATCCATGTTTTCCGCTTCCTTGACACTTGGTGGCAACCCCATTCCGTTCTCAAACTTGTTTGCTATTTTACTTCAGCCTCCTTTTCGGGAGCCCTCGAGAACTCATGTTGCTTGACCGGCCAATCTTGGGCTGGCGTGCGTAGCAAATGGTATTTATTGGTGGTCTTTGATATGCTCCTTCAAGACAAATATAACAAGATGGGGTTTCTCAGACACTCAGGACGGCGCTCCGCCGGGTTTTCTGGCATATATAACGTGCCTAGCAATGGTGGTTAGCGGATTCTACAACATGATTAAAGAAGAGGAAAAAATGAGGGAAGAACAAAACCCACTGTTTCCAGTATGCGTGCAACCTCGTGTCCAGGACCTCCCTCTTGACCTCCTCGCACAACTCCTCGACGGCGTCCCGCGTCCACCCCTTGACCCTCGTCATCAGCGCCAGCGAGAAGCCCTCGAGCCCCATGTCCAGGTTCGCGCAGTTCCAGCGGCCGATCTCCTTCAGCTTGGGGTCCTCGGGCCACGAGTTGAACGGCCACTGGAAGACCTGGTGGCGGATCTCAACGAAGCCGACGTCCCGGAGGTCGTCCAGGGAGGACGGCGCGTAGTTGAGGGGCCGGCCGATCTCGTTGGAGGCGTCCACGAGCGCGTTCTGCCACCGGTAGAGGGCCGCCGTCGGGGGCACGGTGCCGTCGTCGCAGTACGACGGGAGTTCCAGGTCTTGGATCTCGAAATAGCCGCCTGGCTCCAAGTTGCTACACCCAAAAAGTCAACCTCTTCTCTGTCGATGGGAGTACGGGGAAGAGCGGGGACGGGAAGTGGTAAACGGACGAGCAGGGGAGTTCATACTCATAGGCCTTTTGAATGATGGACCGGAAATTCGACCAACTGCCTGCGACAGAGCGGTTGAAGATGTAATCGAAGGGTTGGTTCCACTCCCAATCGAGCTCAAGGTCGTCAATCTCGAAACTGCAATTGGCTGGCAATCTGGACAGGGAAGAAGTGTGTTAACGAGGACGAACGAGTACGCGAATTGCCATGCGTCAAACCCACAGCTCAGGCTGGATAGCACTCAGGTCTACACCAATAACCTTGGAACGAGTCAGTTCTCGACACTCTGCTGGAAGACTTCGTCATTCCTAAAATCTTTACCTCGGCGCCAGGATATGCGTCGGCTGGCGGAGTAAGTCAGCTCGAACCCTAATCTCCCAAACACGGAAAAAGACCCAACACTGACCAAAGTCGATGGCCCAGATACCAGTCCCCGTGCCCATATCCAGCACTCTCTTCGCCGTATGTCTGCCCGGACTAGTTCCCAGCTCTCCGTCCAGGGTGATCAACCAGATGTGGTGCTGAAGATCTGGTCTGCGTGAGCGTCTCTACGAACTCCATGCTTGGTTGGGGCGGGCATTGTGGATTTGGTTCAACCATACCGTAGCGTATAAGCTCTTGCTAGACGCATTTCACTGTCAGATTAACAACAAGTTCCTGCGTTGCCGCTGCTGCTGCCACAGACAAAGTCCAAAGGGAGGAATGGAAAATACATCATCATTCGGGTAGGCATATTCTGCCGGTCATTAACACGGGTGCACACATCATGGCCGCGACGGCCCGTGGGTGGATGACTCAACTGCCTTGGCTCATGGAGTGGTATGACCTGCCGTTTTCGAACTGGTAATCGAGGATGCTCGACGTCAAGGAGAGCAAATCGGTCTGTCCGGTTGCCTGCTATCATCAGGTGGGATTCGGCTCAGCTGTGAGGGATATTCTCGTGGTGGCCTACCTCGTCGATCGCGGAGTCGACGTCGGAGTCCATGTCGTCAACGTGTGTGCTCTGCACGCCGTCAGCATCTCGTCAATGACGCACAGCAGCACAGATCACTAGGCCGTGTGAGTGACCGAGTTCATGTTTGACTTACTTCGTCTCTAGCCCATTCTATCCCATCGCTGTCCATTACTTTTCCTGGGCAAATAAGAAGAGGAGGGTAGAGAAAAACGCCGAGGCGAGATTTTAGCTCGATCCAGACTGCCGGGTGCGGTGCTTGGAGAGTCCAAGTAGGTGGTGCGGGGGGGCGTGAGGAGGAATAGGTGGGAGAATGAGAACGGGTAGTCGGGTACACTTTGAACAGGTTGGGTTCGACGAACCCACCGGGGGAGGAGGGGGGGGGCGATATGCACGCGTGGACTAGGTAACATGTTGTTGGTTTCATTCATTGTTGGTTCGAGGTGTGCGGGATATTGTCTTGGGACCGGGGCGTTTCTGGTATCCTATTCGTCCAACCAACGAGCGTGACTAGGGGGTTTTGATCGATCCCTCGCTCTTCGCCAACAGGACAGGCCAACAGGAGGAATCAGGTCAGGTCCAACGGGCAACAAGGTGGCGGTGACTGGGATGTCTTCTCTTGGTGGTGGGGTCTATGCATGCAACTCCAGACAGAGAGCCCATCTTGATAGTGACCCGATGGACCAGGGCCTGACTAGGGTGCAGTTCGTGGGAATGAGATTGTGTTTGTGATGTTCTGAAGGCTTCTGAGTCAAGTATAAACTCACTAGAAGGATCGACACAGCACAGATGAGCACCTCAGGTGTTCTGAATTGTCTGGCCGGTTGGCCCAATGGCAAGGCGTCTGACTACGATATACCGTGGAATCAGGAGATTGTGGGTTCGACCCCCATGCTGGTCACTAACTTTTGCTGGTTGCTCAAAGTCTCTCTCTATTCTGTTTTTGGATGAAGAAAGATAGACTTTGGGCATTTAGCCTTTTGTTACTTGGCAGGTAAGCGGTTACGATGAGATTATTGCCGTTCGTTCCATCGCACCGGTCACTAATGTATTTGTTGATTGCTTTTAAAGAGTTGTCAGACTGAGTGAAAGAATCAGAAGCTAGAGACAGACAGTGGAACGAACGAGAGCGTATGCTAGAAACAGCAGGTTGGGTATTGCTCAATGCCTATCGTGAATACTGGGAACGACGCACAATTACGAAAACTTCGCAAGTTTATTTTAAAGACAACAAAGATCCCCAGAAGGCCTTACAGACTGACCCACGATGATGTATCTTCGTTTCCGTCAGGTCCTGTCATTCGGAGTGGTGGGGTACTTGTCCTCGCCATAGGTCGAGTTCAAGGTCACCGAGCCAACAACGGTGCCAGACTCCAGTCGAATGGACGTGTCGAGCTCGCCCTTGGCCAACATGTCCCGCGTCAAGAAGAGCTGCCGCGAGCCGCGAATCCAGTTGCCATACCCGCCGTACCCGGTGCGCTGGCCGAAGCACAGGTTCACGCCCGTCCCGTCCACCGCCACGCCGTCCACCTTGCCCTTCCACTTGGTGCACCAGCTGTTGCCGTGGTCGTGGCCGCTGAAGACCCCGATCACGCCCTGGCTCTCCGAGATGGCCTTCATGAACGCGACGTCCTGGCCGCCGTAGCGGCAGCTGGTCTTCTGGCTACCGTCGTCGCACCACCCTTCGGCCTGGTGCGACAGCGGCTTGTCGTCGTTGATGCCCGGGTTCTTCTCGGCGTCGATCCCCTTGTCCTGGATGGCCCGCGACACCTTGGGCGGGATGTGAACGAAGGCGACGCCGGGGATCTTTGCGTTGTGCTTCTTGTTGAGGTCGGCGCTCGTCGACTTGAACCAGTCGACGACGCTCCCGTCAACCCAGTTCGGTTGGCCGACCATCTTCACCGAGTCGTCCGGGTTGGTCTGCATGTACGCGAAGCCGCCCCTGCTGTCGAAGAACCAGAGAATCACCTCGGGCTTACAGTCGTCCTTCGTGCAATCGGACGGGTAGACTGGGAGGTAGTAATTGGACACCCCGGCATTGGGGTTCGAGACCATCTTCTGCGTGCGGGCGTTGGGCCACTGCTTCTCCCTCGCCATGATGTCGCTCCCCGTGATGTTGAGTTGATAGTCGTGGTTACCGTAGGTGCTCGCCCACGGGAGCTCGCGCTCGACCATCGGTTTGACTAGCTGGTCGAGGACGAAGGTGGCGTTTTCCAGATATGCGTTCTCGCCAGTGATGAGGTCGCCGTTCAACACCACCAGGTCCGGTTTCTCATCGTCAAGCACCTTTTTGATAACCCCGACAGTCTTGATGTCTGCCGCAGGGCCCCACGCCTCCCATGCATCTGCAACCTGCTATCAGCAAACGAAGTTCCCAAGCCAACCCGTCTCCCCGTGCTAGAGATCTCTATAAACTTACTCTCCCCAAAGTGAAGGTCTTCAAAGACGGAGATTTTAAAGACCCCATCGTTGCTGAAGCTCAACGGGCTGTCACCTTTGTCCATCAGGGCAATTTGCCGCCGGCACGCTTCTGGAAGACCGCGCGATGTCCCCGTGACGATGGCCGCGATGGCGCAAACTCTGGCCACAAGCTGTGATGCCATTGTTAACTACTAGATATTTTGAAACATCCGCGTTCAAACGTAACCCAGAAGTTGCTTCATCAAGAACAGCAGCCTCATATATAAAACCATCATCTGAAGTTTCGTGGTGGCTCGGGCTATGCGCGTTGTGACATCGTTTCATCGCCATGTCTAAGAGACGGTTGGAAAAAAACACCAAACGTGCAGGTTCTCGGCAGGGAGGAAACAGAATTCGGCCTCCTTTGTGCTGAGTTTGTAGAAACGGGGATCCACAGCTAAAGGGGTTCCTTTCGAGGTCGCACAGGTATACAATGCGGCCAAAAGACGGTAGACGTCGTGCTATGAACGCCATGCCTCGCACTCCAATACAATACACGGAGCTTTGTGCATAAAATACAGTGTCATTCAAGCTCCAAGATTCAAATTACTCATCCCATTAACGTTTGGTCTTGACCAGAGGAGTTGAGGATCATAGCAACTCCTTGCAGGCCAATGGTCAATGTGCAAGTCTCCCTGTGACAGTTGTAGCACCCCCGTGTCACTGGAAAACATACAGAATACGCCAAGGTTGAATTTGTAGGTACATGGGTAGACACACAAAAGTGCTCAACCTTCTGGCTGAAAGCGGCGAAGGGAACGTTGCTTCAATTACAGGTCTAGTTGTACGACACACGGAGCTGGGTCTTGAACCACCAACTTCTTCTCGACATGCATCCTAGCGAGAAAAGGGCACGAACCCATATGTGCAGTGATCGCGGGTCTTGGGGTGTCAGTTATCGGCGGCTTTCAGCCACGTTAGCCCCTTGCGCTTTGATCAAAGCTCGAGCTGCCTACTCTAAGCATCCCAAGACATGCACCCCTAGCTGGCGGCACCCACAGGAGCAGTGGAAGGAATCCGTGTGCTTACCAGACACCTTTGCCACCATTGACGCTCTTGACGCCTCGGGGTATCTCGCCGCATTTTTAGATGCGATTATGGGATCAGTCCCTTGTCGGTGTTTGCGACCGGTACTTGTGATGTATTAAGACAAGATCTTGAATCCTTGGTTTCTCATTCGGTGATGGCACACATCAAGCTGTAAACGTTTTTCGGCCCTCATCGCTTCTGCTCTTAAACACTTCTTCAGCCGACAAAAGCCAAATCTTGCGTTACTATGCGTGTTGCTTCTAGGGAATGTTGGTTTCTTGAATGGTGTTTGATACGCGCCTTTCCCCCAACATCTTGGACATGTGGTCGTCATCATCAAATTATCAGACTCTAGTCTCTATCGCGGTTTCCTGTTCAAGAGTAATAGAAATTAGTCAGCCGCCGAATTGTATTGACTTGAATATGCCGTCGAAAAGGTATTGCTTATGCTCAGTGATATCATAAGAGGATCATGAGGGGCACCTTGGTCTGAGGGCAGCGTTTTGTGGTCCGTGGACGGCTATCAGGTTTTCCGACACCTCGGTTACGATTGCATCACAGACATGTGTTCATCCGATAATACCGAGAGATGGTTGCATTTATCTTAGGATAATCCAACAGAACTCGTCGACCGACTTGCAAAAGTCATTGTTTCAGCATCTCCCAAACCAGACCAAGTATGCCGGACATCCAAATCCAAGACTTCAAGGTCGATATCCCAGCAGCGGAAGTTGAACGGTTGCACCGCAAGCTTCGAGACACGAGGCTTCCTGGCAGGCCTGTTGTTCCGGATGCCGGTCTAAACTATGGTCAGTTCTTTGAGACCTCAACCCATTTCTCCTCGAGGGACTGACAACATACCTTAGGCCCTGAGTACCAATGGGCGCAGAACCTGTACAATGCTTGGATAACCAATTTCAATTGGTACGATGTGCAGGAGGAGATGAACCAAGTGCCTCATCACATCGCCACCATCGAGGACCTCAAAATTCACTTCGTTCATGCCCGGTCAGACCGCCCAGAGGCAATTCCGCTTCTTGCCGTTCATGGCTGGCCTGGATCCTTTTGGGAGTTTAGCCAAGTATGGGGGACCGTTGTCTAACCCAACCGACGCGAACGACCCGGCTTTCCATGTCGTTGCGCCCAGTATGCCGGGCTTCTGCTGGTCCTCTTGGCCGCCGCGGTCGGGGTGGAAGCTCCAAGACAACGCTCGCGTCTTCGACAAACTCATGAAGGGGCTTGGGTACAATGAATACATGGTTCAGTGTGGCGACTGGGGTCATTTCGTCGGACGCGAGCTGGGTTCCAAGTACACCGACTCTTGCAAGCTTGTGCACTGCAACTTCGCCCCCAGTCCCATGCCAGATGGTGTGGAATACACTGATCGCGAGATGAGGGTTGCCGGGCGCAAGCAAGACTGGCTTCAGAATCACATAGGCTATGCTGTCGCCATGAGAACTCGGGTGAGTTATTCACGGGCCTACTCTAGCACATTGGCAGGGAATGATTACTAACTGACCTGGGATACAAAAAGCCTCATACGATTGGCATAGCGTTGCATGATAATCCCATGGGTATCCTCATGTGGGTGGGCGAGAAGTACAACGAGGTCGCAAACCCTGAGAATCAAGCCAAACCGTTCTGGACAAAGGCGATTTTGACGACGGTATCGCTTTATTTCTTCACCGGCTGCATCTTGCCTTCAATGCTGCCTTACTACGAAAGCCCATCCCACGAGGACTTTAATAGGTTTGTCATGCAAGAGGAAAACCGTATTAGAGTTCCTTTTGGGTACACGTCTTTCCTCTTTGACACTGAGCCGGCATCAAGACGGGCGGTTGAGCGGACGGGCAACTTGGTATTCTACAGAGGTATGAGACCAGGGCTGGTTGACTGATCTGTACATGTGGCAGCAGTGGAGGCTAACGGTTATATAGAACGTGATAATGCCGGGCACTTTGCAGCACTTGAGCATCCCGATGGTTTAATGCAAGATGTACGGGACCTGGTCAAGCAGTCCTGGAAACCAGTGGCGAACATTACAACCCCTGCGCCCCCTGCCACAGGTCTGAGGCTTTCTTCGAACCGAGTAAACAACCAGATTCGACCAGAGTATCGCTCCGGAGGGCTGGAGTAGAGAGAGGCGGTCAAAGAGGCGTTGAAAGCACTAGGCCTTGGAGTTTTGACTGTCGTGCTCGAAACCGCCCACAGTCCGTCAAGCCCCCCCCTCATTTTTCTTGATGCCCAAAACAGGCTCTGAAAACTCAACTCGGCATTGCGAGGGTAGCTCGACGCCGTAGGAGTCGAACCCAAGTTCCCCAGACGTCTTGTTGACAGAAATCCATCTCCTGTTGCGCAGATCGCCGTCCTGCGCTCTGTCGTGGAAGTTTTGGGGCGCAAAGACTATGCTGCTGACGGCCTCGTTGTAAAGCGTGACGGGGACGTCCTCGGACCTCGTGAAGTGGTGCATGCCCAAGTTGAACCAGAGAACGATGTCCTCGTTCTCCACGCTCTCGCCATCAAAGAACTTGAGGAAATCCTGCTGGGGTTTCAGAGGCAGGTTGACGTTTGAATGACTGTTCGCATACGGCTCATTGTCGTGCTGTCGAGAGAGCGCCAGGTGAGACTTGGCAAACGGGCTCTGGTGCTTGGTCCAGGGAGAGTCGAGGGACGTGAGGTGGATGTTGGATCTTCCAGGGATGATTCGGTAGCCGCGCTTCTCGCCCCACGAGTTGTTGGCTCCGGGATTGACGACACAATACATGGCTGCTTGGTTTGGTTGCCAGTTGAACTGCTGCTCACCCTTCATTGTGGACTTCTGCAGCTGCATCTGCTCAAAGAAACCAAGCTCGGGGTACCATGGCTGCGTCTGGTTGACCAACACGAGTTGGCTCACTTCGAGACTGTTTTTGGTATCAACGATGTCAAAATCGGCCTTGTAAGTCAAGATGTGGTCGTGAAGGGACCCCATGGTTGCTTCCTGAACCCTAGGTCCAAATTGCTCCTGGTCAGGGTGGTAGAAAGAGGCTTGTATGAATCCAGAAGCTCGGACCACGACCTCGAGAGAACCATCGACATGAAAAGAATAGTCGAACATGTAGTCATAATTACCAACGGTTGCAATGGACCGCATAGTAAGAGCCGACGCTTTGACAGTTCCGAGGTAGCTGAACCCATACTTGTTTTCCGTTTCAAATCTATGCCGTGAGATAGGGTAGCCAGCATCTGCTTCGAAGATGCATATAGCATCGGTATTGACGACCGAGGAGTTGCCCTCGTGATGTGTGACGTTCCAGAATGTGCTGCCGAACGGACAGTCGTATCCCTCAACCAAGGTACCGAGGTCAGTACCTAAGCTGTAATGCGTATCTTGATAGACTGTTCCAGCAGCACTCGGTGTGAAGCCGGCATACTGAGCTGTAGCTTCCTGCAGCGAGAGCTCGTAGATGACGCTGTCGCCCTTGAACCTGATGTCGTAGTACATGAGCCCAAGTGTTCGAGAGTACGAGGTGTAGAAAGACCAGCCCATGTATTCGATGTACTTTTCTTCCTCGTCGATCTTGTAACGTTTGCCTCCAATCTCAAGACTCTGGGGCGCCAGCCTGTGTTCCAAATCTCGGACGCCAAGCTCAGACTTGTAATCGAGAAGCGCCCAATCCGGGTTCCGCGTTTGTTTGAACTGTTTCTTCAGCCCTCCTTCCACCCAAGCAGCCCTGATAGCCGCAGTCGTAGGGAAGAATCTTTCGTTGGTGACGATCCCCCTCAATCTGTAACGCGAAGCATCCGTTCCGTTGATGTCCAGCATTACGAAAAAGTCCAAGGGTGTCAGATACGCTGCCGCATTAGGGTATCTGAACATAACGGTGCGGAAGGCTTGGGTACCGTCGTAAGACATAGGCGTGCCACTGGTTGGAAGGAGAGTCGTTCGATTGTCTCCCAGCCCGTGGTATACGCCGCCAATTAGCTCCGACGTAATGTCTGAGATGTTCCTCATGACCGAAATCAACAACGGCTCGGTGGCTGCTTCGCGGGCAGCATCGAAATAGCGGCTGTTGAAAGGAATATTCCCTCCGCTACCGCCGTTGAAGATGTAGTCGAGTTCCTCAACCCTTGTGTCAGCCGTTACGGGAAGAGGCCCGACCATGTACTCTTGAGAATCTGGCACTTCCTGTCCGCCTCGGAAAATGACCACCCGCGCATACTTTGGTGGCGGATTGGCAGCCCCATGGAGATATGGCAGAACGTTGGACTTGTTGGCGGGCAGAGTGTCTATCCAATAGACGTAGTTGTCTGTTATCGTAGCTTTACTGGGATCTGTGAGATTAAGGCCCGTGTCTGGCTGGTGAAGGAGATTCCAGACAGCAAGGTTGTCTCCGGGGGAGATTGGAGACCAAACGTTGGCTTTGGGAGCCTTCACCTTGGGCGCAACTCCGTTGATGTCGCAGGTGCTAATGTTTGCAAAGCGCTTGGTCGATCTGCCGGCCGTGGCTGGCTCACAGGCTGCCCCGAGAAAGACCAGAAGGCAGAAAGCGAATTGCCTCAGATACATTTCTGCCTAGGTAGACATTGATGTTCTGATCGAGCTGGATCATTGCACACGACAAGTGATACAAGTCTAGAAGCACATTATGAACGATATTTTATCAGCGAATAGGATCTGATACTGTGGCTGATGTTGTCTTCAGTGACCTACTCAATGGCCGGCCAGAAGGCTTTCGGTTACGGTGAAGATGCTACCAAGGATTGGTATTTACAGAAACGCTCTTATTTCCAAATAGCTGATTACGAGTCGACCCTCCGGATTTTTTGGTCAACAGAAACGGTATTCTCTGGAGCTGTCCGCGTAACTACTGACGACACAGCATCGATTACTGCGTTTGTGGAAGACGGTGGAATGGAAACGAAATCCGATCTAGCGTTCGTGCCAAGGTTTCTGACAGTTTTTGTACACAGCCAAGCTGGAAATAGATACCGCCATGCGTCTGATCATCTTGCGTTCGGTGTTTGATTGTCTGATCTTCGGAAGTTCGGAACCTTCTCTTCTGTCTCACTTGTCGGAAGGTTTTGGGCAGTAGTAGTAAACGGTGGTCTCTCTCGAAAGTGATGGCTTTGACAGTACCGTCTTGCCTGAAAGGTGTACTTAGATTACTGTAGTATTGTTCCTTGGAAGTCGATGCGGTTTAATTTGCTCTCCGCTGCTTCCGCGGCTTCCGTGCAACTGTCAAGCCGTGACTGTTTGTGAGCCTCCTCATCGTGGTGCTGAGGATTAGTCGGATCGTGCTTTGACTTTCGGTCTTGGCACTGACTAAGACGAGAATTTGAATTATGAAACCCATAAAGTTTAATTCAGCTGCTAATGAAGTGTAATGTCCTCAAACTTTTTCCTTTCCCCTTTTTTTGTTTCCAACATCCTAGTGGGTTTGCAGCTGAAATACAAACCCAAAAATTGGGGGCTCAGAAGTCAGAGATGAGCTAGCAATCAGTCCCATCAATCACCCGTGTGGTTCGTATCCTCGGGAGTTGGTAGGCTAAAGTCAAAATTTGATGAAGAGGACTGACGTCGTGTGAATCACGAGATAAGACGCAGCATAGCGAGGGGATTAAGGAATTGTTTGCGTTGCTGTTACTCTCACACCTACAATATCGTGTCAGTAGGGGAGGAGAATTCCATCCAATTTCATTTTCATTTCCATTCTGTTGCTATGATTTTCCCAAAGTCGCTACAAGATACTGTCATCCGCACTCTTTGATATGTTCCCGCTGTTCTATTCCTGTGTAACGTAGGAGGTTTTTGTTTGCCCTGATGGCGTCCAATCATCCCGATATGCCTTGTTTCAGAACAAGTAGGACATTTCCCGATCTTACCTCTGTAAGCAGGTCGTTCCAAGCAGACAAACTGCGGACGTGCCCAGATGTAGCCACGTACACAAAAGGGACGTTTACATATGCTTCCGCGAGATGTGTCGAAGACACATCCCATGCTCAACGCCGAGTTCCATGTTAACTAGATAGAACGTCTCAACAATATGCTTTTCTCTTTTATTTGGCTGGTTGACGTGACAGAAGTCCCTGCCGCGTAACTTGTAGTGACGGGGAAGATTAGGCGTTGAACTTGTCTTCTCGGGACCAATAACCAGCCCCCATTATTGAAGGATATTGAAAGGAGGGAAACGTCTATCTCAAGGCCGGAATTTTTGTCTTTGCGTATTTGAAATAGGTGATATATGTGCCTATATCGGCGAGTAGATCTAATACCTTGCTACAGCAGTTTTCACTAGCACCCTGCGCCCTATACTCAGCTTATGATGTGTTGTAAGCTTTAAGTGTTGGTGGCGTGCAGTCATTGTGCGAGGTTCCTCGTCTATCGCCTCTCCAAATAGCAAGCAGGTAGTACATGACAATGCAGGCAGGGGTTGTGGCGTTTGAGGTTGAGGAATTTTGATCTTCGCACTGGCAATTTCTCAGTACACCTTTCATTGGTAGGGAGTGATTTTCGATGGCAGTAAGTCATCTGTGAGTGGGAATGGAATAAACGCAGTACGGTTCTGTAGGTGTCACCTCGAATAGCCGATCTAGAATCTGATTTGTATGTATAAAGCGGTTTATACAGACATCCCAGGTTTTCAGAGCCCCTGATGGTCCTGTAATGTCTCCTCACATTACATATCTCCTGGTTCTTGTTCAATCTCTTTACTCTGTACAGTCCACTTTGTCATACACATCTGACAATACCTCTTACAAAAAAACTTATTCAAAGCCCTAGAAAGATAGTTTCCCTCCGAGATGCAATTTCTATGACCCGAGCTTCTTAGACGGCATCTGCAGCGAACATTACTTTGGTCCTATTCATTGAATGTTACTTCATATCTACGTACAAACAGTGGTAAATAAAGATATTGCTGTAGTAAATGGTACGCAGATGTCTGTTCTCTCTGTTAACATAACTGATTGTACATGACTTTACTGAAATGGGCAAATGTTGCCAATTCCCAGAAGAGTCAAACTTGCACTAGCGATCACCAAGATAAGTTCGGATTTTCACTTCAACAAATAAACGCCAATATGCAGAGCGAACCGAACCAATATAATGCTTCTGACTAAACAATAGGGTATTCTTGAAATTTATTATTTCATCTGAATCGTAACTCATCCCACGCCATCGGGCCCTCGCTCGTAGCTGTCATCTTCGACGTAGCCATCCGAACACGTCGCCCTTTATCCTGTGCCGCACGTGCTGGTTGAAGCCGTAGGTGATTGCGTTCGCGAGGCCGATGTACTGGCTCGAACTCTGCAGCGCCGACAAGACCCTGCTTTGCGAGGTGTTCCCCGACGCCTCCATAAGTCTGTTGACGAGGCCGGGGATCCAGAGCACCACGTACATGACGGGGTACGCGTTGAGGAGCATCATGCGCTTGATTTCGCGCTCGACTTTCCGCGTCTGCTGGCGGATGGGGAAGTCGCTCATCATGGTCGCAGTGACGTTCTGCGGCGCCTGCTTGGTCGGGATGTTGTGGAGGCTCGGGTTCAAGGGGAAGTCCCTTGACTGAAGCTGCCGGGACGGCGGCAGATGCCACTCCAGGGTTGAGCTACGGCTTCTGTTGCCCCGCTTGCTGCCGGAGCCGAAGGCGAAGGAGTCCATGGCGATTCGTGAGAGTCTCTTTGCCGCTGGAGGTGGCATGTCCCGCTGGAGATGTGATGGTCCTCCCGCCGCGCTCTGATGCAGTTTGTCCTCCTGTTCCAGGTATGAGAACCTTGCCTCGGACGCTTGGGTCATGTCCAGGTCGTGGTCGTCGAAGCGGGAAATCCTCGCAGACATCTTCCGCCTCGGTTCTTCGGCCAGTGGATCTTCGACGAAGTGCGGCCCCCTGGATTCCGATAGTCTGTTGCTTTGTGCTCTTGCTTCCACGTCGTCGTCTTCGTCCGAGCTCGAGTTCCTGGCCGGGCCGAGTTCATGAGCGTGGAGCCCGAGGGCCGTCTCCTTGTCGTGTTGCGGATTCGGTAATTTCTTTTGCGATTCGCTCCAGGTCGGTTTCGGTCGTTCGAACTGGTCCAATTCCAGCTCTGGTGCTTGGATAACCTCGAATCCCTGCTTCTTGCGTATGGATGATGTGATGACGTCGCCGTTGGAGTCGCCGCTGTTGTATAATGGGTCGGAGGTGCTGACCATGGAACGGAAGTGTCGTCCGAGATACCACCAGACATAAAGATAGATGAGAATGGTCGTGAAGATTATGCCGAAGCGCCAGCCGTGAGTGAGTGCGTATCGAAGATCGGATCGGTCTCGTGATATCCAACACCAGTTTCCGCTCACAGGCTCCATGGTGCCCATCACTGTCGCTGTGGTGCTGGTGATGATGGGGACTACCCAAACAGAAAGGCAAATAATGACTTTTCTGGAGGTTGAAGTATTTGGCATGTAGGTTTTCCGTGTAATCGTAAGGAACGTGACGACCGCAATAGCGAGAATGGAAAAGTCGGAGGCCTGTACGGAGAGCTGGCCGATCATGCCGTTCAGGACGCACGCGGCACCCGGGTGCAGTTCTTTGTCCTTGATGTAGATGATACCTGAGATACTGTTGCCAAGTGAGTTCATAAACTCTTTTTTTTCAGCGGTTATTGTCAGCTTGAACTGGGCCTGGAAGGGGGGGGATGATTCTGGGGTAATAGGCTTACCGGCCAACGTCAGGTTCAGAACGAGGGCATGGCGAAAGGAACGTTGCTGATCATGGTAGAAAATGAAAGAAATCAAGACGCCTAGTGTTGCTAGAAAAGAGAGAATACTACCCGTGAGGGTGACTGATGCGACTGCCGCATCGAAGGCCATCGTGAGCCCGCACGCCAGTAATGATGGTTAACGCCACGCGCGACCTCACGGTCGACGTGGAAATGGGTAACGTCTTGTACCAAAAGCCGTGCGCTCTCTTTCCCAAGACCGCGGGCTGGGCGGCACTGGCTCCCCGTTACATTGACTGGGTCACGGGTCAGTTGAGCGAGTCATGATGCCGTCGCGAAGCGTGGGTCTCCCTCCCCTGAGCATTCTATTTATCGAGTGATGGGCGTGATGCCATCCGAACTTGGACAGGCCGGGCAAGAGCTTAAAATGCACGAGGGAACCCAAAACGTGCGACTTTTTGCAACCGAGACCGACTCAGTGAGCCGACACTTACTTGATGACCCGATTAGGACCTCACTTGAGGCTTTTGATACATGAGTTTGCCTTGCGGTCTTGCTAGATGCTACCCAATTGTAAAAGAAGAAGAAGAAGAAGAAAACTCTTGCGTCAAGCTGCCTTGTTGTCAAGGCGCGAGTGGGAGCCGGGGCTGGTTGTGAAAGTTCCCACATGAAGTAAGACAGGGTCTCCTTAATCAACATGGGCGTTTTGGAACGTCGTACCCTGTCGCTTCACTCCACTGCATAGTCCGGGAGCCGTTAGCGAAGGCGCAGTTCCACGTGGATTCATGTGTCAGAGTTCGGGAAACAGTAAAAAGACGGCTCCCTCGGCTCTTGCATTGGAGAGGTTTCGCTGGAAAGTTGGCTGAACTTGTCATGTCATCCCAAGCTTGTGGCGCGCGTCTGTCGCCAACTTACCAACCTCTTGGGGCCTCGAGAAGGACGGGGGGTCCCTCCCCTTCGCTTCGGAAAATGGGCTGCGAGCGGTTCTGTCACGCTCTTTGAGACAGACGTCTGCAGCACTGGACATGAGAACAGGCCAGCGATAACGTCAAACCTACGCGTATCCTGCAGGCGAGGTCACGCAATCGATTCGCTGCCACTTGTCGCATAACTCTGAGCGGAAAGCTTATGAAGTTGGCCCTTGAACCTTATTACGGCAAGATTGGGTGCTTGAATTTGTCGAGAGTGGCAGGCCTCGACCGCACCTTGTGCCTCAAGAGCGCCCTGCTTCAGTGCGGGTGAAGGGTAAAGGATTATCAAGGTTCAGGCCAAGTGCATGCATGTTAACGGTCTTACCCCTGAATATAGCTCAGGATCCCTTGCTTGCCCAGATGTCTTGAGTGATGGTCTCCAGGGGAAGCCTTGCAGTCCCCATCCAGCTTCCGAAAACGAGCAAGGAGCGGCTTGACATCGCCAATCCGCCGGCGGATACTACTTCGTCGGGGTTTAGACAGTTCTGGTCAAGATCAGCTCTAATGCCTTGGCTGGAGACGGAGAACGTGTGGGCGCACAGATCGCCGTCCTCTGGTAACTGCCAACTTTTCTTCAAACTTTGAAGGATGCACGACATTGCCACGATTGCTGATCAAGCCCAGACTGTACGAAAAAGTATGGATTACACGCGATCCCATCCCCCCCACGTACGATGCACATCGTATGTTGCCTCCACAGGCCAGCCGTTGTTCTACCCCTCGCGCCCTTGCGGAACCCTTGGCCCCGGTCGTGCGTTCTCCCATCATCTCCCTCCTCCGCAGCAGAAGCGGACAGGCTGAAACCCAAGCGAGAGATGGGTGTCTGTCCCCCTCCCTGACATGTTCGAAACTTGCCACACTGGCGCGCGAGACCGAGACTTCCGCGGGCCTACCGCAGTCGTGCTGGTTCTATCTCCATCTGGCCACAGTCAGCCGCGCGGGAAGCGGATGAGAGCCCGAGTCCGGCTAGCCGCTCTCTGCAAACTTGCCCGCGCAGTGCGGGTAGACATTCATTACTTTTAATTTTCGTTAGCGTCCTGCTAATATAACTCGCACTGGTCGGTGGGCTGCCAAGGCGCGTCAAGAATAGAAGTAAGCCCGAAAGCCGGATTAGACAACGAACCGTTCAGTCTTCAGTGGTCCCGACGATAACTCGGGGTGCTTCCTGTGAATCAGAACCAGAAAACGATGCTTTTGAACAATCATCTCTCCTTCTCTCCCAAGTCCTCTGATCGTTCTAGCTTACGATTAAAGTTGGGAGAAATTAATCCCCGAGTTGCTTGCGGATGAACTCCGCTCTGTTGAGGGGCGAAAACGATGGGCGAGAAAAGCACAGAGCGCAGCGTGACATACGCGACGGATGCGATGGAGACTTTCCCGGGTCATGAGTCGTGAGAGTGTGTGATGATCAGCCTCGAATCCCGAAACAACGGATTCATCCTGGTATAACTGCCGATGGAATAATCGACACCCGCCCCCTTTGGCCCTGAGAAAGTGGCCGGCCTTGCATTCGTCACAAAGCCCCCCTCCCTGGGGATGGTGATATTTCCCCATTCAGCCGGAAACTGCTTCAAACCGATTTGACTCTCTCGTTTTGTGCTCCGAGGCATCGGGTGTTGCAGTGTCCGCCAATCGGCAAGTTGCGTCTTCATATTGGCGAGGATCACACATGGCCATCGACATCAATCTGACGGAAACGTTGAATGCTTTCGAATGAAACGACGTTGCGGTTGTGTACAAGATACCATTTTTGGTAGAGTAGGGCAATGACATTCAACAGTGGCAAACGGGCCATTTTCTTGCAGGTTTAGTTGGCAAATGAGAAGAATCTGGCGAATGGTATTAGTGAACATTCCGACAGACAGATTCCTGGTTGTATAGCTAGCAAAATGTATAAGAGTCTCAAATAAATTAGAACTTGGAAGAAGTTTTCTTAGGTTTCAAGGATGTGGAAAACCCTATTGTTGGTGGGTGGTTGCCCTTCCTGGAACTCCAAAATCGTCAAGTGTCGGCGTTCCTTATTTTCATCTTGCCGCTCATCAAGCTATAGTGTTCTTGATAAACAAACCGAGAATCAATAGAATTGTGATGACACAGGCACAAATGTTGTGTGGGACTGAGAGCCATTCATTAATGTCTCCCCCAGCTGCACTTCTAAACATGTTGCTCGGAGCAATTGTCTCAGATGGTGCCATGAGTTCATGCATTTATGTTTATTAATCACATCATCCAACGAAGGCGAGACGAGCATGCGTTACCACTCGCTATCGGCAACTCGTTGGTTACCTCTAATCTAGTTTCAGAACCCATTTGCCTTTGAGCTAGTTCGACGTCAGTTGGTTGTCAACTTTTCGAAAGATGGAGAACTCTTACCTGGCCCGCGTGCATGGTCTGAACAAGCTCCTCAATGTCGTCAAGCTTTCCTAGGTGGACCTTTGGCACAACAGCACGTCGTCTCACAAACTCAAGAGCCTCCAGTATATCCGCACGGGCCCCAACCGATGAGCTTTCGATCCTCCACCCCTTGGCGATGAGCCAGAGAGGGTTGAAGTTGACCCTGGCCTCAGCCGACAGAATGCCCACGCACATCAGGGTACCGAAGGGCGCAAGCAGCTCGAAGGCCTCTTGGTATGCGACTGTCGCCGTGGCCGCGACAACCACCGCCTTTGCGCCGTGACCTCCAGTAGCTTGCCTCACCTTCTCGCCCAACGTTCCCGGCGTGGTAACATCGATGTACAGCTCGGCGCCATGCGCTTTGCAAATCTCGCCCTTTTCGGGGCCGGCGTCGACGGCAATTACACGATAGCCCATGGCGTGAGCGTACGCCACGGCCAGAGCTCCGACGCCGCCACCCGCTCCCGATATCGCGAACCATTGACCCGGCGTGATGTGGCACCCTTTGATGGCCTTGTAGGCGGTTACACCACCACACAGAATCGGGGCAATCTCTTCATCGGGCAAGTTGTCGAATTGCGGCGGAAGCCGGGCCAGGTAACGGAGAGGTACGAGTGTGTATTGGGCAAAGGTGCCGTCGTACGCCTTGCCTGAGTGGAGTGCCTTTTCGCAACGAGTTTCGCCCTCGTTTGTGAGATCGACGCAAGACTCGCAAGTGCTGCAGATGTCGCGGGTCCAGGCAACCCCAACTCGCTGTCCAACTTCGACCGACTGGTCGAGGGCGGCGATGTTGGAGCCCAAGGCTGCGATGCGGCCAACCCCCTCATGTCCGAGGATGTTGCCCACCGGTCCAAAATGGCCCATGGCCATTCCCAAGTCGGAACCACAGAGGCCTGTCATCGAGAGGCGAACAAGGACCTCATTTGGGCCCGGGACTGGACGCGCCTCATTTCTAACAGTGAAGGTGGGTTTTTCTTTTGAGCCCTGGGGCGACTATGGGAATGAAAACTTGTTATAGACCAGTTTGAGCGGGGGGGGGGGGGGTGTTGATGGTATCAACAAGTCTGAGGTAACTCACCGTGAGAACAGCGGCCTTGTGTGTGTCCATGTTGGATATTGGACACCGGGTATGGAAATTTGAGAGGAGCAAATTGCTACTGAGCACGTATGGGTAGTCGGGGATGATCAACTCCGCGTTTTATCTCCCACCATCTATGATGCATCGGTTAGCCCTGGCTTCCCCGCCATTTCTGGGCCAGCCGGCGCGGAAACGCACTTCCGCATCATCGGTTCCCCTCACTTATGAACCGAGAGCGCTTTGGTCCAAGTGATCGTCCGTGCCTAGATCGTGTTCGCGTACAAAAGCTCTGCCATACGTCATGGAATCTGTAGGCGGGACTGACGCCAAGGCCTTCGGATTGCGCAACGACAAACGGAACTGGCTCAGACTTAACACTTGCTCCCAACGCACAATCAGTAATTCAGCATAGCTAATTCTACAACATTTAGCCGTTAGAACAAGAGAAAAAGCAAGTTAAAATAACACTACAGGCCGACAGTTGATGGCTTGTGAGATCTATCTGTAGGTTACCAGTAGATGTGTTGACCAATATGCAAAGTAGAGTGACTTCAGCGCCGGTGCATTTCCCTATTTCGCAGAAGCCATTACAGATCTAAGATCATTCGACGATTCCATAGGCAACATCTAAGCCCAAATCACGGCCCGTTCCACTAGTTGCTCAAAGGTGGCAACAGTTCACAAGGGCAGAAAGACGCTCGTTGTTCATACTTTGCCTTCAGAAAAAGCCAACAACACTGAACGCTAATTGTATCTGCACTGAAGAAATTGAGCGGCCCAAGAGCCTGGCCATCCAGCTTGTGGTATTGAAAAAGCTTACAGTAATGGTTTTCTGCAGCCAGTCCATATACTTGGAGCCTCAAAATGAGTAGTACTCTCATATTGGCGTCGAAGCTGCAGCTGACTTTGAAACGAACGTGACTGGTTCCTGAGGATCAGTTTTCAGATACGCTCCTTAAGCAGCAGATTTGTAGTGTATAAGCGTTTAAGTTTTGGCTGGATAAGTTTATGCCTCAATAAAGACATTCATTTAGTTGCTTTAATAGACGGCATAAGAATTGTGCCTTGCATCTGACCCCTGAATAACTACAAGCTATCTGTTACTTTCTTATACTTACCTTTGAATTGGAGTGTCATTACAAGCAGATTTTGGGTTCATCTAGACGGAAGACGCTGGAGACATTCTGCATTGAACCGTCTCTTTAGCCCCTGGGTCACGAGATTCTCTTACTAAGATTTGATCGTTGCTATTCCTTGAGCATGCTTAAAAAGTACCCTTCTTCGACCCCACAACCTTCAGAAAGGAACACGTTGTTAGGTTGGCTGGGCTCCCCAGACATGTGTGTGATTCGACTGTCTACTCAACACCAAGACGGCCTGCTGAAGCCTTTTGTTGGTTATATAGCCATACTTCGTTTTCTGACATATAGATATTGACCTTCTTGATAGACAACGCGTCTATGTGATTCAACGATGCCTGTGCTAGTACAGAGGTGCAGGAGAATACCTGAAACCTTGCGTTAGATCACTTCACATAGGCAAAACATAGTTTTATATAGGGGTCTTGCAATAGGGATAAGAAGCTCCTGCTATTTTCGTCCTTTGATTAAGGATCTGTTGCTGAAATTGTCGCATTCTGGGGGGGAGCAAATGGCAGAAACTGTGAATGGCAAGCAGAAAACGCCCCGCTCATGTGAATTTACATCTTAAGTGCTATTGTAAGACCAGCAGCTTCAGACGCTCTCTTAGGCGGTAGTGGGCGTTTTTGTTTATCTTACCGTCCTTTCTTTTATTGAAGGTTCATGTTTGTGTGTGTGCCAGCATCTGTCATCTCTCCAGAAAATTACACGACAGACATGATGCGACGAACATCAGAGCTTCAACCCCCAAAACCCCACCCGTAACACAGTTTGGAATTCATATTCAGCATACACTGATGACATAAAATCTAAATCTCTTGTCGTGAAAATGCTACGGAACGGGTTATACACTCTACCCAAAAGTCATATGCTAAGCAGCGCCAAGTGACAGCGTTGTTGTCCACCGCAAAGTGCTGGGCTCAGCTGTACCACACAACATTTGCCGGCCCCGACGCCAATCCGAGGTGCGCCACCGCGGACGCCGTGACGGACGCGCCGGCGGCGGCGTCGATCTTCCAAACCTCGAGGAAGTTGGAGCCGCTGTCGGTGATGGCGAAGTAGTCCTCGCTGAAGGGGGCCGGGGACACGGCGTTGGCGGAGCCGCCGCTGTTGGTGGTGGGCAGGAGGAACAGCTGCTCGGTGACGGCGCCGGACGCGCCGTCGAGGGCGAAGGCGGAGACGTAGCCCGGGACGCCGACGGTGCGGGAGCGCGTGGCGGCGAGGAGGTACTTGGGCGCGGCGGCGCTCGCATTGCCGCTGGGGATGGAGAAGAGGACCTCGTCGGCCCAGTAGGAGGAGGTGTTGGTGTATCCTTTTTGAGTAAGGTCAGCCGGCTACTTGCCCCCCCCGAGCTTCTCGTACTCATTGCTGGGAAGACACACCTGAAGGCAGCAGTGAGTAAGTGGTGTTGGTGAACGTCAGCTTGCCGGTGGTCGGGTCGCGCTTGTAAGAAGCAATCGAGTTGGCCTCCTCGTAGACGACGTAGACCCAGTTGCCGTTGGGATGCACGGTCAAGTGCCGCGGGTTCGACCCCTCGGCCGCGGCGAGGTACTGGACCTCTCCGACTTCACCAGTGGTGTTGTCGTAAGAGTGGACCCAAACGGCGTTGCCCATGTCATCGGCAGAGTAGATGAAGTCATTCTGGGGACTCAAGGAGGTTCCGTGGACGCCGGCGGCGCTATCGTAGGTGACATTTGCAGTTGCCTCTTGGAGCACGCCTGATTCGTCGACCGTGATCGCGAGACTGGAGCATCCACCTCCGTATGGGGTTCCGAAGACGGTGTAGGGAGCCGCAGTGGAAGAGGCGATGAAGTTGGCGTTGGAACCTGTGTGCTGCACGTAAGTCTCTGCGGGTGCGGAGACTCGGGTCACGAAACTTACAGCCTGATGGCAGGCTCACGTTGCTGCTGTATGACAAACCGAGGTCGTCGGTGATGGAGTAGCTCTGGAAGTAGCCAGTGGTACCCACATACAAGTTTTTCAATCGAGACTACAGGATATCAATCAGCATCGACCTCAAGGGGTATCGAGGTGGTAGGGCCAACCATACGTCGAGGGCAATCCACTTCGAGCCGGCAGACGCATCGGTGGTGATATTGTTCTTGAGGGTAAGAGAGTGAGTTTGGTCATCGAACTCGACGCCAACAATAGTGCTGCCAGAGAAGAAGCCCGAGAAGAAGTAATGAGTGTCGGCCAACGCAGGGGTGGAGGCTGCTGCGAGCGAAAAGAGCTGGAATAAGCGCATGTTGTCAGAGTTGGGTAGATGAGATGAACAGATGAGGAGCTCAACAAATCAAGAGCAACAAACGGCTTGGCAGAGAAACACTGGCCTCATATGTAGAAGAGTCGGCGATAGAGCTAGACGACGACGATTGCAGCCGCTCTCTCCATGGCATAGCCCACGGGAAGAGGTATTCCACATCACGGGGATGCAGGGCCCCGTGTCAAGAACCATTGCGCGGCTCAATAAAGTATACTGAGCTTTTTCGCATGGGGCACGCAACCCCAGGGGCGAGGCGAGATGCCGCTGTGGACTGAATCGGCATGGAAACAACGGCAAAAAAGAATGAAGGGAACGATGGAGGTCGAACAGGGGCGAAATATCCATGTTCATTTCCAGTGGGAGGGGGGGACGGTTGTGCCAAGAATAGCCTCAAAGGGTGACTCGATGCCACCGCAATTGACGATATTCGAGGGGGGCAGGCCTATGAGAGTTCACGCTGACAGACGCATGCGTAATCTCTGAACAGTCCCATTCGAACACAGCGAGATCCGGGTCAAATATCGCCATATTAGACGACGTGCTCTGTAGTTCACTGGGCAATGCTTGTGTCAACTTGAGTGTTGATGGTTCCGTATGTCGCCCACATCCCGATGAAGCGGGACCGAGGCCACCCCGGCGTACCCCTCTCTCCCGCGCATGCCGACGTCAGGAATGTGGCTGCTTCCACCAGGGTCAGGACTCGGAATGAGCCGATGGAGGAGGCACATATGGGTTGACTCTAGGTTTGGGATGCCGCTTTTCGTACGAAACTTGAAAGAAAAGTCGACAACGGTCATATCTCCCGTGTCTAAGTCGGATGGCCTTGTAAGTAGTGGGGATTTCTCTGAAGATGTCCAAATGGCAGCAGGTCACTTGTCTAGGCGCGCCATGAGTCAAAGCCTCTCTGGAGAACGTCTAAGGTCCTCAGAGGGTGTGTTGACCTAGGAGCCAGTCATGTGAAGAAGCGTCAACACTTAGTATTTTTACCATAGGTAATTGGAGATATTGCAGGAATCTGGGGCAATGGGAAGCGGTGTTGACAAGGATTCAATGTGCCATGCCTGTGTTCAAGCAGTCCGCGTCCATGTGTCGGTTCCCGTCGCCGGACGAGAAGGGGGGGCCGCTTCCGAACTAGGGAATGTAAGACGGCCCCCTAAACGGGTCAACGGGTCAACGTGGCACAGGGCCCGACCGACCTCGGAGCGAATGAGACGAAGCAGCCTCCGTCACCGGTTCGCCGAGCTATGCTGTGTAAGAGAGGGGTATTTTGCGGATTGCCGGATCCGGAGCAGCGGAGATCTGGCTCCACTAATTGGTCCGCTCGCAATGCCGGGGCAAAGCTTTTCCTTTGGTTGCAGTTGCACGGACGCTGCGCCGAATTTTCCGGAGGCCAGAGGAGAGGTTCTCTTACGCTCACGCTCATTCTCAAACTCACTCTCACCCTCACTCTCACTCTCACTCTCGCTCTCGCTTTCACTCCCCTCTCCCTCTCACTGCCCTACCAATCTTCTAACACTTCACTCGCCCCCCCCCTTCTCGCGGTCGAAACGCCCCGAAATCCAACGCACGCTTTGCACCATCTGATCCCCCTCCCCTTCGCTCCCGGGTTTGAAGGATTCAGATAGAGTTAACCAAGACCAAGCTTTCCGACAGCCCGAACTCGACCCAATAGTTTAACCTTCAGCCGGTCCACGCGCGTGCCCCTGTCTCACGTCGCCTGTAGGCTGTCACCCCCCCCCGGTCTCACCCGTTCTCTCCCTCTCCATCTCTCTCTCTCTGTGTGTGTGTCTCTGTCTCTGTCTGTCCCTTTTTCTCGTCCCCTCTTGTCTCACTTCCCCAAAACCTGAAAATACCCTTTCTCCGCCCGTATAAACCCCACCATGGATCGGCGCGACCGAGATGACCGGGCCGGCGAGACCAGGCCGTTGCTGTCGGACCAGCCGCACCTGAAGCCGGACATCGAGCCGGCGACGAGTAGCGGCAGCAGCAGCAGCAGCAGCAGCAGCAGCTGGCCGGCTGAGGCATGGCTGCTCTGCCAGTACGCGCTGCCGCTCATCGCCACCTACCTGCTGCAGTACTCCTTCACCGTCATTACCACCTTTGTGGCCGGCCACCTCAGCGCCGACGACCTCGCCGCCGCCAGCATCGGCCTGACCACCATGAACATCGTCGGCTTCGCCATCTACGAGGGCATGGCCACCGCCCTCGACACCCTCTGCGCCCAGGCCCACGGCTCCGGCCGTCTTACCGCCGTCGGCCTGCACGTCCAGCGCATGCTCATCCTCATGGCCATCGCCACCGTGCCCATCGGCCTCTTCTGGGTCTTCTCGCCCTCCATCCTCTCGCTGTTCGTGAAGCAGCACCACCTGGCCGTCAAGGCCGGATCCTTCCTGAGGGTCAGCCTGGTCGGCATCCCCGGCTACGCCGCCTTCGAGGCGCTGAAGCGCTTCCTGCAGGCCCAGGGCGATTTCAAGAGCGCCATGGTCGTCCTCATCATCTGCGCCCCGCTCAACGCCCTCTTCAGCTGGTTCTTCGCCTTCAAGCTGGGCATGGGCCTCGAGGGCGCCGCGCTGGGCCAGGCCCTCGTCAACGACCTGCGGCCCGTCTTTTTGCTCATGTACATCGTCTTCTGGGGCCAGTGGTCGCACCAGTGCTGGGGCGGCCTCTCCCGCAAGGCCTTTACCGAGTGGAGCGTGCCGGTGCGGCTGTCCATCGCCGGCTCGGCCGTCAACATTGGCGAGTGGGCCGCCTTTGAGATCCTGACGCTGAGCACCTCGTACCTCAGCACCGAACACCTCGCGGCGCAGACCATCATGACGACCATCTCGGTCGTCATGTGGCACATCCCCTTCTCCATCTCGGTCGCCATCAGCACCCGCATCGGCCACCTCATTGGTGCCGGCCTCGTATCGACCGCCCGGCGGGCCGCGACGCTGTACGCCGTCGTCTTCACCGTCGTCGGCATCCTGGACGCCATCCTGGTCTTTGCGTTCCGCAACCAGCTCGGCCTCATCTTCTCCGAGGACGCCGTCGTGCAAAGGCTGACGACGAACTCGATGCTCGCCGTCGCGGCGTTCCAGCTCATCGACTCCATCATCAACGGGTGCAACGGCGTGCTGCGCGGCCTGGGCCGGCAGTCCGTGGCGGCCTTTATCGTGTTCGTCGTCAACTATCTGGCCGCGGTGCCCATCGCCGTCTGGCTCGAGCTGGGGTCGCCGGCGCTGGAGCTCGACGGTGCCTGGCTGGGCCTTGGCGGCGGCATGGTAGTCATTGCCGTCATCGAGTGTGTGTACTTGAAGGTCATCAGATGGCAAGACTGCGTCGAAAGTGTCAGGGAAAGAGAGGGGTTGTAATTGGTCTTTGTATCCTTTTGAGCGGAGCGTAGCATAAGAAAGCGAGATGGCATATAGACACAAAAGTAATGCTGATGGTGGGTGGTATCAGGCCAACGCCATGCAGGCATGCCGCCAAGCCGAATTAGATATATGGTTGGGACTTTTTCCAACGTTAGAGAATACGTAGGGTCCATAATGAGATTCTCACACAGTTGGTATACTGATAATCACATCTCCATTTCGTACTCTGTTGAAAAGGGATCTATGACGAGCGATGACATGGGAGAAATCTAGGGATACAACCCAGATAGTCTTGTGAGATATATTCTAGCTAGGTACCTGCCTACCTTAGATATCTTATGTACCTAGGTAGATAGGTAACTGCGGGTAGGCACTTACGGCCCTTTTGATGGGTAGGTACTGTAGAATGGGATTATGTCAGCGTGGTATGATCGCACGTGAGAGCAGAACAACATGCTTGTCACTGGTTTTTGAGCACAAGCCTCAACTTTCCAGCAACTCATTTACCTGCGACTACGACTCTCAAACCCCAATTTGGCTTTTGTCTTCGAGTCAGCTACCCTATCCTCGCCATGCCGGGCATCGGAAATCTAGGCCCGGCCGTCGCGCAAAACAAACGGCTTTGCTCCGTGTGCCACGACCTGGACCGAGACAAGATCCCGAACAAGACCAACGATGCTCTTGTCAGTCTGGTTTGCCCACTTGGACAACTTCTCCAAGCCAGCAAGAAGGGATGCCAGACATGCTATGCCATCCAAGAGGCCGTCATGCGCGTGGGAAAAATCGATCCGGCCACGACCGAGATAAAGCTCGGCGTGTCCCTTGTTTGCATTTATATCGGGCACCTCGTCCGAGTGGCGGCCGTCGTTGCCTGCAACGGCCCCGGAGGCACCATGCTTCCCATACAAACCACCTTCGAGATGTTCACAATACCAGGTGAGGCCGTGAGAGACGCGCGGCAGGTCTCTCTGCCTGCTTCGTGCTGAGCATGATCGTTGGTCAATGGGTACTGACGCGAGGCCCGCAGGAAAGCCATCTCCCTGGCCGGCGTTTGGCCCGGCCAGAAATATCGTTCCGAGGTTGCATTCCAAGCTTCGAAAGAAACTCGTTGGCGCTTGGATCAACGATTGCACTGCATCGCACTCACTCTGCCACGAAACTTATGGTCCCATCCATGATGCCATGAGGTTGCATCCTTTGCGGTATCTCGACCTGGGCAGCAATCCCCGGAACGGTCTCAAGCTCGTCGATGCCGCCTCTTCTCCCGGCTCCTATGTCGCCATCATCCATGGGGTTGATGGTCCGCTGCCGTCTCCTTCGTCGCTCACGACACTCGAGAATCTGGAGGCCCGCCAGAAGAGCATCCAGTGGTGGCAGATCCCGTTGGCTCTACAGGAAGCCTTGGCCGTTGCCCATGAACAGGACGTGCGGTACGCTTGGATTCCAGACTTTTGCGTGCTTCACGACGACGAGCAAGACCGCGTCTGGCATTTGGACCGGGAAGATAGCATCTTCCAGCTTGCGCATTTCACCATTGCCCTGACCGACATCAAAGACCTCAGATTCGGCAACTTTGGCCCGGGCCGCAAAATCACATCGCCCGAGGCCGACTCGGACGAGTCGAGTGCGTCCATCACGGTTGAAGTCAGCCACCGTGGCCGAAAATATCCCATCCAAATTCGCCAGACCATGCATTGGAGCCACTGGATCATGGCTGAGATGGGCATGCTGCGACCGCTCAGGGCCGGCGGCAAGCTCACAGACGTCGCCGATCGCCGCATGGGACTCCTACGGCATGCACCGTCGTTCCAACGCCTTTTGTTCTCGCGCCGGCTGCTCCATCTTCACGGTTCAGAGATGGTGTGGGAATGTTTCGAAAGCATGAGGTGCGAGTGTGATGACCAACACTACCTGAAGGAGCTCAACAGCATGCCCAGCCTCCCAAAGAGTAAATTCCATGCCACAGGCTACGTCAACAGCATGAGCGATGTATTTGATATGTACATGAGCCTGCCCATCCCCGACCCCAGCGATAGACTGGTTTACATGGCAGCAATGACTCGCTACACTGCCATGATTCACCAGCAGCGGTACATTGCTGCCCTCCCGGCGACAAACGCGACAGGCCTGGCGGAGTCTCTCCTTTGGAACTTGGGCCCCGTCTCGGATAAGTTTGCTGACGCGCCCAGCGGTGGAAGCCAAAGCCGTCGTCATCACAGCCATCGCATCCCAACATGGTCCTGGGCGTCCATGGTTCTCGAAAAGGGTCAAACCATTCAGAGAGCCGAATCAATGATACCCGGCATCGAGCTCGGCACAATCTCGTTCAACACGCTTTTTGCCGTATGGGCATCTCGATCCTGCCCGACGCCGGGAAGCCGCGGAGACGGTATAATGGGGTGCTGTTTCCAACTCGGTGTGGACGCGGCTCTCTTTCAAGCGACCGGAGTCTTCGTGCCGGGAACCGAGGACGATCTGATGCTCGCCCCAGCAGAAGGCATCCCCAGCGAGAAGTCCAAACTCGCCAGGTTCTGGCTGGATTGTGAGGTGCATATGGCCAAGCTCAGGGCCGGAGAGGTTGGCTCGGAGTTCTACTTCATGCCATTGGCCCAGATGAGAGTCAAGGATAATGACCTGTCGCCCGAGAACTACTGTTTCGCATTCGATGCGCCCATGAACGTCGGCTTGGTGCTGCTTCCCAGCGGAAGAGGTCACGCGCCGCCGGGCGGATTCGAGCGGGTCGGAGTCTTTGCAGTGTCAACAGACCTTCCCTACTGCGATGGGGCCCTTAATTCCCGGCTTTTCCTCGTTTGAGATGGGAGCGGTTGCAGGATAGCGCAAGATAGAGAGAGAGAGCATGCTATGGTACCCTAGACTATTGCTAAAAGAGGAAGGGGGGGGGGGGGGGGGGGGGGGGGGCAGCAAGCAGAGTCACCAACTCTACTTGAATTATTCCCCTGGTTTCAGTCCACTCACGTTGTTTGGATACTGTATTCCACGATTAACAACCAAGAGTAATGATATTTGCAGCTACCGACCGCCTGTCTGAGAAAAGCCGGCATGCGTGGGATCCTGGGTTAGTCGGTCTTCTTCTGTATGGTCGACCTGTAATCCAACTGCGACTATGGGAACAATTTAATAAAGCAACCAACGAGAGAGAGATTTCCAGTGTCCTGTCGTCTTTACCGATTAACCCAGCCCCAATCTCCAAGGATCCTCACGACCATCTTACTCGTTTCAATATCCATCCTCGAAAGGGTGGTGCAAAACACAAAAAGAATAAGAAGTACAAAAAAGCATAGTCGAGCCGCAAGGGCGCAAAAGAAAGACCGCGATCCGTGGGACTCGAACCCACAGCCTTCCGATGGCATTTACAACGTAAAAGTCGGACGCTCTGACCAAATTGAGCTAGGAAAGCAACCGGTTTGTTATGGGCTGCTGTTCTGCGCTCAGGTTTGCTGCTTATGTCTGTCATTTTACCTCGACCCTTCCTTGGTGGAGCAATGACTGGGTCTGGTCTGCACTCTATTGACTTTTGACTCAACAATGACTGACTCAAACAAAGACTCTGTTGGAACCATGGAAGACAATGAAACAGGATGAGTTGTTTGTTACCCCTAAACAATGGGAAGCTGTTCATAGCCACGCCAGTCAAATGGACAGACTGACAGATTGATTGACTGACAGACGCCAGGCCTGCTGCAGCCCAGACCGCTCTTTCGTGGGGGGGTGCAAAGAGGGTTAAGAAGACGCAGGTGTGCCCACCGTCCTCCATCTTTGAGCTCTCGTGTGTCTACAGCTGTCATAAGCAACCACTAGGATCGATAGCTCAGTGGTAGAGCGAGAGATTGCAGTTTCTTAACAGCAAACATCTCTAGGCCCCGCGTTCGAATCGCGGTCGGTCCTTGTACCTTTTGTCGTTCGGAACGTTTTTGCTGCAGAATGGGCGCAAAACGTTGTTTGTGCGACGTGTCGTTTTGGTGCGTCGTCTCCGCAACTGAATGGAGGAGGCTTTTTTCGCTTCGCTTTGCTTGCATTGGCGCCGTCCACTTAAAGTTGGAGGGCGACTCCACTAGTCAGTCCCCCCTAAATGACTCGAGTCGTCTTCAATCAAGTGTTGATATTAGATGTTTATTGGCCTCTTTTAGGCTATGGTGTGTATGTATGTCTATGTATCTATATAGATAGAGTGTGTTCCAACCATGTCGTGTGTGAACTGAGATCAAGGAGGTTGGTTGGTTGGTTGGACAAAGACAGACAGGGAGAGAAATGTTACTCATGCCAGATATCAAACAGGGGCCATGAGCGCTACGCCAGCCAGCAGGGCAACCCCCCAAACAGCCAGCGTCGCTCCCTTCGCCGAAGAAGCCGTGCTGCTTCCTGACCCGGTGCTAGGCCATGGTGCCGACCCCGTTGCCGTCGAGGACGGCGTGGCCGACGCAGTCACAACCGGCGACGTCTCGGCGGCGGCGGCGGCAGATCCCCTGTTCACCATGGTGATAGCTGGCGTGTACAAGATGGCTTCGTAGAGCGTGCGGGTGCTCTCGTCTACAACCATCGTCGTCCCGACGTACTCCACCGACTCGTCCCCCACCGACCAGGCGCTGCCCGTGACCACCCGCCCGTGGTACGTGAACGTCCTCTCGACCGGCTTCATCAGGATGGTCTCCTCGTTTACATACTTGATCTGGCAGCCGGTGGTGGCCGTGTAGGCCTCTCTGGGGACGGGCGAGTAGCAGTTGCCGCCGACCAAGCCGACCTTGTAGCCGCTGTTGCCTGTGTCAGTAAAGAAACGTACTCTTCCCGGGTTCGAACGAGAAAGGGGACGAAGACGAAGACGAAGACAACGGAGACGACGGAGACGACGGCAACTGACCTTGGGCAACACAGGATGACGGTCTCCGAGGGCTCCAAGGCCGACATGAAGAGGTTCTGCGGCGGCTCGAAGATGGGCATCCCCTGGGTGATGGTCGTGACCTCGGTCGACACACTGGTCGCGTAGATCAGCTTGTTGGTGCGGGTGACCGTCGGGTCCGCGAAGATGCCGCTGAGGGAGTGCGACGAGGCCTCATCGCGCACGCCGTAGGCAACGGTGGCCCAGCCCGAGGGGCACTCGTAGGCCGGGGAGTGGTGGACCAGGTAGTTGAAGCGCTCCGGCCCGCCCTTCCTGGCGTGGTACAGCGAGTTGACGGCGCTGGCCGACGGGAAGCAGTCGTTGACCACGGGGCCGTTGACGTCGCACGTCTGGGCCAGGTACACCACGCTCTCCACCGCGGCCAACGCGAGGGCAACCGGCGGGGCCGTGGTGGCGCACGACGCCGGGGCGGTCCATGATGTCAACGGGCCGAGGTTGATGATGGTCGTGCCGGACAAGGTTGGCGTAGGCATCGTGAAGTTTGTTTTGGTTTTGAGAGTCGAAGCTGTTAATTGTCCTTTTTTTTTTTTTTTTTTTTCCCTTTCCACGACCAAAAAGCCACGGCCGGCCGGACGTTCCCTGTATGATGGCTTTCCAGAGGATGACTGACAGTAACCAGAAACAACGGGGCTTTTTTAAAAAGTCGAGTGTAAACAACCCTTTTCAACTCGGGTGCCTAGGCGCCCGCGAGGGAAAAGAAAACCCGCGAAATTACTCTGCGGCACAGTCCCAGTCACATCCTTCCAGCCTGTCTCCAAACAGAATGGCCGGCATGGAAACGCAGAGATTTCATTGCTGGAATTGTCTGGCTTGGGTTGGCACACTAACCAGCTTTGGCAGACAGGGTCCTAACCGACGGTTTGCCCAGCCCCGGTGTGATATCGTGATATCAACAAAAGTCCCTTTTGGTGGACAAGACCGCGCGCTGTATTGACCGAGTATCGATGTACGCTTTTCAACCGGCAACCGACATCATGCGGCTTACGGGAGATTCACAATCAGGGTGACAATCATTATTCCTCAAGAAAGACGTTTCCGGATGAAGATGTTTATGTACACATGTTAGCCGCGCAAAGCAACAACAGACAGAGAAGTTATCTACAAAAATTCAGAAATTCAGAGTCACAACCACGACCCGAACCCGTACAGGAATGTCCGAAAGCGTCTATTCGCTTGGCCCAAAAAAAAACCCCTTCTTCTGTCTCCTTCCTATTGACGACATCTAGTTGCTGCAGCCAATGTCGATGCCGGCGGCGAACAGGTCGCCGCCGACGGGGATGAAGCCGGCAAGGGCACCAGCAATGGTCCCGACCCACCCGCAGCCTCCGGAGACGGCGTTGGACCTGGCGGCGAACTCGATGATCAGGTCGTCCGGCTGGAGGCGGCCGTCGATGTAGGCCGTCACGCGCAGCGACGAGGGGACCTTGTGGCCCCAGGTGTGGTTCATGCACTGGGCCAGGCCGGGCGAGTTCTCGTTGCGGCACGCGTGCTCGCAGTTGCGCCCGCTCCTGGGGCCGCAGGCCGCGTCCGACGTGTAGCCGACGCTCTCCATCCACGTGAGGCCGCGGCAGCCGTTGAAGACCTCGTAGCCGTACGGCTCCGCCGCCCGGCTGAGGACCTCCCACGCCGACTGCACCAGGCCGTCGCGCATCTGGTTGTCGCTGAGGCCCGGCGTCCGGCCCCAGGCGCCGTTCATCTTGACCTGCACCGTCACGTCCGGGTCGTAGTCGTCGGCGTGCGTGCACTCGTTCGTCTGCGTCCCGAAGGAGCGGTCCGTCATGATGGCGCGCGTGTTGCCCGACTCGGCGTAGATGGCCTGCCACGTCGCCGCGAAGAGGTCGAGGTTGCCCACGTCGATCATGTTGTCGCTGTAGCGGACTTCCATCTGGACCAGGGCCGAGGCTTGGGCCGCCAGGCCGGCGAGGAGGATGTTTCTGGTGGCCTTCATTGTGGTGTATGTATGTATACTGTCTAGTTGTTAACCCCCCGAGCCGTCCAAGTTACCAAGACAAACTGATCTTGAACTCACGTCGAGACTGATAGGCAACCGAAGAGAACGAGGAGAGTTATGGTGAGAGATGGGAGAGGTAGTAAGTAGAGTGAAAAGACTTAAGTTGATGATGATTTCGCACTTCGAGTGAGACGGAAAGCTGGAGCACAAGCTGCTCTTTATGGACCTCGAGATCAATGACCAGAACCATTTTTTTCCCAAGTCAACCATCACGGCAGTCACTACTCTGTACCCAACATCCCTTCGGCACTGGATGGACTCCGCCCTTTCCTGCCAAGATTCGTCATTTCACCAAACCCAAGAGTTGGGGCTGTCTGAACGCACACATAAAATCGGTCAGAAACTCGGCTGACCCTGTACCGACTCCTCCACAGAGCCCCAGCCGGAGATGGAATCGATGCAAGGTACAGAGTACTGGATGAGAACATGGCATAAACGGTGGTGCGTTTACTCATCGCCCCGAGACTCCCTCCTCGTCTAGGTGGAGTTGTCCAGGACCAAAAATGCCCCTTCCCCCCTGGGTGTTGGTTGAGGCGCAAGCAGTACCGGCGTTGAGAGGGAATCACTACCGAAACGGACAATGACGTTCCCACCTGAACAATCAAGGTGCAGTATATACGACCGGTTAAGATCCTGTCGTCCTACGGATACAGAGTATGAAAAACAGAGCCTGTAATGAGGTGGTTCCGTCTACGCCCGAGCCAGGGGTCGTTGGTCTTGGACCTCTCCATAAACGCTTGCGAGGGTCACATTGGTGTACGGATTGGGACTCCCTCGGCCCCATATGAGCCACTCTTGACGAACTAATAGGGAGAACTGCCCCAACCAAAAGTTTCCAAGCTCAGGTCGGCCAAGCATATCCAGCGAGCTACGTGTTTCAGCTCTTCTGGCTCGGCTCCGTAGTCTTTTTTTGAAAGCTTGAGTCATGGCCGTGAAGTGAGGGTTTCTTTCGACGATATCTGTTCTCGCCGTAGCTGCGTGGGTTGTGGCTGGGCGCATATGCATCGTGATGGTCACAATGGGGCGGTTGCGAGCTATGAAATCATCGGGCATGAATCTGCATGTCGTCTTGTCCTGTGACTTGGACGTCCCACCTCCCAGCCGCGATTGCGCTTGCAAATTACGGGAACCAACAGGTTTCAACAACATTCTCTGTCTTTCAGCCGCTCACAGGAACAAGATGAATCTCGTTCTTCACCGTTCAAGCATTTGGCACATGTACAACTGTATGGCAACCTACCAGATGGGTCCTCGGGAGCATCCCGAGATATGCGCCACCCGCCACATGTGTCAGCAAGCATGTTGCCCTCTGTATCACGTATGCTTATACTGTTCGATGGATTCCGCACGTGTGAATAGTACGTGATGTTGCAGGGGCCCTATCCGCTTGCCCCAGTTGCCGCGGAACCCGAGCCGCACTGCCCTCCAAGAAGCTCGTTCACGGTGATGTTCTCAGGGGTCTACAGGTCTGCGAGTAATTGCCAGCTCCGGAAGGCTGACTCGTGCCACGCTTGACTGGCGCTGAAAACGTGCAATGGCCCGTGGCTTTAAATGATCACGACTCCCTACAGCCCCCCCCCCCTCTCCGTCACCGTTTTTCCCCATACAATTTGCGGTGGCCAAGACGGAGTGGGTTTGACAACCGCCAATGTTTGGACGTGCGGTCGCCGAGCCAAGACGCGAGTTTTGCAAAACATGATGTTGTATGTTTTATATTTCCGGCGTCAAATCTTATAGCAATTGAACTCGTGTACCTCTCAAGGTTGGTAAACTCTATCAGACGGTTATGTGGATATTTGTATGTCGAGATGCTTGGCAATGTCTTCGCGGAAGAAAGCATGACATGGAGCAGGCTGCACTGACTGAACAGTTGGCCGCGGCGTTGACGACGTACGGCTAACCATAAGCCTACTCAATTTTTCATCTTGACAAGTATGCGGTATCCATTCCTTTCGTCCTATCACCACCATGCCAAGACTCCCGAATCCATGCGGACACCAGACAAAAAGTCTTCCCAGCCTTGGTTGGTTGCCTCCTTACCACCCATAAACAACATTGATCCATTTATTAGTGTTTAGCTAGTGGTCTTGGAGCATATCGGGACGCATAACTCCCCGACGCCGGTCGGAGGCGGGCTGGCGGCAAACTGTCACATTTATCAGCTCATGTCTAGACTCCACCATTATAGACCATGTCTGCTAGCAGCTCTTCAACGACTCCTCGGATGTACCACCTTGGACCTGAAAGTAGTGAGGACAACACTGTTATTCTAACTGTATGGAAGCACAACCAGCCATTTTATAGAAGCATTTCTGCACGATGCCAGCTATCAGCGCCCCACAGTCACCTGGAGCTGTTAGTCGTCTTCGTCGTGAACAAGAAACCTAAGCTCTTGAAAAATTGGAGTTTCGGTATGATCATACCCAATTTCTTCGCCGCCTATTTCCATTTGTTCCCGTCGGTTTGGGAAAGTCAGAGAGCCCTCTGTAACTGACTCCACTCGTAGACCTACCTCATGTGAGCGTGCTTGAGTCATTGGTCAGCAATATGTAGAAGCAGCACAGCCTCGAGAACGAAAAGCCGTGCTTCAGACTAGGCTGGATTCTCTTGTGATATACATCGTGTAATCTAAACGTGTATCCAGTGACCTTCCTATTGCGGTCGATTCTGTTTGCCAGAGATGGACGAGGATGAGTATATAGAAACATCTACCTCGTCAACAGATGCGCAGCGCAGCTGCCAAGCCATACAATGTTCTAACAAAACAAGGACGCCTAGTATTGGGAGTTCGCAACCCTAGCCCCGAATCTCCATGTGTTCATCCAGATGTGTATGCCTCGGGAGACGGTCTCTTCCGAGATTTTAGAAACGGTTGCCTGAATGGTCTTGTGATCGCAAACCTGCTTCCCCAATGATTCTTTTGGCTTCTCTGGGTAACCTGATCTGGTTCGTGAGCATGGGTTTGCGTCCCCCATTTCCTTCGGTGGTCTTCTCTGTACTTCTCCCAATCACTCTGCCGTTTTCTTTCGTTCCCGGAAGCCTCTTCCCTCTGACCCTCGGGCAGGGCCATGATTCCGTCGCGTATCAGATCTCTCCTCGCCAGCTCTCGCCGAATACTCATCGCGTCGAATGCGTTGGGCGAGTTTACTACCTAGCATGTTAGTGGAGGAATCCGGGCGGGCGGGTATCAGGGGTTGCTCACAATCGACTAGGTACTGTTCCTCCAAGGCATTCAACTCACTGCCATACCTGCCAAGGAGGCGAATGTTGAAAAAGTGGAAAACGTTTTCCTCCGAGTCGATGTCAATAAACCACTCCGGGTAGGTGGAAAATATTTCCAAGTCGAAAAGATAGTCCTTGCTCAGGACGACGTCCACGCAGAGATCCTCCAGTACGTGAAATTCGCACCGAACTGTCTTGTCGCCAACAGCCCATGATACGTCCCGCACAACACCGGTGGTCAGGCATGTGCTACCATCTGCAAGTCCAACCTCGAGCCGGTGTTCCGACCCGTTGTCCACGAGCAGACCGTTTCTTCGGGCGTGCGGTCCAGACACAAGCATGAGGTCTGAACCAGTATCCGGCATGGCAAACGTCATTTCGCCATTCAAAAATCCTACGACACGTTGCCTTCCACTGCCTAGAAGTCTTAGAAATGGTGCTCGCAGAGAAGAGAGCTTGTTCTTGACTCGTTGTTTGAACTTGGTAAAAGTTTGAGTCATCTTGATAAAATCATGACCCAGCACTAGGTCGTGAATGCAGCCAGGGAGAATCCAGCATTTCAGTAGATGCTGCTCGTCTTCTCCAGCGAAGATCCAAGGGACCTGAACCATTCCGGGTGACTGTACCTGCTTCTTGTTGGCAAGGCGCGTGGCTCTTTGGGTGTTGGTCATCGGGCTTAGGCCGAGATTCGACGCCATCTCTGGTGAAATGAAGCATTTCTCTGCGCCACTATCAGGAAAAGCTTCAATGGGTAGACCGTCCACAGACCCCTTGACGTAATAGCGTTTCGATGCAGATGAATAGCCTGATAGGCGTTTGTAGTGATGCTGGTTGATGTATGATATCAGTCGCAGAGTTGTTGCCAGGCCCCTGCGCGCTTTCTTCGCCATCACCGGCCACAAGTACTTTCTGGACAGCCTGCGGAGGGCTGGGCTATATGAGTCTCGTTCATGAGGAAGGGAGAAGTCATGGTGCTCGTTGAGCAATGCTCGCTGTAGAACGACGAGGGCCTGCCACAATCCAGTGTCGAGCTCCATCTTGATTTTCTCCATTGCACAGGCCGCGAAATCGGCCTCGGCAGATTTGCGCATGGCTTGCTGGTAGCATTCAAGTCCCTGGGGATCACCACTCTTGATAGACTCAAGTGGGGATTTGGGTTCGAAATAGTCCCCTCTATCGTCATGCGGTTGGCCCCCGAGCTTGGGGGGCATGTTGCCGGCTATTAACATGGTGGGCTATGGAAGACGTAAGGTTGCAAAGAGAAAAGAAATCCCGAGAAGATGAAATTTGGCGTGTAGAAGGTAATGTGCGTGTCTTGTTACTTAATACTGAACCGTACTGGACCGCACACCAACCGCTTCTACCCAGACGGGCGTCCAGTTAAGCCAGGCTGTGCGATTGCGGCTATCGCATTTCGGGGGGAAAACGAAACTCTCCTCCAATCATTGAGGTATCAGTCGGTAAGTGTAAGAACGCTACTGCAAGCCACGTCGAGCCCGACTTCTCTTGAGGCCCAACGGTTCCCGCTGCTGCCTGCTGACGTCTCACCGCGTCAATAGTGTCGTCGTCTGGACCATCTCGTTCAATCAGAGATCATTTCGGTGTGTTCTGTGTGCTTGAAGCGCCAACTTGTTGGAGTTTCGCCTTGAAAAAATGAACACTTCATCTTCTGGCGTGCTGGACGTCATCTTGCCTTTGAGTTCCGTTTTCCGCTTCAAAAATGCCGTACTCCACTTTCCACCTTTGCAACAAGAGAGTTTCTATGAGCATGCCGAGATCTTCGCCGTCGAAGCGCCGCACGCGAGCGCACCTGGACCGCGCGACCAAAAGCAAAGAGGGATATGCAAACGTAGCTAGGTGGATGGCCCTTGATGCCGATGGCGAGACCCATATCTACCGCAAGTTCGACGAGCTGGCCGCCCGGAATCTGTTGTTTTTCCAGTCCGAGCTGCTGGCGCTGGCGGCGCAGCTCGACCACTTCGACGAGAAGGACGCCGAGACCGACGACATGGACCTGAAAGACGCCGCGATGACGTGGGAAACCCTAGAAAGGCGAGCGGCCTCGGATGACCGGGGAGCAAAGTCGCGCATGGAGCTTATAATGAGAATCCGCGAGAAAATCATAGAGTACCGTGAGTGAGCTACGGAAGACAAAGTGTTCCGCAGATATTATTTTGATCAGCATCCGTTCGTGCTGACACGTGATCCCAGACGAGGCGTTGCTCCTTCACAGTGAGATCACCAAGTTGCGGCGGCCCAACAGGCGAGTGCTGGACGCGTTCCTCATGTGGTTCAAGCAGCCCTTCCCGGCACTCGGCGGGCGGGCCAAGACCTTCTTGGACGATCCCGACGACCTGGTCGCCCTCAACGCCGTGTCAGAAACCGACTTCATGTCAGAGTATCTCCGGCGGCACTGGCCCGCCCAAGTACGCCGTCCCCCGCCCCCAAAGCACCTGTTTGGAGGGTCAATCACCGCTGACTGAGTCTCAGAAAGAAATATCAAGAGACGCGTCGTTCGGCATAGGAAGATACGACGAGGGGTCTGTGACTCTCGCTGTCGCAATCGTCAGCATCCTCGTGGCGGCCGTCCTTCTGGTCGGCTCCATCACCAGCCTGTATTTCGTCCAGAGCGATGCTGCCAAGCTTGGCATGATAGCCGCCTTCACGGCCCTGTTTGCGACGAGCGTCGGCACCATGACGACGGCGCGTCGCGCGGAAATCTTTGCCGCCACAGCAGCGTAAGTTAAATCCGTCTCGGAGAGCTTGCTTGCTTGGTACTGACCATCACAAAGGTACGCGGCTGTGTTGGTCGTGTTTGTAAGTGGCAACATCTCGAGCAACTAGCGCAACGGTGTAAAACAACACAACACTAGAGGAAGCAATGGGTGGGCCCTATCATTTATGGGTGTTGGTGTTTAATAGAGACGAAAACTAAATCATTTTGTCTCGGTCCACTGCATTCAATAAAGCACCGGAGTACGGAATGAAGCGTACAGAAAACAAAGCTCTCTGGGAAGTATCAGGAGGAAAAACAAGGCATATTCATTTTCCGCAACTAATAGAACATTGTTTTACTTTTGCAACCAAAGCAATGCAAGCTCCAGAGTTCTGTATCGTCAAAATCGGGGCAGTTGATAAAATGGAATGAACTTCTCTAAAACACGTCTCTTTCTTGTAAGGGCTGATGTGCTTCTCTAAACTCTTGGAAACGCTCGAGCTGATTGATTCTACGTCAACTACACACCATGTTGGTCTCTTTCTATGCGCCTCGGTCTCATTAGACTACACCTGGCCCTCGTCCAAATCAGCGAATCCAGCATCGAGCTTCTGTGGCCTCCTTCTAAAGTAAACCCTCTTGGCCCACTTGTACGCCTCGGCGCCTACCATGAAGATGAAGACGTCGATAAACACAATGGCCCATTCCCAGCTGATGCCGTGGTGCATGAAGACCGTATGGTCCAGGACGGGGATGTACAGCGTCGGGAACACGACGAAGAAGACGATCGTCACCGACAGGAACAGGAACAGGTTGCCCCACAGGTGCAGGGCCCACGCCTTGAAGCCGTGCGGCATGTAGAACAGCGAGCGCCGGGCGTCGATGAGCTCCCAGGCGAAGAGCAGAAAGATCCACGTCATCGTCGTGTAGCTGGTGGCGCGGGCGCGGAAGACGGGCTCGCAGAGGGCCGAGTACCCCTCGTTGCAGCCGAGGCCGAGGTTGCCGTCGTTGAAGCCGAAGATGACGAGGGTGAAGGCGCCGAGGACGCAGCCGGCCATGAGGAGGCCGTAGACGACCATGTCGAAGAGGAACTCGTGGGTGAAGACGCCGTAGTTCAACTGTCGGGGTCTGTTGTCAGCATTTATTGAGAGAAATTTCCCCGAGGGATTCGGCAAGGGGGACCCTTGGAGGAAGACTCACATTCTGAGGCGGGCGGTTGAGGATATCCGGCACAGCCTTTTCGAACCCGAGGCCGGTCTCGCAGAAGGCTCCGGTCCCGAGAAGCATCCAAAGAATCTCGACCGGCGACAGCAGGAAGACGGAGGTGTTGCTCCCGTCCTTGAAAGCCAGTCCCGTGAGCAGGGCGATCACGAACCCAATGTTGGCCGCCAGCACGTGGAGGATGAACTTTTGGATGTTGTCGAAGATGCGGCGGCCTTCCTCGATGGCGTTCAGGATCGAGGCGAAATTGTCGTCCGTCAGGACGATGTCGGACGACTCCTTGGCGACGTCGGATCCGGATCCCATGGCGATGCCAATGTCGGCGCGCTTCAGGCTCGGACTGTCGTTGACGCCGTCGCCCGTCATGGCGACGTAGCGACCGCGGCGGTGGAGGGCCTCGATCATCCGCACTTTGGTGCTCGGCGCGCACCGCGCCACGACCAGGGGCAGCTGCGGCAGCTCGTCGATCTGGGCGTCGGTCAGGGCGTCAAAGTCGAGTGCGGGCATCACCATTGCCCCGGCGACATCGGCGGGGAGGAGGCGGAACTTGTCGGGCGATGGCAGGATGCCCACTTCGGTGGCGATGGCGCGGGCCGTCTGCGGGTGATCGCCGGTGAGCATGTGGACGACGATGCCGGCGGCCTGGCACATGTTGACGCTAGGGCGCGACTCGGGCCTAGGCGGGTCGTAGATGCCAATGAGGCCGCGGAACGTGAGGGAGTGTTCGAAGTCGTTACGGTTCGGGGCCTTGTCTTGGGCGAATTGGGACTCTGAGACGGTGCCGTCGAGCGTCCGATGGGCCAGGGCGAGGACGCGGAGACCTTGGCTGGCGAGTATCTCCATGTTGGCAAGGATGTCGTTCTGGTCGACGTCGGTCAGGGGGCGTATATCCGAGTCCCACGCGATGGTTGTGCACGACGTCAGCACACGCTCGACAGCGCCCTATGGAGGGATCAGTCAGTCAGTTGAGACAACCTAGGAGGAGGGAATAATGTAAGACACAAGTTCCTTACCTTGGTGAAGACATGCATCTCATTCGATGCAACATGTTTGAAGACCACGGACATCTTCTTGACGTCCGAATCGAAGGGGAACTCGGCCATCTCTTTCCAGGTCGCATTAGGGCCCTGTGACAACTCCAGTCTATTCCATCCGAACCGAGACGCAAAGACTTCGATCGCAATCTCCGTGGGAGCGCCGCGAGCCTTCCACTCTCCGGGATTGGCGGAGCTGTCGTCGCTCTGCTTCAAGGTTGCCAGGTTGGCCAGCGAGGCGACGTTCAAGTACCAGTCTAGAGCAGGCCTGTTTTTGCTTTCCTGGTGGGAATCGACGAGCTCGGTGGTCTTGTCGTACTTCTTCTCTGTTTCGGTGCCGATGTCTTTCGGTTGGCCGGCCGTGAACTGGACTTCGCCGGCGTGCGGGTTGTATACGTCGTTCGTCGTCTTCACGGAATAGGTGCCGCAGCCTGGAAGCCATGCTTTACGGACAACCATGCGTCCCTGGGTGATGGTGCCGGTCTTGTCGGAGCAGATGTCTAGGGGCTTGGAGTTAGAAAGCGAATAGGTCTGGATGGGGACAACTCAGGGGCCCTTACTAGTCACGCCTCCGAGTGCCTCCAGGCTGGAGAGGTTGCGGACAATGACATTCCGATCGAGCATCTTCTTGGTGCCAGCAGCCATTGTAACTGTCAGAACGAGCAGAAGGGAGACGGGGATAGTGCCAATAGCGGTTGTGACGGCATAAATAATAACATCTTTCCGCGAGTCGAACTTGTTCGCGCCGAGAACGACAATGGCACAGATGATGGCGAACAAGAACAACCACAGGAACAGCTGGGAGAGCTTCTTCTGCAGCGGCGTACCGACAGTGACGCCCAGGAACTCGCCGATCCACGCGCGGACAACCATGTACCCGCCAGAAATGTGCGCCAGCATCGACGCGCTCCCGTCCTCGTTGCGCCGCACATGCGAAAGGGCCTTCTCCCTGGATCCACCGTTCAGGGCGCCGGCAATCAGACCAATCTCGGTGAACATGCCCGTGGCAAACACGACGCCTCGGCCGCGGCCCTTGGTGATGACGGTGGAGCTGTAGACAACGTTGAGCCGGTCACCGGGGCCCGTGTCGTCGTCGAACGTCGAGTTGGGAATCTTGGACACCGGCGCCGACTCCCCGGTCAGCAGCGCCTCGTCGGCTTCCAGGTTGACGGCTTCGATGAGTCGGATGTCGGCGGGCACCGAGTCGCCCGTGTTCAAGTCGACAATGTCACCAGGCACCACTTCTGCCGTCTGGATAACCACTGTCTTGCCTCCACGGAAAACGTTGCAGGTCGGCTTTCCGAGGTTCTTGAGCGAGTTGATGGTCTTTTCGGCCTGTAACGTCTGGAAGAAGCCGATAAAGATGTTGAGGACGATGATGCCACCCAGGATGCCGCCCTCGATCCAAGCCTGGATACCGAAACTTGCACCTAATGCCAGCAATAGGACCTAAAAAAAATTAAAAAAAAAAAGCCCACCGTTAACAGTTGCTGAGAGGGGGTTTGAGTTGGCAGGTTCAACCGACGCAAAACTTATTGCCTCTAGTCTTGGTTTCAGCTTACCAATGTCATGGCGTTGAATATCTGCTCCAAGAAGATCTTGAGGGGCTGGACGCCCTTTTGTTGCTGAAGTTCATTCCGTCCAAGCTCTGTCATGCGGCGTGCGGCGTCTTCGTCGTCGAGTCCTTGTGCGATGTCGACTTGCAAGTCCTCAACGACTTGTCTAACCTCCAGGGCATGGGGCGGCCGGCTCAACGGTTTGTTGGACTGTCCCGAGAAGTGCTCCTGGAAGGAGTCGGCTCTCTTCTCATTGGTGACTGTCATCGTAAGAGATATGCTCGGATCCGAGGTCTACAATGCAGTCCGTTTCACTAAGAAATGAAGTCCATCTGGATAGGCTATAGTAACAGATTGACGGTTCGAACAAGTCGGCCTCAGCCAGCCGCACAGTATTTGTATTGTTCCCATCGACCACAATTCAACGCCGACGGAAGATTCGATCGGGGACCTGGATGAGTCCGACGTATTACAACGTTTATGCTGGGCCGAAAAAGGCAACCAAGACTCAACTGCGACCAAGATGGACATTCCATCATTGCTGTTTCTTGTCCGTGCTTTGAGGATCAAAGGCGGTGCTGGCCAAGGGCCTTGGGAGGTCTGCCCGATGAAGTGGTCGCTGTTACGTGAAAAGTACGTAACTGAATCCAAACCATTGGCCAAGGCCGAGTTTAAGTTGACTTAAAAAAAAAGAAAAAAAAGACGAATTGGACAGCGATGAATAGGCACGTTGTATAAAGCAGGGTAGACGGGGTTGTAAAGAATTTGCTAGAAGGGAATGATCAGAGATGGGAGGTCGACAACTCGGACTTGGCAACTCGAGTTCCCGGTAAGCAAGGACCCAGAAATAAAGCATATGCACGAGTTGTCATAAACTTGCCTAATCAGGCAACTGACGTCGGGGAACCGTGACTTGGAGGAGAGCAACCGTGTGCTTGACAGAAGCGGGCCCTCCCTCTTACACTCTTTGGTCTTTGACGGGCAACGGTCAGAGGGTTCAAGGCCGCGGAGGCGGGGCAACGGCAGAGGTGACGCTAGGTAGGAAAAGGCAGCCAAGACGCAACTGAAGGCTTATTCCACAGCCGGCGGGGCGGGATTCTCCCAGTTGACAAGTCGACAATAACATCCCAGTCAAAGTCAATGACGAAGAGATTTGGTTCGACTCATATGCTACAGACACTTGGACAAGTCTTCGGGTGGTTAGACAGTCTTTCACGTACAAGTCTAAAAAAATTAAAATAAAATAAAAAATGATGAAAAAAACCCCTTGTTCTCGTGCTTGTTGATGCCACTTGATCATACTTAACATCGGCCTTCTGGAATTCGGAAACGTGACTTGAAATGCCGTCGATCAGGAGACAAAGGAAATAGAGTGACCGAAGAGCAGTACTGTAGTTGAGAGCAAGATACGACAGAGGCATGGAAGCAGCCCCTATGTCGCAACGTCTCGGAACCATGTTCTGTCATGTTCCCTGAACCGTCGTTGGCCGATTCTTGAGCAGTGCCACTACTCCCTTCCCCTCTCGCAAGTCTGCCTCTGTCCCATCAACTGCCTCATGAGCGGCGTAAACTTCCCCTCCTCATCCATCAGCTGCGCGGCCGGACTGACAAAGTCGTCCGCGCAGTGCGCCATGCACCCGAACCATCCGTACTCGTCAACCCACACCTGCTCATCCATCCAACTGCTCATCTCTTCCGTGAACCTCACGACCTCCGCCTTGTCGCGGCTGGTAGACGCAATCTCGGAAACGTTCAACGGGAGTTGGTACCTCTCCCACAGGGACTCGATGTACTGCTTGGCATGCCCGACATCGCCGCCGTAATAATGAGCCCCCAGAAAGTCCGGCCCCTCACAGCCGCTGCCGCCGCTGCAGACAATGCTCATAAACTCCGCGAGCCACCGCCCGCCGGCCTCGTCGCTCGCACAGGCCGGCCCGACGAGCTTCTTCCCCTTTGCGTCCCGCAGCTCCGGCACGACCTTCGCTCGCCACCACGTCGCGGCGTCCTGCGGCGAGATGCCCTGCCGTTCCGGCTCGTTGAGGTAGTGCACGACCGCGGCGTCCGAGTCGCGGATCCAGTCCCACTCCTCAGTGTCAAGCTGCGCCCGCGTGCGAATCATTGGCCGGAAGGGCAGGCGGCCCTTAAGCTCCGGCGGGTACCAGGCGTTCCAGTTGTGGACCGACCTGAACGGAGAAGCGGTCGAGGTGGGCGGGAAGAGCTGGTCGATTGCCTTTGGGCGGTCGCGTGTGTTGGTGTAGTCCCACAACAGGCATCGTTTTTGCGCGTGCTGTCTAGACATTATCCGCAATGACGTCTATTAAACGGTATGCCGCTTCAGGATCCGGTGGCTGGATTCTCTGTGCAATATAACAAAAGGGCCATTGTTAGGAAAGGGGGGCGGCGAGATCCAGCTGTGTGTGTCGAATCAGGAGCCTTACGTCACTAGTACGATCACCAAAATCAAGTTCAAGTCCGTCGGGGCCGGTATTTGTGGGGAAGACACTGCCGAACGCCGGACGCCGGATCCGCGCGCCGGACATTGAACCGGACCGCAAGGAATATGCTATCCTCTAATCAGAACACACAAACACACACACACACACACACACACACACACAGCAAACAAAAGAAACATAGTCTTGTACAAAACGCTTTTTATTACTATCAAATACCAGCATGTTTCCTCCACCCTGGACCGACCCAGCGCCTACTTCCTGCGCGTCGGCCGCGCGTTCTTTTCCATGCGCTTCTGCTTCTCCCACCTCGCCTTGCGGATGTCCTCGACGCCCTTGATCTCCTTGCGGTTGCCCGCGCCGTCCTTGTACTGGCCCACGCGCTTCTCCTTGGCCTCGGCGATGCGCTTCTTGCGCGTCTCGTAGTCGTCGCGGTACTTGTCCGCCTGCTTCGGCGCCTTCTCCTGCTTGTGCTTGTACTTGTGGTTCGCCGGCAGCTCCGGCACGTTGGACTTCTCGAGCCCGCCCACCTGGATCCGCCCGAGCCGGTTGGCCTTGCGCCACCGGTCGAACCGCCCGCTCTGGAAGCTGGCCGCGATCCTGACACCGCTCTCGCCGCGCACGTATTTGGACCCCTTGGACCCGTCCTCGTCGTTCTGCCGCGCCACGTACTTGTTCTGCTTCTTGTCCCACCGCATGCCCTTGGCTCGCGATGGCTCGCCGAATCCCTTGGTCGTGTCGTCGTTTGTGAGGTCCATCTGGAGATGGCGCGCCGCCTCCACGAAGCTTGACGTCTGCGCGCCTGACGTGACACCGTAACCGCGCTCCTCGGCCGCGTTGGTTGATCTGGGCTCGTACGTCATGAACACTTCCGGGTCCTTCCACGAATCCGGCTTCTTCTTCTTCTCGCCGGTGTTGGTGACCGTGACTTCGAACCCGTCATCGTCGTCTTGATCGTTCTCCGAGTCGTACGCCTCCATCGCTTCGGCGTTCACCCCCTCGTCCGCCTCGCCGTCCGAGTCATTCGCGGCATCGTCAAAGTCTCCCATCTCGTCGTCCGAGTCGACCTTCTTCTTGCTGCCGCGATGCGGTGTAATGCGTTTCCTCAACTGCTTCATGACCTCCGCCGCCTCACTGCTTGAGCCCTTTCCTCCTCTTCCAATCTCGAAAATCGTCTCGGCCGGTCTAAAGCCACTGATCTTAGCCATCATCTCGTTGCGTGCCTGCTCGGCATTGTTGATATCCGCGCCAAAAATGGGATGCAGCGAGTGCCAGGCTTTGGTGCCCACAAGCTCGCGCGCACGCTTCGCGCTCTGACTTGACGCAGAGTGGCGCGTCTTGAGATAAAGCTTCTCGGCCTTTGTCGAGACTTTGCGCATGGCCTCAATGTCGGCCTCTTCCTTCAGGATCTTCTCCATCCACTCCATTTGGATTTCAATCTTGTCGCGTCTCAGTCCACCAACGACAACATCCTCGGCGTGGGAGAAGTTCTCAGTGTCGTGGCCCACGACCAGCCTGCGGCCGAGGAAGAGCTGCAGGTCCAGGAGGTAGGGCGTGTCGAGTTCGCGCACGATGCTGTAGGCCCAACCCCTCTGACCGGCACGCGCTGTACGTCCAACGCGATGCACAAAGACCTTGGGCTGAGGGGGGAAATCGTAGTTGATGACGTTTGCCAGGACGGGGATATCGATACCTCTGGCCGCAACGTCCGTCACCACCAGGATATTGGCGCGTCCGTTGCGGAAGTTCTCGGTGTTGATGCGACGAGCTTCTTGGTCCAGAGAACCGTATACGTATGATACAGCGTAGCCGGCCTTGGTCAACAGCAATGCCAGGTAGTCAACGTGATGCTTGGTGGCTGCGAAGATGATGGTCGAGTGTTCCGTCGGCTTCCCTCTGCCTTCTCCCTCACGCTTCCTCTTCTTTGAGGGCACGACATCCAATGGGATTCCGTCAGGGGTGCCTTGCGGCATCTTGATGAGGTCGTTGAGAATGTGAAGCAGGGCAGCCTCCTTTTCTGCTCCCTTGACAGAGAAGAAGGCGCTCTCGAGATCGGGAGAAATCTTTGTCTCGGCATCCAAACGCACAAGGGTCGGGTCTTGCAGACCGGCTCTGGCGAATTCGACCAAGGAGGCCGGCAGCGTGGCAGAGAACAAGAGACTCTGCCTCGAGAGAGGAAGGGCGTGGAGGATCTCGGTAAGCTGGGCGGCGAAACCCATCTCGAACAGCCGATCGGCCTCGTCGAAGACGACGTACTTGATCGACGACAAGTCGAGACCCATTTCGACCTTGAGATGGAGGAAACGACCAGGTGTAGCGATGACAATATCCGGGTTTGAGGACATCATGCTGAACTGGTCCTCCATACTGTCACCACCGACCAGCAAGATGCACTTCAGGTCCGTACCCTTGCTGAACTCCTTGACAACCTTGAGCGTCTGGAGCGCAAGCTCACGGGACGGCGACATGATGAGCGCCCGCGTGCCGACCTTTGCGCTGTGGGCGCGGAGGCGCTCGATCATTGGAATGACGAAGGCCGCAGTCTTTCCGGAACCCGTTCTCGCCATGCCCACGACATCTTTGCGGTCCAAGATCAGAGGAATCGTCTTTCGCTGAATCGGCGTTGGGACAGAGAATCCCTTCTTCGTAATCGCGCGTAGGAGGTTCGCATTCAGACCTGCGTGTGTACGGTTAGGTTGGATTCGCGCTGGGGGGGGCAGTCCGAGGACGACTCTTGTGTTCACTAACCCATGGCCTGGAAGCCACCGCCCTTCTTGACCGACTTTCCCTTCAAGTTGGACGCCTTCCGGAACGAGGCTGCCTGCTGCAACGCGATGAACGCTTCGTCGCCATCGTCGTCGTCTTGCCCTCCCTCGTTGCCGTTCATGATGCCGTCCATGTCGAAGTCGAAGCCTCCGGTTTCCTGCCCGCCATCGCTCCCGTTGTCGCTGGCGTTCGTGGCGAAAAGTGAGTCGGCGATATCAACCTCTCCCTCGGAGGGCGCAGGAGATGCTGCGCGACGAGGCATCTTGACTGTAGTTCTGGCGAGGCCGTATAATGCGTCGTCGTGAAACTCTGGCCCGTGAAATCGTTTTTCAGCGAGTTGCGAAACAAGCTCAGCACCCAAGAGGCGGCCCCGTCTGGGAAAATTTGGGCGGGCGACAGAGAAATTCTTTATCGCTATCTTATCTTATCTTAGTCTCGTGGGGCGGTTCTCTTATCTTATCAACAAGGGTCTTCAGCGGATCTTCATGTGGCTTGTCACACAGCACCTTCGCCTCGTGTACAACCTCACTCGCTCCCTCCATCTTACAAGATTCCTACAGTACTGCCAGCGCTCATTGCCTCCCAACACCAGCGTCCTATATACCGATCGATAGACTTTTTGGGGTTTGTAGCTCACAATGGCAACGACACCAGACGTAAAAGAGGAGAAGGATGCGCTGGACGCGCTCGAGCTCGAGGCGAAGGAGTTTGACAAGGTAAACGCGATGGCAAACAATAATGCGACACAACGACAGTACTGACTAGTCGCCCCGTTTTCCAACAGGATGCGGAAATCGACAGAATCCTCAAGGCCTTCCGGCTAGACGCCTACGCCGTCCTCGACCTGCAACCCGGTGTGCCCGAGTCGGACATCAAGATCACGTACCGTAAAAAGTCGCTGCTCATCCACCCGGACAAGACCAAGAACCCGCTGGCGCCGGACGCCTTCGACCGGCTCAAGAAGGCTCAGACGGAGCTGATGGACGAGAAGCACCGCGAGAGGCTCGACGAGGCCATCGCAGACGCGCGCATGCTGCTGATCCGCGAGAACAAGTGGACCGTCGACAGCCCCGAGCTCAAGACGGACGAGTTCGCCAAGAAGTGGCGCGACAAGGCGCGTGAGGTGCTCATCGACAACGAACACCGCCGCCGCCGACAGATGAAAGCTCAGATGCAGGAGGAGGGCCGCGAGCAGAAGAAGGAGGAGGAGGAGGTCGAGCAGCGCAAGCGCAAGAGGCAGCACGAGCAGGACTGGGAGGCCACACGGGACCAGCGCATCAGCAGCTGGCGGGACTTCCAAAAGGGCAAGTCTGGTGACGGCAAGAAGAAGAAGAAGATGAAGCCCATTGGCTGAGGCTAAGCGGGGTCTGGGACGACGGACATGGTACTTGTGTGAGGCTTGTGGGTTTGTTTTGCGATTCCCCCCCTTCTACAGGCAGCAGAAGGTGTTTATCTTGGAGCCTGGGGAGAATATCTCTTGTCATAACTCGACAGGTCTCGACTACTACGGATTATTCCCGGCCACGCATGCACAGCAGCAGCAGCAGCAGCATGGGTTTTATATCAAAAAGAGCCAGTGAGTTTGATATTGAACACCGCGGTTATGTCCCTAACTATGTTAGAAGTGTAATGCTCATGTCCCCCCACCTCCCTCCCCTCTCAGAACCGTTTTTGTTCCCCTTCGAGGGCTTCATCTAGCCATTCAGGTAAGCAAGCACCTTTTTTTCCCCTTCCATTCGTTGCATTGTGGCTATGCATTCATGATCCAAACACGTACTTTTTGACACCTTGCCCATGCATCCATTCCCCCGGCATTTCCATAAGATTGAAGAGCCCCTTGTGATCTTTTAAAGCATACATCAACATATGTGCGGGTGCCTCCGTGTCGGTGAAACCTCCAGCTGTCCGTCTCTTCGTCGGCCCCGTTTTGCTTTATGGCTGCTTCTTCTTCTTGTACTGAATGAAGCGCCCGAGGTTCAGGACCACCTCGTCGGCGCGAGTACGCAGCTCAGGCTGTGTTCTCTTGTCAATCGTCTTCACCAAGGCCTTGACTTTGGGCTGGGCGGCCTCAAAGTGCTGCAGGAAGTTGTCCTTCCAGAAGACCTCCTTGTCGCATGCCAGCTCCTCGTCGCCGTAGATGTCAAACAGCTGGTTCAGGGCCTCGATAGCGTCGGCGGCCGGGACTTCGGGCAGAGCGTTGACAACGGTGACGAGGAAGACGCCGATCTCCCTGTTCAGCGCGATAGGGGCCGGGTCGCGCGCCAGCTGGCCCAAGACGCCGATGCACTTGACGCCGAGACCCTGGAACGGATCTTCGGGCTCCTCGTCCTTGGACTTGTCTCCATTGGCAGCACCGTTCACTTCCGTTTGGGCAATGTTCTTGGTCGCGTGGTAGAGGGCCATGAACTTGCTGTGCTCGTCACCGCCCAGAGGCACGCCTCCGGGCAGGCTTCGAGAGACGGCCCACGCGAGACTGGTCACTTTGGTCGCCAGCTCGACGTCGGCGGTGTTGGCGGCCAGGATGGGAACAATGACCTTGCCCCAAATGGCCTTGCCAGAGGGCGTCCAGGCCTTCAGGATGGCTTCGTTGTGATCCTCGGAGAAGTCAAAGACGGAAATCGACCAGGCAATGTTGCTGAGAGTGGACAAAGCATGCGCCTGGAGCTGCGTGGCATCCTCGGAGTGCGAGGATGCGGTCGCCAGGATGATGATCTGTGGAATGGCCTGTTGTACCAGTTCGCGCAGGGTTGGCAGGTCATCCATACTCCCCTCGTCGTCGTCATCATCGTCAACGCCAGTCACCAGGTCCATGTCAGCTTGCAGCGCGTCTTCGTCCATTGACTCGTCGTCCTCGTCGTCCTCGTCGTCCTCGGCATTGTCCTCATCGCCGGAACCCACATCCATTTCTTTGTCGTCCTCGTCCATAGCGGTGTCGTCTTCATCGCCGATGCCATTCCACTCCTCTCCGTCCTTCTTGCTGTCGCCCCGCATAGACTGCTGGAGGGTTGTTCCGATGTCAGCGAGGATCTCCAATGCCAGCTGGAGAACCTCTGTCGGGTTAGACCATTGACTCTTGGGCGGTAGGTCAGACTCCTGCTTGGCTTCCTTGAGTGCCGAGGACAAGGTCGGTATCAGGGATGCGTCAGACAGGCTCTTTTGCTCGGGCGTCCCGTCGAACCATTGCAATGTGGCGAGGATGTTGTGCAGGACGCCGCATGCCAAAACACCCTTGGCACCAGGCACGCCTTGCAATCTGGTCAAGGCCGTAAGCGGCTTGGGGCTCTCGTCGGCGACAATATCCTGAGCGAGACGGGTGTTGTCCTCGGACAGAGTCAGGAGAGCGGACAGAGCATCGAGGCAGATGCTCGAGGGTGAGTCGGCGTAAGCGATGATGGCGAAAAGGAGGTTCTTGATGCCCTCAATGCCAACAATGGCTTCGAGTATCTCATCCTGGGCCTCAGCAAGGGCGGACAAGAGGGCGACAACAGACTCAGTGATTGCCCAAGTAATCTTCAGCTCCCCCTTGGTCAAAGTGGAACTCTTGGCGAGGTTCTCAAGGATCTGGAAACAGTCAGCACGGTGTCTTGCCACAGCCGTCGTGCTAGTTATCTGGCAAGGAGGTCACGCACAGTCTGGGAAGCAAAGCCCATAGCACTGAGGACATCCTGACGGTAGAGGTGGATGCAAAAGTCGGTCTCCTCCTCCTCGGCGAGGAGCCTCAGGATATCCCATCCGGCAGCGCGGCTGTCTAGGCTCGCATCGGTGAGAGTCTCATTGAGAACGATGTGGACGATCTGCTCGCGCAAGAGCAACTTCCGGCACTTTTCGTTGGAGACGATATTTGAGACGGCCTCGGCAGCGGCAGCGCGCGACTTGGGCTCGGAGCTCTGCAGGTCCTTGATGACGGGCAAAATGGACTTTTCCCTAAGGGCTGCCAGCTCGGGGTCGGAGGGCGGCTTGACGGATTTGGCGATGGGGTCCTTGCGATGGCTTTGGCCGCCTCTGTTTCGCCTTGACTTGCCCATGTTGCGGGGAGTGGATTTTGAGGGGACGGAATGAGGTTGTGTGAGTTGAGATGCCGTGTCTTTGAGGCGTGTGTGTGCAAAAGATGTAGGCAAATGAACTTTGTGTCTTGTATAAATAAATATTAACGTTTGTTTTACTTGCTTCGTGACCGACCTTCACGTCCAAAATAAAAAAATTCGAAAAAGCGTTGCTAAGGGCAGCCACAATGTGGCTCGTGGCGCGGGTTCCCGAGCGCCCCGTATCTAGGTAAGGTCAGTGATCCACAAGGACGCAGGCACGTACTCACTAGTACCTACCTGCTTGAACACCTGAGCAGGTGAGTGCAATGGATACGAGGTATACAGTAGCTACCAACCTAACTTCCGGTAGGGTACCTCCACTCCCTAGGTAGGTACCTTAGGTAAGGTAGACAGCCAGTGACTCCAGGCCAGACCGGTATTCCTTTTCCCCACTCCTCGGGACAAAAATAACACCTCCACGTGTACGAAGGTATCTGAAATAAGTACCTGTGGAGATGTACATCCCTGTCATTTCCAATCTCCCTCTTCTGTTGCTTTTATTGTGAGATGTGAGACACGACACCGGGAGATCAGCTGCCAGCAAGCAGAAAGGAAGAGTGGTTGATGGATGCCATTGCTGTCAGTGTATCTGAGCGGACAGACGCCAAGCCGGACATGCTCGATACGCTCGTCCGTGCTCTCCCTCCCCTCCGCCCTCCCTCCGCAACGGTCCCCTTGATCGAGAGCTAGTTGATGACACTTTTCCTCTCGCACAAACACCACCACAACCATATTCACTTCGTCACTGTCACCGTCCTGTCACATTCGCGACACATAAATGCACATACGCACATACACACACACACACATATATGTGTGATGAGACTACTTGTAGTGCACTGAAGCTTCGACTCTCGGGGTTCCATCTTCCTTCCTCCCGTACCCAAGCTTCGCGTCTGGACAGCTCCACGGATCCACCGCCAACACTCGAGAACCCACCACACTCAAGCTCCCGCAGTCGCGTCTGCAACATAGCTAGCTGCACAGCCCAGCTCGAGAACAAGGAGCAACAACCCTGAATCTGGTCTGGCTGCTCAATTGCCGGCACCAAGGGGGAAAACGAAGGGGAAGGTCAGGAACTGGACAAGGGGCACGCACACACACACACACACACACACCTAAGCGTTTACCTTAGTATTCTGCGGCTGTCCCATCCCATCTCATTCCATCCCGTCCCGCCACTCCCTTCACCTGTCCACTTCTCTGTTTCAAACTGCTGTGCCGCGTTGCGCTGCGCTGTCCTCCTCTTCTTCCTGTGCATCTGGAGCTTTGCCAGATACGCAGCCAACATCGACGTCAACGGTAAGATGTGAGACGTTCGACTCTCGGATCCTCCTCTCTTCCCCCCACCCCTCCGTTGCAAACCTGTGAACCTTGATTTCTTTCTCGCCTATCTCTGGGTTTCTCTTCTTAGCCCCAGCGCCGCGCCGCACACATCCGTGTCCCTCTCAAAGTAGAGAAGCATGCCGGGCCCATGGCGCCAACTACGCTCCTTCGTCTTCCTCAACGATGAAGAGATGGGCAAGAAGGACGACGACCATCACCGCCCCGGCGGCAGCGCCATCAAGAACCCCATGCTGCTTCGAAACCGCAACCCTCAATGGCAGTCCGCCACCAAGATGCCATCTCGCCGCCTCTTCCGACGTCTGGCCTACCTCTTCCTCATAGCCTGCGGCCTCTGGTATCTGCTGAGCGACCTCTCCCTTGGCTTCGTCTTCCGCGAAAGACCTCCGAACTACATCTACCCGTACCCCGACGACCCCCGAGAATCCCGCGATGCCACCCTCCGAAAGACCGGCCGCCTACCCAAAGGCCAGTCTGTCCCGCCGGCCGCCGAGCAACAACAACAACAACAACATCACGACTACAACGGTCCCGTCAAGTTCCTCCGCCTCGCGACCTCTCTGCACTCCATCGCCGCGACCAAGGGGAGCCAGCCCGTCAACCAGAACGTGCTCTTCGCCGCCTCCAACCTGCATAGCCTTTCTACTCTGCTGCCGTTCGCCTGCAAGATGGGGACCGAACTGAGGAGTTATGTGCATTTTGCCGTCATGAGCAGGAGTGACTTGGACCTTGACCACCTGAAGAAGATCAATGGCGTCGACGATACCTGCTACATCATCTGGCACGACGCCCGCCCCGACTTCTCGACCCTCTCGACCAATGCACGACTCGAGCAGTCCACTCTACGCGCCCTGCGACACATCTATACCTACATGCACCCGCAAGCCATCGTAGTTGACGGCTCCGACGACGAGTGTCTGCCCTTCTTGAAGGGCATGCGAGATGAGACCGCTCGCCTCAGGACCCCGCTCATCGAGCTCCCGGCGAACGCCTGGACACGCCTGTCGTGGCTGGCCAAGCTGGACAGCGCTTCGCTGGCGGCCTGGAATCACGTCAGCGTCGATATCCTGATCCAAGCTCCCGCGAGCGGCTCCGGCAGTCTGCTACGCCTCCTTAAGTCCCTGGCCGACGCCGACTACACCGCCTTCACGATTCCCCACCTCACAATCGAGCTCCCGCAGGACATCGAGCCCGCGACGGCCAGGTTCCTTGAGACGTTCCAATGGCCGCCGCCACACGTCCACAACCCCGGGCGCGTGCAGATGCTTTCGCTGAGGCATAGGATCCCCCGACAGCGGATGACGGAGGAAGAGAGCTCCATCCGCTTCCTCGAGTCGTTCTGGCCAACGACGCCAAGGCACTCCCATATCGTTGTTCTTTCTCCGCAGGCCGAGCTAGCGCCGGGCTTTTTTCATTGTGAGTTTCTCGCGCGTGACTGCATTGCCTCGCGCTCGCGCTCACCAAACCCGCAGACCTCAAGTACACCATGTTGGAGTACCGCTATTCTCGCCTGTCGACCCTCCAGAGATGGGATCAGCGTCTCCTGGGCATCAGCATGGCGACGCCTTCCACGTACCTAAACGGCAATGTAGATTTCATACAGCCGACTGCAGAGGGTTCCAAGGCCGGTGAAGGGACATCCTTCTTATGGCAAGCGCCCAACAGCAACGCCATGCTCATCTTCGGCGACAGATGGATCGAGTTGCACGGCCTCGTGTCGGAAGTCGACGCGCTGCAGCATGCACGTGGTTCCCAGCCACCACCGGAACTGTTGACCGAGAAGGTCGTGAGCAAGAGGTTCCCCTCCTGGCTTGAGCACGTGTTGCGCCTCTCTCGGCTGCGGGGCTACTTCACGCTGTACCCCAGCGCCGAGACAGCGGCTACCCTCGCGACGGTGCATCGCGAGCTTTACCAGGCGCCCGAGGAATATCAAAAGGAAGGGGGCGAGAGCAGGAAGACGGCCGGCCTGTCAGAGTCGGCAGTCGACTTCGGGACGCTCATCCAGACTCTGGACACGTTGCCGAATAACGGCAGCCTTGTGCCGGCCAACGACCTTCCCTTGCTCAGCTGGGAGGGCGACGGCACCAGTCTGCGGTACGTGTACCAGATGGCGGTGGAGTACATGTTTCGGTGGCGCGAGCAGGTCGGCGGCTGCAGCAAGGAAGCGGCGGGGAGCGATCACATCGACGGGTCTGCGAAAGACCTGTTTTGCACGCCTGATGGCAAAATCAAGGGGCTGTAAGACGCACAAGGTCCGGAACGCACAAACTTCAGCCCGTGGCAGGGTTGGAAAAAAGAAGACCGCACGGTGCCGATTGTATTCTACGTAGAGCTTTTTCCCTCTTTTCTCTTCTTTTTTTTTTATATATACCCACGGGATAAGCATCAGCACGGGCTGGTAATGACGCGGCGAAGAATTGGGAGAAACGGGAAATACATTGTGGCTATTGACATCGACCCCGTTTGCTTCATTTCAAGACGTGACCTGCCGCGTAGACCGCGGCATGTGAAGATTCTCCCTTCTCAGCGTTGGCCGTGATCTTGGCAATGACCAGTAGCACGGCACAGGCCCCAACGATGCTGAGGGCCACGATGGAGAGAACCTGTGCAATCCGTTAGAACCGCTCTGAAGCACACAATGGAGGCCAGGCGCGCTCGATTCGCTGTTCTCTTTTCTCCAGGCGGGTGGGTCACTTACAAGCTGGGTCCGCCATCCCGTCTGCACGATCGCCGCCTTGCGACTGTATTTGTTCACGGTCTCTGGATATTGTCAGGGCCTGCTTGTCTGGAAGCCGGGGTTTTATGCATCATTTGGTCTCACGCGGTTTGGAAGGGACGAAGGTGAAGGGAGACATTGAGAGAGAGAGAGAGAGAGAGAGAGAGAGAGAGAGAGAGAGAGAGAGAGGGCAGCTCACTGATGTAGTTCCCGAGGCCGAGGCACAGGCACGCGACGGCGAGGATCCAGAAGACGATGCCCAGGGGCTTGGCCATGCGCAGCTCGAGCTGGCTGGGCTCGGACTTGAGGTGGAAGGAGAGGACGATGGCGACAGCGACGATGGACATGTAGACGGACAGGCGGAGGTACGAGAGGAACGCTGCGTTGCCGTGTCAGCTATGCGAGCCCCGGAAGCACTACTCGCTCGCTTCGCTCTCGCTCTCATTTCCACCCACTGGAAGTACGAGAGACGACGACGACGACGTGCGGTGGCGGAACGGGGCGTGCGTACGTACTCCTCTCGTTCGCGCAGTGGTCTCGCGCGTCGCTGGTCGCGTTCTCAAACAGGAGCGGCCCGAGGATGGGCCAGGCGAAGAACGTCGACTTCCCGGCGTGGCCTGGGCCGCTGTAGAATCCCCAACATCTCATCTCGTCAGAGAAAAGAAAGAAAGAATGCGGTACTCATAAGGGGAAAGAGGGGGGATGGGGGGGCTGCGAGTGTGTTACTGACCCAATCTCGCCAACTTCGACGGGCCTCAAGAGCTCCGAGGCCCGAAGGGGCGCGCAGCAGTGGAAGGTGAGATCCTCGTCGTCGAGGTCGGTTCTCGAAGCCATTGTTTACTGTATTTTGGATTGCAATTGGGGTGTAGATGGGGGGAAGGGGGCTAACACTGGGCGTGGTTCTTGAAATCCGGGAGGGGGTTGGCGGCGGAGGGGAGGCGGGCGTTGTTGATGTATCAGGGAATGGCTTCTTAGAACGCACCGGATTTGATCACAAGCGCCATGTATGATGTGATCCGCGCACGGTGAAGGATCCGGTGTGTCGCGGCCGATCCTGGGGGCGTGCCGAGACATAGCGGACACTGTACGGCAACGGCGATCGGCGGTCGGGAGGGTGTATCCACCTCAACTCTTGGACTTACATGGCTGCGGTAGTACATCTTACCGACCGACCTTTCGTGTATGATATCGCGAACAGGTATCTGTACATTTATACCAATTCTCTTAGGACGGAGTATGCTGTATGATGACCATCGCCACTCTGCCGCATTCATGACGGTCAAATTCAGCTGCTCACCTCCCGTTACGGACATCAGCGAGTTTGTCGGCTGTTTGGAGCAGGTCACTGACTGAACCATTTGACGAGAGCAAGGACAGAAACATTTTTGTACACATTCAGCTATAATCTACTCCCGTAACGTAGCAAGCAAATAAGTACTGTTCTCCTCGAGGAAAAGGAAATAGCGGCATGTCCTGCTTTGTATAATATCTTGAAGAATGCAGAGTATAAGTCGACTGTGTTTCAACCGGAACATCCTGCCCCCCCGCCAAAGCTCTAGATCAACACCTTTCAAACACCCGGTATAAGCCCTTAAGATCGGCAACCTCGAGCACAGCAGCCTTCATCAGCGGCGTCGTCGCAACTAATCTCGCCTTGAAGGCAGGGAAAAACACGTGCTCCATCGCCCAACGCACATTCTTCCGCCTGTCCGCGACTAGACCATCCAGCGTATCTCCGCCCTCGTTTTCGTCGGCCTCGCCGCCGATGGTCGGTGGCAGCTGCTCGGGCACATAGAAGGACGCCAGCTCCTTCAGGAACGTATCGAAGCACGGCTTCTCCTCTGTCCAGTCGACGCAGGGCCCTAGACGCAGCAGAAATCGTGGCAGTTTGACCATGGCGGGCGTGTAGCCCTTAATCAGGAGGGGAATGGTAAGGAGCTCGCCTGCAGGGGTGACCTCGAGCGAGAAGTACTCGCTAAGCATCTCGCGTCGCTCAATCAGCTGGGCAGCGACCTTTTCGATCACATCATCAACATCGAAATCCTCATCGGGAGACTCAATGTTACTCTTCTCGATCTCGGCGCCCACACGGAGAATCTCCCGCAAGTCCAGCGGTGGCGTGAACCGAATGGTGCCAAAATTGCCAAAATCCGTTAGACCAACTTGGTAACAGTACTCATAGCAGGTGCGGCCGTAGTCAATGAGGTACAACTTGATACCGCTCTGGATGGCGGCGAGGCGGCGACGCTCGTCGACGATGCCGACGAATGTATGATTGGCAAAAATGTCCGTTAGGTCATTGTGCATTTCCTCTCTGACCTCGGCACGAAGCTCCTTGATGCTAGTGAGCTTCATCGGCGCAAAGGGCCGGTCCACCATCTCGTAACGAATATCTTCAGAGGCAGACAAGACATTCTGGTCAGCTGATCCAGCCGCTATTGCCGCCGCCGCCGCCGCCGCGGGGGAGGCCTTGGAGGGTGTTGTTGCTGTAGCGGATGGGAGCATGCTGGTAATTTTGCGCAGGCTCGTGTCGGTGCGAACGAGACTGTTAGAGTTCCTCCGCGGCCGTTTCGAGCCTGGCGTTTCTCGCGCAGGAGTCGCCGGCGTCGCCGAGACACCCTCATCCTCGGCCTGAAGGGACGCGTCCACCAGATGGCTGCCCGGAAGCAGGCTCTGTGTCATGAATGTGCGGCTTGTGTCTACCTCGGCGAGCTGTGATCGAATGTGCTCGCATATTGATTGGATGATATCGTCCTCATTTAGAAAATGCACCTCCTGCTTTGTCGGATGCACATTGACATCGACGCGGGCGGGGTCGATCTCCAAGCTGATGTAGATGAAAGGCCGACCGCCCTTGGGCAGGAATGACGAGTACAATTGTTCGAGGGCCTTTTTGATGTTGGTGGACTCGACACAGCGGTGATTGATGAAGAGGAGAAAGGTGGTTTTCTTGATGTTGTAGTTGGCATTCGTGGCCCAGCCGGTAGCCTTAAAGCCCCAGCGGTCTTCGGATGTTGAGAATTGCATCAGCTCGTTGGCAACACTTGATCCGTAAATCTGCCTAATGCGGTCGACCTCGGTCGCCGTTGCCTGGATTGAGACACTGGTGCCCGATTCGCCGTACTTTTTGCACGAGAAGGCGACTCCCTTACAGTGGATGGCGTATCGGCCGACGATGTCGATGATCTTGTTGTACTCTTCAGCGGGCGACCTGAAAGCTCGTCGACGCGTTGGTATGTTATAGAACATGTCTTCAACGCTGATCTGGGTGCCCTGGCGTCCAGCCGTAGGCTTGGGCTCAGCCGACTGGCCGGGTTTGGCAGGGGCCAGCTTGCCATCGAGGTAGGCGGCGCGCCAGGCGCAATCCGAATCCTTGGTCTTGGTGGTGACGGAAAGATGGGCGATGTGGCTGATACTTGCCAATGCCTCGCCTCTGAAGCCGTAGGTGGCGATTGAAGCAAGGTCCTCAAAGGCGGTGATCTTGGAGGTAGTGTGTCGTTCGCAGAGAATGTCCATGTCTTCTTTCTTTAGAGAGGGTCAGAATGGCGGAAACTAGCCATGGAGCAGTTGCTGATGCATGCACAGACACGCATGCACTCACCTGGATGCCGCAGCCATTGTCGGTGATCTGGAGGAGTTTGAGGCCGCCGTCCTTGACCAGGACTTCGAGAGCAGTGGCGCCAGCATCGACCGAGTTCTCAATCAATTCTTTCAAAGCATTGACAGGGGCAACGATGATCTCTCCTGCGGCGATCTTGTTGACAACGTTGGGGTCAAGAGCCTGTGAGGTTGTGCATGTCAGACATGCGACAAGTTAAGTGAGGCGACAAATGCAAACTCACCCGAATGCGACGGGCAGCACGAGACTCGTCCGGGTCTTCCTCTGCCTTCCGCTTTGTTCCAGCCGCAGGTGAAGGATCAACGTCCATAGGGCTAGAAGACATGATGGCAACACCGTGTGCAATCACGCTGAGGCGGAGGCAATACTGGTGATGCGAGGCGGGGACGAATTACTTGGATGTCAAGAAAAGATGCATTCAGGACCGCCCCAAGAAATCTCGTCACACTGCTTTGTTTTTTGAATCTGAATCTGAGACGAAACACCAGAAGACTGCATCTGAGGGGTCTGGTAGATCCAGAGGAGAGGGTCAATATGTGTAGGTACTTAAACGGGAGTCGGAACTGTCACAATTACTACCTACTCAGAAGAAGGAGGCGGAGGCCCTTGGGAGTCTTGGAAGGTGTGAAGTCACGACCGCGAGGCCAGGGGAGAGGTACCCACTGGCCCAAGTTCCGGCGCGCGTTCACGTGAATGAATGAAGCTTAGTCATCACCAACCACTTAATCGTCTCTGTCCCTCAGTGCGTGCCTATCTAGATACCTACCTAGGTACCTAAGCAATTAAGGTAGGTAGGTCCAACCTAGGCAGGTGTATTCCGTAGTCCCTTGTCTCAGTTGCCAAGTCACCTGGTTATCAGCATCGCAATTGATATTGCCCCAATCATGTATATCGACAGGGACACAATTCATCTATTCCCTAACATTGTCCATCATCCCCCCCGCCTCGCCACCATTGTACTGAATCTCCAGGTGCCTCTGCACAGGTACGCATCATCCGAATCTTGGTGGGCTGTGCTGGAAGGGGGAGGAGGTGCGCCAAAGCCATCTTCAATAACACGGCAAGGACGATATCCTTCACACGGAGAGCGAGAGCGAGAGGTCATGGGAGACAGAGAGCTTCAATGCCGTTTCAACCCCCAACCGCTCTTTCGAGTCGGCAGGCAAAAACGCCAACCAAGGCCTGTCTGCAATTTTGCTGCCGAGGAAGCCCTGGGTCTTGCTCGGATGGCGCGGAAAGCCCTGATCGCCTCACTTACTCCCAAGTGCATCTCGTAAAAGGCAACAAAGTACAAGACGACTCTTGAGGCCTTCGGAGTAGACGAGCAATCGTCGATTATGATCCGCCCACCTATCCCCCGTGATCTGTTCAGTAACGAGAAGGCGTGGAGTGATGTTGTGATGCTTGCTGGTCAAGGTTGATAAAGTGGTCTTATCGTCCACTCGACGGCCTACGACGGTTGCCTACAGCGACTTTGGACAGCATTTGTTTTTGTGTTTCCACCTTCGCTCGGACGCCATGCACCTGCAAAGACCTGGCTGTCAAGACAAAGAGTGACAACCGTACTCTGTGTCAGACTTGTACTAAGCATCTCTGTCCACTCATTAACTGCTGCAGCAGCAGCAGCACTAACTATGTGCGAAGACAGGCATTCGGAAGGCTCTGCGGGTGACGGCGTCGCCTCGACACGCGCCTACCCTCCAAGTGCGAGGTGAGTACCAACTTCCAGGCTCTAGGAAGACCCAAGAACCGCAGTACGGCTGCATGGGTAGTGTTGCGTCTGACAGCGTGCGTCGACGGATAGTGGACGGAGCTCCAGACCACCTTCGCCAGATGCTGTTGCTTCGGAGGCGGCCGGCCGGCGCATTCCCCGAAGCCCTCTCGCGCCCCACGCAGAGAGCTTGATAGACATGGAAATCCCACAAGCGGCACCGTCACCGCGGCCGGGCAGGAAAAGGGGCCTTGACGAGCTATTTGGCGACAGCACGCCGCCGTCGCCTGATAAGCTGCAGCGCGAGCTTGATCGGCAGCATCAGGAGGCCCTTGAGGCTCGCCGCTCCTCCTCCTCCTCCTCCTCCTCCTCTACCACCACCACACTTCTCCTCCCCCCTGGTGCTCACCCTGGTGTCCGGGTCCAGGACAGCAAGCGTCAGAAGAAACTTGTGTATCGATGCAAGCCCGCCGAACACGATGCGACGCCGCACTCGACAGTCGGCCGCGGCAACGACGACGGTAACGGGTATTCGTACGCGGCGGAACGACCATCCGGCTCCCCTGCAGACTCTTCAAGACACCACGACGCGAAGGTCTCGCATCGCCCGCCGCCAACCCATCCCGTGATACCACCCATGCAGGAACAGGAAGATTGACCGTCCGACGTCCACCGGCAACGCAGCATCGCCCCTCTCTTTTCAGAGTCTAGCTAGCACCCATCTCTGCACTATCCTCTGGGCCTCTGGGGCTCCCAGCATCTCGCGTGGTTCGAGTTCCCCTTTTCGGTCGGATCCGATGGCGGACGCCGCAATTCCTTCCCAGCAACATACCGGCAGAGTAGCAGTCATTCAAGGAGCAGCCGTCCCTCTCGTTCGCTCCAGCAAGTCGTGAGACTCCTGACTCCCGACTCCCGGGCACACGACGATGAAGCTGTCAGTTGGCGAGTATTACAGCGTAGCCCACCCTGCTGCTCACGTTGCGGTTTAGCGGTCGGCATCGCCACTACCTGATGCCCCTCTCTCATTTCCCTCCTCCCCAGCAAACAAGCGGCTAGACATCTGACGACTCCCGGCTGCCATGCGAGGCCCGTTTCGAAACAACCTTAACAGTCGACGCCTTTCCCATTTGCGCCGTGGGACACCCTCATGTGGCCCCTCCCTCTGGGTGGCAGACAGCCCATTTCAGGAAGCTTTGCCCCATCTCGCATCCTACGCGACCTTTTCGCAGCCTAGCGCGCTGGAGATGTTGGAACGCAGAGGTCCAAAAGCAGCGATAATGATGAAGATCCGCCGGCAGCGCCTCTCTTGTTTCAGGTCGACATTCCTATGGGCCACCAGTCTTTTCTTCTCTCGAAATCCGTATTTCCGTCTGCTTTTTTTCGTATTGATTCTTATTTCCGATCCCTCGAGACATCCTCAGACAAACGATATGGTGCTGGCAGGCAAGCTTGGCGCCAGTCTGCAGTGGTTGTGAGGCCAGGCCCGAAATAGTAAATAGATAATTTCAAACCCCTGCCGCGTTTCCCCCCTTTGGACTGCACGCATCCACCACACTCCCAATGTGTCCATCAGCGTTTCAACATTGGGTTATCGTCTCCGTTGCTCGGACGCAAGTCAACATGGCGACGTCGTCGATGTCGTTGCCGCTGTCGTCTTTTCCCTCGGTGCTTCACCCTTCTCACACGCAGCTAGAGAGGCGTTTTCCCACACTGTCGATGCTTTGCAGATTTATAAGCAATTGGATGTCCCATTAGTCTCGACCTTTACCAATTCAAAATTCTGTACATATTCGACGAATCCCTACCACCACCACCACCACCACCACCACCACCACCACCCTCCACGCACTCATATTCATGCAGACAGACCGAGGCGCCGTTCCTTGAGCAGGATGGGCAGCTGCGTCTCGGAGATTTTCCCCAACCGTAATGAGCACCTCCCTTCCCCCCCTGCAATCTTCATCCCCATTCCCATCCGACCCCCCCCTTGGCTGGCGCACGCTGCACGCTGCACGCATGCCACTAGATCCGTTTTGTTTCGTTTCGTTTCCTTGTTCGGTTCCCAGTCCCTCCTTTCGGTGGGCTCCGGGGTAATGAAGGAGACGCAAACGGTTGACCACAACGCCTGAGTACTGACAGACTGACAGAAGGAGAACTAGAAGAGTAACCCTTCTCCCTTCCACTTGGCCTGGGTGAATATGCCCCCCCCCCCCCCCCCCCCCCCCCCCCCTCTTTCCATGTGCCCCTGAACCTCGTACCTTTCTTCTCTCCATCTCATGTCATCTCATGGAGTTCCGCTCCCCTCATCTCATCATTCTGGCTTTGTTGGGATTGTTGCCCACATTACGTCGCGTCACAGAGGAAAGATCTGCGGCCAGGAGAAACGGAGATGCCCATCAGCCGACGGTCATACACAACGCCCAAAGACTTGCGGAACTGACAAGAAGAGGCGCCAGGACGTCTGCAAGCAGGCGGCGGGAAACACAGAACCGCTAGGCAGAGACATAACGCCGGGCCAATAACAAGGCAACATCAACGAATCACCCCGAACGTCCAAACAAGAACAATCAAGTCCCGAGAAACCCTCCGGGACAGACACAGACAGAGGCAGACCCTTTGCGCTCCTCCCTCCTCCGCGGTCTATTCTACAGTCCACTTGGGGGGAGCCACTCTCGCTTCTCGTCTACTAAAACCATGGATGCTTGTTGTAGCTCGCCGGCAACAAGACGGAGGGAGTCATCCACGACGAGCGGCCCCGTCACCAAAAACCACCCAACGCTCGAGAGGCCGGCAGCACCAATACCAGGCCCGGATTATACCTTCCAATGCGGATGCGACTATCCGGACACTAAGGGCTCGGTCCCAAGGGCCACGCGAAATGACACACACACACACACACCACCAGCCCACCAGGCCCGCCTCGCATGCACCACTTACTTGTGCTGGACACGCGCGACACAACGCAGACAAATGGGGTACTGCTGCTGTGCTTCTAGCTAGACGCATGCATCTGCATCCGCCGGCCGCCCGGCTGGGCGCTTGAGTGGATGGGCTCTGCAGAACCTTTTGCAGACTGACCGCAGAACGGACATGCGAATGGGGTCTGTGAGTGGTCGGTAAGGTATGTTGATTTGCTCTCTTATGAACCAGGTGCTTGAAATTATCTACGGGCCTGCTCTTGTGCGGCCGCAAGGGGGGGACGGGGAATATCGTCGTCCCCAACTGGACCTTTCCTCCCTTATACTCCAAGGTCTTATACTCCAAGGCTTTTCCTTCACCTCTTCTTTATCCTATCCGTCTTTCTCTATTCCCTCTATCCCCTTCCCCCCCCGCTCTCTCGCGCCCTTTGGCATTATCCTCCCCCCCTTCTCTTATTCGATGGGGCATGGACAATCATCTGACGCCATCGACATAGACGCATGCTGCCATGCTGCCTCACCCCTTCAGAGCATGGAGCATCCATCCCCTCACCAACCCTCGCGGCCATGTCGCCACCGACCACCGGGATCACCTGCCGGGTTTGCGGGAGCGTTGTCTCGCCGCATTGACCCTTCCCGACGGTCTCCGCAATTCCCGGGGTCCCTGAGTGATAATGATGGGTAAACCCTTTCCCATCAAAAACTTGCGACCTCGCCCTACTCTCCACCAGGTCTTCTACCCCTTCTTCTTCTTCTTTGCTCTTATTCATCCATCAACCAAGTAAGAGACGGCTTTGTTGTCTCTCTGGTTGTGGCCGTGGAGCGCACCGCGTTCATTTGCCGAACCGTCCATGTTCAGCGACTCGCCGCCGCCGCTGCCCAGAGGACGTCGCCGCCGTCATTATCAGCTTGGCTAGCACGCAACAACACCACTCACTACGCAAAGGTCTGGGCAGAGAGAAGAGAGAGGGCGCACTGAGACAACGAAGGCGAGAGGGACAGACTGCACACACACATCCACACAAACAAACAAACAACATGGGAGGAAGCCAGACGGTGTGACCAGCGAAGAATCGCCCGGCGAATTTCTCTGTTGAGATACAAGAAAGCTGTCCGAGACCCCAGACGTCGACAAAACATGCACGATGACCGCCCCATGCATGGTTCCTCATCTCTGCTCCGCCCGTTACCAATCGCAGTCAGAAGACAACAGCAGCATAGTTCTACGCTCTCTCTCTCTCTCTCCAATATCTTTCGCCGACGAATGCAACAGTCCCCCCCAACGCAAGTCTGACAACCCAGGAACCCGAAGCTACGACAAACGCCTAAACAGATGCCAAAAAAATCACCCCCCACCCAACCGGCTCCAGCAAGCAAGGAATTCAGTATATGCAAAAAGTGAGTAAATGAAAAAGAAGAAAGGGTGGTTGTACAAGTGGTATCTTGTGACGGCTCACGGCCGCCGGGGGAAAGTGGGGAAAAAAAAGATGATGAACAGCTGAGCGGCGGTCTTAAAGGAAAGGGGGTGGGCGCTTGGTGCAAATACAAGAGTTGGGACAAGGCGGCCATCCCGTACCAAGAGAATTGGCTGGGAGCACGACTCGATCGACGATGCGAGGGAGAGCACGGCACCACAACCGGGCCGAGGGAAGCGAAAATCATTATCGACCACGACCGCTAGGGCGGCCGAGGGTCGCTCACTCACTGCGGACGCCGCTGCTGCGGATCCGGCTTTTCTAACAGACCGCCGATATCGACGCGGCCGGACCGGTCGTCCCTTTGCCAGGAGGGCTCCGGATGGGGCGGTTGATGGGGGCCGGCGCGGATGGGCGGCAGCTGGAAAGAGGGTTGCGGGGGCCGAGTGGTCGGCGGTAATTCACTGCGAGGAATCTGGTACGACGAAGGACCGGCGGCATAGTCTGGCCGGCTTGGCGACGCGGCATACGACGGCATGCCGGGGCTGGTGCCCGGGCTCAAGCGGGTCGTCATGTGGGGAGGTTGTCCAGGAGATGGCCGCGGCGCGAGTGTGCTCTCGCCGAACCGAGGTCTCGCGTGCTCAAAGGTCGCAGAGACGGGTGTGTGCTGTGTATACACCTGTTGTTGTTGCTGTTGTTGTTGTTGCTGTTGCTGTTGAGGCTGATACGAATACGGCATCTCTCTGATGTGGGGCGACGGCGACGGGTAGGGATACCTGAGCGCCGGCGCTGCGTTGATGAGCAGGACGATGAAGTAGATGGACTCCCGCTTCGCCAAACCCAACCGCACCGAGTAGGACCGCGGTTGTCCGTCGCTCGCGGCGAAGACGAAGAAGTCCTGGCGATCCAGCTGGAAGCGCGAGATCTCGTCAGCCTCGAAGCGCAGAGAGTCGAAGACGCGCTCCTGCTCCTGCCTGCCAAAGATGGGAGGCAGATAGACGGGATCCTTCCTCGACCTCTCATCTTGCATGCTCCGCTGGTGGCTCTGGATCTTGTCGCGCTCAGAGGGCAAGACGACGTCCAAGAGAGACCGTCCCCTCAAGCTCGGAATCCCGACGGCATCGGCAAAGGCCGGGGAGGCGCGCGCCATTTCCAGCTCCATTGTCAGGAAGACGACGGGTTCGGGCGTCCCCGCCGCGAGGGGCGGCGGCTGCGCGTACATGTTGGCATCGGCCATGGAGGCTCGGTCGAGGTAACGCGGCGGCGCAATGGGCTCGCTTGGTTGAGACTTTAGAACACGATAGGAGTGACTGCCTCGGATGGGGTCATCGTACCCTGAGATGGGATGAGGAGGGCCGGCCGAGTAGTGGCTCAGCGGCGGCGGCCTCCTCGCGGCGGCGGCGGCTGCTGCTGCTGCTGCTGCTGTTGCTGCAGTATCCTGCGGATGCTGATATGTTGAGGGACCGTAACGGGCATCTCGGTCATCCCTCAGCCGTGGCCGACCACGCTTCTTGTGTTGCACGTCGACGCAAGCGTCTTCCTTGCCATTGCTCGTGCATCGCGAACACGGTCGTTGAGCTGTATGTCGCAAAAGCAAGTCAGCAAGTTGCCATCCATGTGTCTCCAGCACAAGCAAAACCGTAAAAGACAAAAAAGCCACGCAAAGCGCGCGACTCGGAGCTGGTTGCAAATGCAAGAGCCCCAATCAAGCCAGTAACCCGAGCAGAATACCGCGCCGCCTATGTTGACGACGTCCCCGATTCAACAAGCACTTGCTCCTTTCTTTCTTTCTCACACACACACACACACTCTCTCTCTCTCTCTCTCTCTCTCCCTTTCTTTCTCTCTCTCTTTCCCTCAATCCCCACCATGCGATCGTTGCATTGGACTTGACACGACACAATAGTGACACGCTAGTCTCGCCCACTGGGGATCATCCCGCGCGCGACCAGGGTCGGACGGAGGGAGAACAGCGGTGATCAACTAAGCCCAAAGTCCATCCGACCCGAAAGGCACTTCGCATGGGAAAATCACCTCCGCTTTCTGTTTCAGACGTGGCACACCTTGGTCGCAACCACACCGGCGCGCCGCGGCTTGCGATTGGCGAGTTCGCCGGGTCCCGCAGTCATAATCAAGATTTGAGCGTTCGCTACCGGGGGCGCCGGTTGTCACCCGCCTCTCTCCGCTGACTACCGGCCCGAAATCCCGGATGACACGGGTCCAGGAACCCGACGATTATGGGGTTGTCGGCCGATCGCTTGCTTGAACAGATGGTAATGACGAATGGAGTCCGGCCGGCGAGATAGAAGTTCGACCAAGGGCGCTCGATGGTCGGTCAAGTGCTGACAACGAGAAGGTCGCTGCTCGCCCGTCCACCCCATGGACAGACACCACCCGCACACAACCCAAGACATGCTAGCCAACAAACAGCCTTTGTCTTTCCCAAATTTTCTGTTTTTTTTTTTTTCTTTCTTTTTGGAAGGCTGCGCCATCCATCCATCCCATGCCACCATCCCAACTCTCCGTCTTGAGTTTCTGCGTATGATCCGTCCGGGATAGGGGGGGGGACCGTCTTGCCCCTCAGCATTGGTGTCAGGTCGTCGGGTTGATCCCTGCACGCTGCGTCGAATGTCGCGGTTAATATCGCGCTCAGGGCTCGGAGCCACTGTCTTCACGCGGTGATTATGTGCAGAATTCTCCGGGTACTCGCAGTCTCTCATGCGCTCCGAAGACCTTCGGCCGTCCATGTTGCCCTTGCGGCACAAGCACAAAAAAGTCTTCTTGTAACGATTGGTCCGAGGAACGAATGACAGGAAAAGGGAGGGGTTGGTGGTGGAGGGTACAAAAGGCTACCCGCAAAAACGAAAAGGAAAACGAAAAGAAAACCGACTGGCGCACGCGCCGTACGTACCGTCACATCTAGAGACGAATGTTAGCGTCACCAAAGCAAAGGGGGGGGGGGGGGGGGGGGGGGAATAAAAATAAATAAAAAAGCCACCACGACACGTTCCACTTGGGCGTCTGCGGACAGGAGAGAGGGCGCCTTACCGAAGATGGGCTCTTTTGCATGGCACACAGGCCGATGCCACATGGCCCTTTGTTTTTCTCTGCGTCTTGGGAGACGTGTAAGGAGCGCTGTCCTGGGACGTCTGCGACATAGCTGCCGCATAGTTATGTTGATGGGGCCCTCCGGCCGGCTGTGGTAGCGACGGTTGACCCGGCATTTGCATGTAGGGCGGAGGTCGCTGCTGCAGAGCCTGGCTCGCGAGGTGTGCGTATCCAGACGGCGTGTTGCGCAGGTGATCGTCGGGTCGAGGATACGAGTAAGGCATCCTCTCGTGGTGTTGTTGCTCAGCGTGATATGATCGGGGCTGGGGCGGCGGCGGCGGAAGCAACCCTCGGGGGTCGGCCTGGGGCGTTGTCGTCGTCGTTGGCGGCAATCCTCCCCGGTAAGCATTTTGCGGGCTGGTGGTGGACGGATAGCTGCCATGCAGTTGCCCTCGGTCACCAGCCTCTGGGTTTGCTTTGGGCGGAGGGGGAGGAGACCCTGACATGGGCGGAGAGGGATATGCTCTGGGACGAGCAGGAGTCTCGGACTCTGCTCTTGGAGGAGTTGCCCAGGTCAGGTCAAGGGCGAATCGCGCCAGATCGGAGATGCCTCGGCGCTGGCCGAGCGAGGTAGACGACGTATCGCAGTCTCTGCTGATGTCTTGCATGGATGGATGGATGTCGGTGATTTAGCTTTCACTAGGGGCGCGTCTGGGTCGAGAGCTCCCCTAATATCTGTCTTCTTCCTGACGACGCCTCAGAGTCCCCTGACTCTTCAACGAGATCGAAGCTCTCTATTTTCTTCGTCTTGGTGAAATCTGTCAGTCTGTCGCAGCGGACTGGTGCTGGCTTATTCCCCTAGCTCGCGTTCTCGGCTTGTTGATCAGTCTGGATTGAAGCGAGAGATATGTTATCTATCCCGCTAGCCGTCCGAAAATTGGGAATGGGTTTGGTTCCCGGCCTATTCGCGTTGGGTCCTCTTGGGGTCGTCGGATCGGCTTTGAGTGTTCCCAGGTTTGCTTGCAGTTGAAGCCACACAGAAACCACGACCGCTTTCGCAAAGGAAGAAGAAAACGAGGGCCTGGGCTAGCAAGATTTCCTCGGATTTCGATATAGCACGTTCGCGACGTCTTTCAGAAAGTACCAAACGGTTGGGGGGGGGGGGGTTTGTTGGTTTTTTAGTTTTTTGGGTTATATGCCAGGTGCCAGGAGGCAACAAAGAATGGTCGAATCGGCGGTCCTTGGAAACCAGTTGGGAGGGAGATGCAGCCACGACTGCTGTGAGACGACGATGATGCTGACGCAGCGTGATACTCGCACAACAACAATCCTTCGGGCTCCAATGAAGCTACCTGCCGGCGATATTGGCGGTTCGTCGAGGGAGATGCTGGTGCGGGCAGCTGCAGGAGGTCCCACGGCTGGACCTTGGGCACGGGATGCGGAGATGGATGGCTGGATAGGTGGGATGGGATTCGGATACCTTGGTACCGGCAAGCTCGTCCGTCGGGTTGGATGTGTGCTGTATAAATGTATGAAGATGAGGTGGAAGTGGAGCTGAGGTAGAGAGAAAAAGGAGGAGGACGAGATGAAGATCTAGCCCGCTCCTCGTCTCTTTTTGTCTATCTCTCTCTGTGTGTGCGTCTTCCTGTCACGCTTGGCGGCCGGAGTAAAGAAGCGGTATTTGTCGAGGGTTGGATATGGATACGTTGGAGAGCAGGGCCCATAGACTTATTTTTTTTTGGGAGTAGTCGATCGGTGGCTCCCGGTTGGTTTTTGTGTGACTGACTGACTGCAGGCCTGCTGGGCCTACGGAGGAGAGAGGGGGACAATTGAGATGAAGCTAGGGTGGTTCAGGGTTGATCTGGTCGAGAGGGACAGGCAGGTCAGGGAGGACCCCGGTCGACATCTTTAGAGTGGCTGCTAATCAAGGGTAGAGGGCTATGCCATCACGATCCCCTGCCTATCGAATTCTCCGTGCATCTGGGTAAGAGACCGAGAGAGAGAGAGCCAGTGAGTACTCTACTCTCTGGGATACATGTGAGTGATGCTACAGTGCCCGCTCATGCAAGCTGGTTGACTTCATGAGCGCGAGAGCACAACAATGTCGCTCTGAGGTAATGACAGAATGGCAGGTGATGAGTGACAGCTTGACAAGATGCAATACCCAGACTTAAGAGATGAGTACATATATTTTGCTGACGGTAGCGATAGCGATGGCGATAATAGCGTTGGGTCTGAGGGTTCCTCGACGAGATTAAAGCAAGCACGTATGAAGCCACAAAAGGCAATAAGACAGTGGGGGAGACAAGAGTCAGGCCCAAGCTAAGAGAGGAGCATCGAGCGGGTGACGGACAGCAGACAGGGACACAGGCCCGGAGACGGGACGGAACCGCGGCCGTGGCCACAGGATCCAGAAGTGAGAGACGACAGGAGAGAGAGGACGGCGTCCCTCGCGCGCACGCATACACACACACCCACACACACGCTCTCTCTCTCTCTCTCCCTCTCTCTCTTTCTCTCTGACGGATAATAGACAGGCAGTGTGTGCAGTGTCTGTGCAGTGTCTGTGCAGCGTGTATGTAGTGTGTATGCAGTGCGCAGAGTGCCAAATTTGATGGGTGATGTGAAGGAGGTCTGGTTCAGGTGGGAGTGGGCAGGGAGAGGGGTGGTCATTGTCTCGAATGTCGGAGCCGGTAGCAGATGGCAGATGGATTGACAGGTTGGGGAATGTACCTGTAGTGTATGTTCAAATGTAGCCGGTAGCCAGGAAGAAGGGGGGGAAAGAAGACTAACTGACGACTGGTGGATGGAACGGGATATGAGATGGGATGAGATGGGGTGGGATGGGGTGGGATGGGGTGGGAGGATGGATGGATGGCAGGCGAGTGGTCGGGGGGGGGGGGGGGGGGGGGGGGGCAACACCCTCCCGGCAGGGGGTCGCTCTTGGAGGAACGGTGCGGGTACACACGAAAAGAGCATGTTGATGTAGGCACCAGGCCGGGGCCAGGAGACAGGCAGCGGGAGAAGAGTGGATGGTCTGTAAGATTGACCTGATATTGCTTGAAGAGACCTGACCAGGACGAGGGAGTGAGAGAGGTAGGTACCAGGTGGACAAGTGTGGATAGAGAGACATTAGATCTCGGAAGGAATAAGAAAGCGATGTGCAAGAAGTGCCCATGGATGCGGTGGACAATATGATGGCGTTTGGATACCCTAGCACAGCATGCTCTTCAGGTCCCTACGAATACCTGGCTCCGAGAAGCGCGAATGGGATCCCAATGCAAAAGCATGGACTTACCTAGTACGATGTATGCGAAGAGCGCATGGCAAAGCTCGCGCCAAACTGCTGTCGTTGCTGCAAATGGGTGTCGGTAGCCCCCTTCCCAGGGTCCGTTCAGGGCAGGACGGGGGGGAACAGATGAGCGGGCGTGGGTGTGTAGGGCCGCCGGTGGAGGAAAAAGAGGAAAACCAGAGTACCTTGTAAGAGGTAGGACTTGAGGAGGGGGGTGGGGTTGGGGTTGGGGGGTGAACAGATAATGGTCGATGGGGTCGAAAGAAGGTTGTGGGATATGTGGAGAGGCGAGCGGAGGGATCGACCTGCGAGCGCAACAGAAAGATGAGATGACGGATCCAGGAGGGTGGCACTCGATGAATGAAAGGGAACCGGTGCAAACCACGGACCAGCAGAGACAGAAACGGATGGGAGAGTGTGTACGAGAGAGAGAGAGAGAGAGAGAGAGAGAGAGAGAGAGAGAGAGAGAGAGAGAGAGAGAGAGAGAGAGAGAGAGAGTCGAGTGAATGTGAGTTTGCTGGTGAGTTAGTAAAAGAATAAGAGTGGAAGAGTGAAAGAGAGAGAGATATGGCGGATGAATGGGCCTTGAATGAGATTCGGTCAGAGGTTGTGTGTGGTCCATTGTCTCTGTCGAAAAGGCGTGTCTAGCATAGGCCTGCCGCGGTCCCTGGGCGGTTCGAGGCAAGTTCGTTGCCTTGTCTCTGCGCTTCCATCTCGGATGGGCCGTCTTTTTGACGTGTCGATGCAATGAGAGACACGATCAGGGTGTCCCGTCCGGATAGGCTGGTTAGGAAGGGTAGGGAGGGGGGTGTCTCTCGACAGGCGCTTGGTGGCACTGTCCGCACCTCACCTCAGCAGAGGAGAACGGCACGTTGCGCCCTAGCGCAGAACCTGGGAAATGGAGGCGGCGAATGTAAATTGTGGGCGCGCAGATGTGCGTGCGTGTGTGAGTGTGTCAGTTAACAAGTCGGCGAGCAGGCCATGTCACGCACATACTCAGGCTGAAGCCAGTGCATCTGTGAGGATATCATCTGTACCCATGACGACGGATTGATATCGTACGGGGCCTCCCCTTCACTTCTTAACGAGGCTCTCGGCGATGTCCGTATTGCACAGGAATCGATCGAGCCGGGTTGGGTTGGGTATTGCTAGCTATACAGTGGCCGCGCCCGTCGTGGCCTCGTGCGCGAACGATTCGGCAAGGATTAACAATGTTCATGGCCAAGTCGAATCGTAGTATATCCAACCTTGCCTGGCACGCGTACGGTCAAGATTCGGCCGTCTTCGTCGTCGTTTTCGTCGTCGCTCGGTACGAATATGCCCCGAAGAGGAGGAAACGTCGAGAATCAGGGTCTCGACCGCAGCCGTCTTGTAGCCTGCATTTACTGGTGCTGGTGTGCTATGCAGGTAGGCATGACGATAATAGCAATGGGGGCGGGCGGTTCCCCTGGCGAGGGTTACCATACGCAATTTCCCCTCAGCTGCCTCTCGTGGGCAACCCTTCTTCCGCGTGGCTTCCACCCGGATGATACCTTGGCCGACAAAACGCTTTAAATCCACAGTTGGCTGACGGCCAGGCCGGGCGGGCAAGGCGAGAAAGCAGGGGCAGAGGGCTGAGATGGGAATGAGACTAGAGACCGAAGATGGAGACCGACCTCGAGGTCACACACTCCGTAGTCTGTAATGCCGGGGTGAGAGAGAGAGAGAGAGAAAGAAGAAGAAAAGAGAGAAAGTGAGTGACCTGGAAAGGGGGACGGGAAGAGGGGACAAGGCGGCGCGGCGACATGGACCAGGGACGGGCGGCCGTTGGCGAAGAACCTTGAAGAGCTGTCACCGTTACTCTCCTCCCCACCGGCCTCAGCCGGCCGGCCGCCTTGGGCTTGGGCACCCCGACACAGGTATACACAGGCATACACACACACACACACACACACTGTCTCTCTCTCTCTCTCTCTCTCTCTCTTGTGCCATGTCTGTGTCCTCTGTCTTTCTCTCTCTCCCCTTTGTTGAGATTGACGATTGACGATTGACGGGCGGACTTGAATGTAGTACTCACGCTTGTGCGTGGCCGAGGCCGTAGCCGTAGCCTTCTTCAGGTTCGTGCGAGTGCGAGAACGGGATTTGGAGCCCTTGAACCTGGTAGGCCCCCAGGGACGAGTTAAACTGTATGCGGGGCAACGTAATGGCATCGCAATCGCCATGCCGCGAGAAGCAGGTATAAGAGCCCGTTGTTCCGTGTTACTTGGAAAGCACCGGCTTGCAGGGCCAAGGCGGACGCCAGGTGAAGCGGCTGGAAGCGAAGCCAGGCACAAGAGGGAGGGAGGGAGGGAGGGAGAGCAGGAGACAACGTGCTATCTGTCTGTCTGTCTGTCGTCCATGTGTCTGTGTCTCGGTATTGGACATTGGATCCCACATGGCAAGGCCGAGCGAGGATCGGATACGTTCCGAGATGGTGGTGGTGGCGGTGGTGGACTCTGCAAATGCAAGACTAAGCTAAGCGGTGGGAGGTAGCGCTTCTTTTTTTTGCCCGCAGTTCTGGTCCTCCCGGACCCAGAGTCGACATCCTACCTCCCCGAAATGATTTGGGGCAATGTTGCCGTCCAAGTACGGAGCCCGTCTGCTGAGCTCCAGTTGTCGTCCGTACTGTAGCTTTGCTGCAAGGGGGGGGGGTGTGAGTGTTCGGCCTCGTCTACCCCTGTAGGACCGCCGTGGTCCCCTCCTTCTCACAGGCTACCTCGCTCTGCCACACGAGGCACTACCCGTTTCCAGTTCCGTGCATGCGTCACCGATCCGGACAGGGTCACTCGCACCTTTCAGATTCTACCCGGTCTTGCCAGCATCCATCCATCTGTCTGTCTCTCCGTTCGTACTACTATGAGTAAGGACGGCGGTAGCGGTAGTGCCCTGTCCCGGGTTAGCTGCCCACTGTCATTCGGTCAGCATTCAGCATGCTGTACGGAGGTACCCAGGCACCTTGTCTTGCCCTAGCACGGCACCGGGGCTGGGGGGCTTGGCTTGGGGCCAGCCCTCTCACCAAGGCACGTCGCCCGAGATGGATGGAGACCTCATGGAAGAATCCACGCAAATGCATTCCGAACTGGCAACTGCTCGCGACTGATACCTATGATGTTGCCCTTTAGGTGACCAGGCACATAGATTCGTCATGTTGGGCGGACGGCTTGTTGATCTACAGTATGTTGCTGTGAAGGCAAGCCGTCCGTCCGTCTTGCTGGTCGATGGGATCGATGACCCCTGGCAACTTGAACAGGCGCGACACATGAACCCCAAATTGTTCTGTCCTACGCACCGGTTCCGCCTTGTCTTGAACGTCCTTCACCTCCCTTTTCCCTCTTGCGTCAAATCCGTGATTTCCGCGCGTCTGCAGCTCGTCCGTCCGGTGTGCACTGACATTCCCCAGAGCTGCATCGCTTCCGTGTCAACCCCCCGGCCGGCGGCTGCCAGCCCTGAATCGCCTCATCTTGTCTTCAGTTGAGCCGTCCGTAACGAGATGAGTCTTCTCCAGCGCCCCATCTCCAACCAGTCAGCCACAGATGAGATGCAGCTCATGGCCCGCGCCCGCCCCCCGATGCTGTCAGGTCTAGGCCGCTCGGCCGTTGGAGGGGCGAAAGGGGGGCGTGGCTAGACGAGGCTGGTCATCCTCGATACCACTCCGTACTGACCACCTGAACAAAGCCTGCAGCCAGGCATTGGATATAGCAGTGTCGTACGCCGTCAATCTCCAGGCCGCAGGGAGCCTACTCTCCGTAGCGTAGCCGCGCCGACATGCGCCGACATCGTGTTCCTGGCCTGGCGCTGCTCGCATGGGCATCGTGTTGTGCCCCACGTTATGCGGGAACAGCCAAACTCGGGCTGCCATTTTCGGGTTTGGGTGGAAGAAGCCAAAGACGCTCTAGAGCCAAGTAGGAGACTGCCTTTGGCTCTCCTTCACAACATGCACCATCCTTGGTATCTCTTTGCTGCTGCAACAACAACCTCGTTCGGCTGTGTGTCAATATGTATCCAGGCACGGGCGTAACGGCATCCAACTGTCGACGCCGCTAGTCGGGGAAGCCGTACGCTGTTAAACTTCTTCTGGGCCTCTCCTGATTACAGAGTTAAACCCCATATCGCCTCGCCACCCCCCCCCTTCTCCGGGAGTGGGTGTGGTGATTCCCCTCATGGTCCCCCCTTCCTGTTGCTTCGCAGGGCCAGGGTTACCTGCGAAGTTCAGGTGGCTTTGCCTCCGAATATTCTCGTGGCTTTGCTTCGAGGCGTGTGCTTCCAAGTTCTTCCGCCTTCCACTCGTGCTGAGTCCCTCGAGTCCTGCAATGTTCTGGAACCTGTCCTGCTCCCCGAAACGGCTCGTCGCTCCCTCCAGAGACTGGGTATACCTTGCTGGGTGGGATATCTCACCCTTGCTTTTCCACTTTAGGACGTCGTCTCTCTCGGAAGCTCTCTCCCAGGCCTCTGGGCAGCGCTGCATGATGGCCTACGATATGCCTCCAATGCACCACGGCTACCGTACAACGGAGCCGCTGATCGAGAGTGCCGGCGGCGCAAAGGCACGACAATGTGGGCGCCCGTGGGCCATCCATCTAGGGTTGCTGCTGGTTCGCTCGAGACCCGAGCTGCAAACTGCGACGTTGACTCCAACAGTGTAGTTAGCGAGTTGGAGAAATGCTAGTTGCAGCAGCAGGGTGTGGCCGAGCGAGTACCGACTCCTACAGGCGCATGCAGCAACACGCTACTTGGAGGCGAGACGAAGCGTCTAGGGATGCAGTGGTCGTCATGCAGGTTGTTGGCGTCATGCTTGCTCTGGGTCCTTGCGTTCGTCCCATTGCCTTTGAATCACCATTCGATCATTGGATCCCATTCGATGCACTCGCTCCCAGCATCTGCGTGGGTGCCCAGGGAGGGATCGCTGGATTCAGGCACCGTCAACCCGTCGGATCAGCCAGATGCCAGCCATGGCCCCCTCGTCGTCATCCCTAGAGCCGCCGTGGCCGCGCCCCCACCCCACCTCTCTCCTCTGCTTGCTTCCTGGGATTGGGAAGCGATCAAAATCCACCAACAAGATGTCGACCTGGTCCCCAACCAAGGCCTAACCCTCGGCCTCTTTCGGATGCGCTGTTGCGACTTTGCCATCCCGAATAGGGACTCTGACGCATGTGGTTCTGCGATGACTGACCGATGAATCGGCAGCATAGACGCAGGCTCTCTTCGTCCTCACCCAGATCTATTCGGCCGTATAAGTACCTCGTGTATTCGTTCCGGTGCCAATGAGTAGTGCTGCGAAGGTCTCGTTCTCAACTAAGCGAGGCTACTGCAATCCTGGCGTTCGAGCAAGCCACAGGCAGCCCATGTGGCTGGCCTGGATTGTTCGTGGCAGAGTCTTCCCAACTGTGCGCACGCCACACCAGCCGCTCATTGATACGATCGCCTCCAAGCCTTCGGGAAACTCCTCTGTGAGCGCCGTCCCGGTGGTGTGACGGAGAGTCGTCTACGTACTTAATGCGACGTTATGATGCACAGGCCCAAGCTTGCAGAATCCTGGCCACAAGGAGACATGTTATCGTTCATCTGAAGAATGATACTCTGGCCCCGGTATCCTCGGTTTCTCCTCATTGAATGCGAAAACAGCCTCATCTTCCAACCATCATATCCGTGGGCGAGGAAGGAGACTGGCCAGTGTCGCCCACTGACAAGCGCGCTTGAGTTTCCACTGGCAACCGTGACTGTTGTTCTGCGAAATGAGTTTTAGGTAGCCCCTAGAAATTCGCCTCATTCAGAGCCGGTAGCCGTTGAGCCATACAACAGGGATCCTTTTCTTGGTGCCAGACCGGCGACCATACTGGAGCCTGGCGGAGACTCGGCATCGAGCCGAATCGCGGAAATTTTCAGTGCGAGACTGGTTCGCAAAGCAAGGGATGTTGTCGTCATCTCACCTCGGTGAGAGTCCTACAATTTGCCCATCCGCAACTAGCTTGTTGCCCATACTGCTGTTGTCGGTGTTGCTGGCATTGTTGTTTGCGGGGCATTCCCAAGACAAACCAACATTTGGCTCGCTTACTTCGCGGCAGTCCTCTCATTGACAGGCAAGTTCATTTGGGATGATAGTATCAGAATTCGCCGGGCCAAGCCCTCCTCAACCTGGTTGGCACCGATCTGCAAGGCGCTCGGCTGGCATGTGCGTCCCGCGCTGATGCCACGGACGCTGGGTTGGCCCTGGTTGCGCGCCACTGGAAAAAAGACTCCGCAGGTGGTCTTTTCCATCCTGGACCTGGCAGACATGCCTCAATAGCTTGCTCTGATCCCTTGGTCTAATAACCTGGTCCAAAACCATGGCACTGCTCGTCCGCATCTGGGTTGTCAAGGCAGGCCTGCCGGACCTGTTGTCAAGCCTCAAACTTTTTTTTTGTAGAGGCAAGCCAACTAGCTTGCTTAGAGACATCAATGCGAATGCTGCCCTTGGAAATTTATTGAGTTTGCTGCGGTCCCCATTCCCGCGACTTGTTTGATCTGCGGCTGCTCCTGTCATGCATCATTGTGTATTACCAAAGTCCTTGATTGGGTTTTGTGTGCGCTGGAGGCGAGTTGGGCATGTGGAGAGCTGTTAATCGGTTCCTAGATGACTCGCGGTTGTGTCAAGTTTCGAGTCGATGTGTGTCTCAGTGAGTATTTCGCGACAGCTGTCAATGCAACGATCCATCTATTGGTCAATGCTGCGAAAACTGGTTGTCTTTTCGGGCGTTCCGCTGCATGTGTCGTCCGAACTCTGGATGCCAGCCCGCAACGGAAAGATGCAATTTTTCCGGTTGGAGGGTGTGTAAGTCGGCTGTAGCCTGTGTATGTCGCAGCCGTGTGATGCCATCCGAAACAAGCAATGGTAGGCGGTCCCTCAGGCGTTGAAGCAGCTTCAATGGTTATCAGTGGGCTGACAATTTGCTCGGATTCTGGCGGCAAAAGCCAGCGTTACTCTACAGACAGGCATGGTGGAGCCGAGTGGCAGGGAGTCCGACAGGGGAGGCGTCTCCTTGCACGTTCGTCAAGCGACGGGACGGCTGGGCGTGGTTCGTTGCGACGCTGTTGAAGAAGAGGTTGCAGGAAGACGCGGGTCGCAACCTTGGCTGGGTCTTTAGCTCAAGTTGCTGGATTAATCTTGGATTAATATAATTCAGGGGATAGCCAAGTCTGGGTCCAAGTGCAAGATGTTGGTCTCAAGCCTCTAGGCGGAGAGGCACTGAGTCAAAATCCCAACGACGATGAAGAAGCAGAGGCTGGTCGGGCGGGTACAATGCGATGCGGTGCGGAAGTTGAATCGCAAAGAAGCCGATGCTCCGAGGGCAAGGATTGTGCTCCCTGGATGCTTGATTCCCTTACCTCCGCCCCGGAGAGTTTTTATTTTTATTTTTGCCCTCGTTTCCCTTCCCTCTCTCCCTCCCCTCCATGCCGAGAAGCGCCCCATGCGCGAGAGGTGCGCAGCACAATGGGAGACCGGAAGTGCCGCCGGTATCCACCGCGAAAGACGGGACCAGGTCCGTATTGCAGTATATCGACGAAGGAAACACGGTGGCGAGGTCCAAATGGCCCCGTGGACTCGAAGTCCACTTGCGGAAAGGGAGACGAAATGTACGATTGCGGACAGAGACGATATTGGATGCAATGATGGCCCGGGATGGCGCGGTGCGAGTGTCTTGGTCGTGATCCGGTCCAGACTGGTGTCTGACTGACCGTCACCGGGGCCGAGGGCAAGGTCTTGGTTCGTAAACTACTTAGGCTGTATCGTCCGTGCAGATACAAGGTATCGAGTGATGGATGCGTCGATTTTCCTCGGTGGAGAAAGCAAAAGGCAGACCTCGGCAGATGGCATAGGCCATGTTCTTCATGTGCAAGTGAGTGCTTTGGTGGCGGTGCCGCGGTGGTGGGAGTCGTGATTGATGAACGACCCCGTTTGTTTTGGTGGGAGAGGGGGCAGGGGATGGATATGGATGCCTCTGGTGCATATGCCCCGGGCGGCCGAGTCTAGTTGGGTTAGGTAGACAGATGGTGGACATGGAGACGGCGGGGAGTTCGCTGTGTGATGGGGGTTTCGTACGATGGGGTCTGTGATGGAGCGTCGTGAGGAGTTCCGAGTTATGTGAGAAGGCGGAGACAACAAAAGAATCCTATTGGGATACGATGCCGACGATGGAATCGAGAAGGAGCATTCCTTTGGTACATGCACCTGCACTTGCACCTCACTTGCATTTGCGCTTGCAGCCGTGTTGGCGCGCCTGCCTCCTTGCCGGCGCGGTAAGCATCTCACATCAACGCACTCACCTCCTAGTGCCCTGGCCTAAGTTGTACGTACGTACGACAACGTCCCTTGTATCGTACGGACCCGGAAATCAATGGAAGAGAGCATGAGAGGACTGGGATTGTGATGTTGTTTGGCTCTCAAGGGCCTGTCTCTCTCGTCATCTCCTTCAAGGTAGGATTGCGAGCGGTAAGAGAGAAAAGAAGGTGCCATAAGATAAGCGGATGTCAGGATACGTACCACTATCCTTCCGTGGTGTAAGTAGGTAGGGACTTGAGCATGTAGGAGCTTACCTTAGGTAAGGCAAGCAAGTGCTGTACTGTTGACTGCCGCAGTTTTCGGAAGGAGGTGTGCGAGAAGGTGGGCGCGGGGCGTGGGCGTTGGAGGATGGATTGGTCCCACCGTTGCAAGGGCGGGAAGGTGCAACGGCGCTCGGAACTTTCTTCACCTCATCTAAGTCTGTCTCTCTCTCTGCCAGCACCCAGCACTCGCAACACATCATCTCCCCACGCCGCCTTTTGTTCTCGACAGCGACGGCTCCTTGTCTTGTCTTGTCTTGTCTTACCCTGAGTGTAAGTTCAACATCCACGCGTGCAGGGCACGCGGCAGGCAAGGAGAAAAAAGAGCCCGCCAGCTAGCCACCTACCTACCAGGACGGATCCAACTTGTTTGCGCCTCCCGCTGCGGGTTTGTTCTTTGTCTCATGTTGACTCTCCCAGTCATTGCCATCGCAGTGAGGAAGGGAAGCAATCGGTAGAAGGGAGATGGGGCAGAAGGGAGATGGGGCAGAAGGGAAAGACAGAAGGGGGAACCATTGGTCAGCCTGACTGGCTAGTGTGTTTGTACCTCGGGCCAGAGGCAGGACGAAGCTGGCGACCATCTCTGCGCAGCTAGCTGCCAGCACCTTTGCGGATAGAGGTGGATGCGTGGCCGGCAAATTACTTCAGCGACGGACATTTATGATTTGAGCAGCAGAACCCGGCCAGGTCCTTCCCTCGGCGCCTCGGACATCCTCATCCAACTTAATGAAATGCTCCGAGAGAAACACCCCAGACCCGGTTTCTCGCTGGGTATCTCGGGCCCAATTTGCAATTTGACCGGGGCGAAACATCGGACCAAAACTCCCCGGCGCATCTTCCTGGAGACAGCAGACCTTGCAAGCTGCACCAGGCGTCCTAAACTTCGTCCGTGTTCACCGAATGTCTGTACCTACCTTTCCTATTTGTACAGGGTCAGCAGAGTACAGATGCCTACGACATACCAGAGAAAGCAAGCACCTCCCCAGCAGTCGTCGTCACTTTGCCAGACCATGACGGGGGTTTCCTGGGGTTTCCTGGGCACTTCTGGGCTTGCTTCATTCTCGTCCAATTTCCAGTGGCTCGCGGCAACTTTCAACGTGCTATGAATCGTGCGCCAACAACCGTCAACCCCCCTCCCCTCCCCCCCCCCCCCCCCCCCCCCCTCAACTTTCTACCCCACCTCACCTGAATTCCTAACAGACCTCACCACTCGGCCGAGTACTGAATTATCTGCAAGACCGGGATTGTGCAGCTGGCCTGCGCGAACGCTCATCCTGCAATCAATCAAAAACGTCAAGATCAAGATCAAGAGACCAGAGGGCCTGGCTCCAGGCCCGGCTCCAGGCCCAGGTTCAGATCCAAGTCCATCAGGACCAGGTCCGGCCAGGTCTTTGCTATTAATGTCTTAGTTCAGCACGCCAGGCCCAGCGAACGTCCACGAGCCCCGGTCAATCAGACGAGTCCCCATGTCAATCAAACTTGTCATCCCATCTTTTTGTCTTTTCTTTTTCTCCGGACGTCGATTTCCCCGACTTGCGGCACAGCGAGTCGCAGCCTCCGACAGTTGTTGCCAAGCCCCACGTCGGAGTCGCTCTATCCGTACCAAGTAACGAAGATTCCGATTATCTCCTTGCCCTCGCTCTTGACCTCCGGCGATGCGGCTTTGCTGCAGAGTACAGAGTACGATACAGAAGATAACACCGGCGTCCCAGTCGACGACACGGTCTATCATCGTGTCCCGGGTTACCGTTGTGGAAGTTGAAGAAGCTAGAGGTTCGGCACCGCCTTCGTACGAAAGCCTAGCGTGCATCAACGCCCACGCCAACACCCACACGCAACACAAGAGTCCATCCTGGTCGACTGCAAGCAACCTCGGAGCGATTAGTTGACTTTGCCGTCACAGCCAAGAACGATAAAGTGGTGGGGTAGGCAGATTTGGGGCACCATCCGCCTGCTGTCTGCTGTGACAGTGTGACTGTCTATGGACGAATCGGCTTTTTTCAGTCATTTCAGACGAACCCGTCGCTTTTATTTCACCCGACGTGACCGTCTGCTCCACTTGGGCAATGAAACGCCAATCTCGGCCAGTCTGCTATTATCTGCTCGTTCAAGTTGGGCGAGGTGCTGGTGACGAGCCATCCCGCCCTCTCATGTATGCCGAGACTTTGAATCTACTCCGACGAGCATCTCCAAAACATCACGAACGTCGTCATCCATCACATATGGGCGGGCACCCGGCGTGTACCGGCGCCGATCTCTTCGACAGTGGTCCGTCGGGACTCGGCATTATTTGGGACACGCGTGGCTTTGGACTGCAAGCTTCAAGCCAGCATCATGCAACAGAACCGATATGTCAACCACGAAGATTTACACCTACATGGGCACGTCCCATTGATCGATTGGACTGACCGCTAGTCAACTGAGTCAAGACATACATGGGCCGGAGCTTTGTCCGTCCTGGTCTCCATCGTCGTCTGGGTTCGTTTGTCCTCTCCTTCCACCCCGACTCACCCTGGCTCAGCGACGCTCCAAGGAACCGACCGACCGCATACATAGAGTGCATCTAGCATACGGCACATGAGCACCACCGCGATACAGTATCCCCAAAAGATCACCAGGCATATGCAACGTGGGAGAATGGTCAGGGACGCCTGTGCATGATGGAAGCGCGACGCACCCTCGTTCTCACGGACCTCTTTGTGATCCCTCGTTGTCGGCATCGATCCATACCTGCCTGCGCACGCGATCAGGGCAAGCGTCATCTGAGCAAGTTTCATGCGCTGCCTCGACGTAGCCAGCCGGAGAATTTCTCGCGTACCGGGAGCCCTCATGGACCTTGGGACCAGATGACATGCCTTTTTCTTTTCTTTTTCTACTTCTTCTTTTTCTTTTTGGTTGGGCACATCCGTTCCTTAGCGCCGCGAATTCGTTCAGCACCCCGTTCAGACAAGCAAGATATTAGAAAACGGGCGCGAGCGGCGAATGCTACGTCGTGTAGGCATTATGGCATTACAGGACTGGGCCGCGCAGGACGGGTACACACAAACTCTCGACAGTCCAGTGGTTGTGTCAGCGCTGTAACAGTCGACGTTGCGCATCCCGAGGGAAGCGCATGAACCTTGCAACGGCCGTCACCGGAGCGAGTGTGGGTTTTGCTGGGTGAAATATTCGTACAAGCACCACATTCGAGACACCGCGGCGCCCACCTACGACGCTACCGAAATGGGCCTTGACCTAACCCGCAGCAGTACCAGCCAGCTGGGAACAGGGACAGCTTAGCACGGTCCTGCTTGCCTGCCGTGTTCATGCTACTACGAATGTGTGTAGCTGCAGATCGGCCGAACCGACCCTGTTGCCCTCCCCAGTCATCTTCATCCGACCGGTGACGGGGAGCGGGGGTGTAGCGGAGTGGCAGATACTACAGAGTACTGGTACCTACGGATTCTACATCGTACGCGTGTGCACCTTCACAACGATGACGATGCTGCCTCAACATCAAGAGGTTCGGTTCACCTTTTAGCAAGTCTACATGCTGACTTGGCTCGGAATGCATGGGCGAGCCTCATTTAGCTTTCCGGTAGCATCCTTGTCAGAGTGGTTGGCTAAGAAGATGGGACGAATTTTAAATTGGGATAACAGGGGCCGGCGAGAGAGAGGCACAGAGGCTGGCTGGTACCGAGTGGCTCCGTGTGTGGCTCCAGAGCTCAGTGTGCCTTTTGAGCCGATCGTCATGCCTGTTGTCCTGCAGCGGAATTCTGAGTCCCGGGGCCCCTATATCTGATCTCTCCCTGACGATAATACCCGGGTCGGCGGGGGAGGGGTGTTAATCACCATGCCAGTCAGCGAGCAATTGGTCAACCGCAGGCAGAACTCACGCACGCACAAACGCTTGATATCTCACCTCTGGGCCGACTGGTCAACATCATTAACAGCAACAGCAGCAGCAGCAGCAGCAGGCTTGTGGAAGGTTGGTCGCGAAGTTGAGCGTGTCGATGACTTGACTCTGTGTGTACGACGGTGGCTGACTCCAGAGTTGACGCTGCATTCGGAACGGGCCCCCCCCTTTTGTCTTCCCTCCCTCATCCCCCCGCCGTCGTGGACGCTCGGCGACACCGCCCATTGCAAGCAACGTCGGTCTATGATCAACATCCACGATGGAGTCTATTTATTTATTTCCTTTCTTTTTCTTCCGGTGCATGGGGCTCGTGTGGTCGCAGAAGCCTGAGCGCTGATTGCAACTCCAAAACGATGCTATTCCTCATATGTGCCAAACCAATGAATGTTACATCGAGGGCGAGGGTTAGGGAGGTCGGTTGTGCCGAAGACCCAAACACGCCACGACGTTGACTGCCATCCATGCCGCCACACGGTGAACACACAATGACAGGCGCTCGGCGCATACAAGTAAGCAAGTAACAAAGCTGTAGTCCGGAGTCTCCAGATGACGCACATCCGATTTCACCAGCGTCTAGACTGGTCCAAGAAGTCCTACTCAGCGGGCCTTCTCGCCAATACCACTTACGGCGGCACCAACAGGCCTTGACAACCACCAAGCAGCCCAGGGTCGCTGTGCTGGGCTAGGTAAGGCAATCAATCCATCGGTGATTATCATCCCGCGCGCATTGGTGGTGGGGTTGGCTGCTGCTGCTGCAGCTGCGAAAAGCCTGTGAGTGACGGCTCCACCAACCTGACGACCGCATCTGAATTACTGATGAGCCGGCCGCATGTGGCCTGCCACACGCCCGGCGGGAAGAGAGAAGGGCGGTTCACGGACATGGTACCTAGTCACTAGCGTGCGGATACAGACATCGGACGAACCTGGTGCCCTTGTTCAGGGCCACAGATGTCACCCCGGCGGCCAACCGCTCTGAAGGTGCTCGCAGGAGAGGAGGCACTCAGCAGCCCGTCGGTACGAATACATGCCCGGGCTTGCATAGATAGGTACGAATACATACATGCCCGGCTGCGGCAGGGTAAGCTTGCTGAAGCCTGGCAATGGACCTGTTATCCATATGAATCTTGGAGTCCGTCCTGACAGCCCACGGCATGGCGGCATGTTGGCATTTGGCGCCCTGGTCTATGCTTGTATGTGCTTCGTATCCCTCTCCAGTTTCTTCCTATTCCCTGGCAGAACAAAATGACGCGCCCCGTCTGCGTCAAGCGATCCTCTCATGATCGTTCGCAAGGTTACCATATCAGTCCAGAATGGGCCCGTGTGCGGATTGCCAAAGCATCTTGCGTTGCCACGGATATACGAACGCTCGTGCGTTGCACGGGTGCACGGCATTCGGAACCCCCCCACCCCAGTTGCTGCTGCTGTGGCTGCTGCCAATATCGCGAATCACGGCCCTGCTTATGAAAAGAAAAAGACATCGACGTCCTTTCTATCCTGCACCCGGGGCGACGGTCAATGCGACGTGGACAAGCCGGCGGCGGATACCAGCTTTCAACATGCGTCACGACAGGACAGATCATTCAGTCAAACCCCTTAAACATCATTGGGCTGTTGAGGGCATCTGCGTGACCCTGATCATTTCCTCTGGATGTCGCCATGGGCTTGTCGTCTTTGTCAGGTCTGAGTTACGCTTGGTCGACCAGGGGAGGAGGGGGACTCTGGGAGAGAGATGCTGAGTGGAAGTTGGCAGGACTCCTCCCCCTCCCTCCCCCTCCGCTGTGTTGATCTCATTGGCAAAAAGCCTTGCCCGCGGGCCCTTTCGGATGACTTCTCAACTAAGCAATGATCTTGACGATTCGAGGCATTTTTCCAACAATGCATCCTTGGATAGGGCACTCCCCCCCCTCCTCCTTGCGATTGTGGCTATCTGTGGCCCTCAAATCAGCCCATTACTGACTGACCTGCCTATTGCTGATGTTGATTGATACCCGACGTGACCCTGTCATCGAACCCACCACAAATCTGCGATGCCGGTTCGAAGACAAGCATTTTGAAGTCGTCTCACCGAGGATGTCGTCACGTTCGGGTCACCTACGAGCCTCGTCTACGAAGCTGTGAGTCTCGGGGTAAATCGCCAACAAAAAATAGCCGCTCATGCTCACCCGTCAGAACCATCACCACGGGTGCCGGGTCCGCACCCAAAAGATAGATAGCCAGACACCCGAAAAGAAAAAGCGAACCCCCAGGGACGAAGGGAAGGAAAACCCTCTTTTTTGGTTTGTGTGCCACACGGGCACGGCGGGGCTTGTCCATAGCCGCTGATATGATCTGCCACCGTCAAGACAAGAGCTCGTCGTCAATTCCATCGCCCGTGAGCCGCCGCCGCCGCCGCCGCCGCCGGTTTCCCTAGCGTCCGAGCCAGAGGCGCATTGGTCATGACCGACAGGCAATAGAGCTGGAGAATGACACTAGCTGACATGTCCGGCCGGTGTCAAGATTGCAAACCCAGCCACAAAGGCTCCGTCTAGTCTGAGCGGACGAACACTATTGAGCCTCCCCGGGCTGCGTATCAAAATGAACCCCGCCCCGGGGGATGGAAAACGGCCCGAGTGGCTTTCTCGACCTCATCACGAATTACGAGGAAGCCGGCCACGACGGCGCCCCGCGTCCTGGCAGCCTCCTCTCCGTCAAGTGCGAATTGACCCCCACGCTGGTCCGGGTGTTCTTTCGTTGCATCGCGGACGTCGGAGAAAAGATGAGGAGATGCAAATGACCCGTCCCTACCGGTGCGAGGCTGCTCCCGGCCGTCCCCCCCCTCCCCCTCTTCCCCACGAACGTCGCTACTTGGGCCCAATAGCTCCTGGTGTAGAATGGTAAGGCAAACGACTGGCTTCCCACTGGCGTATCTCTAGCGCCAGCTTGGAGACGGCGTGCCTGCTGCAGGCTCCCCTCCCCGTGGGTACAGAAGTCGCAAAATCGACATGCAAGGCATTGACAATAGGACCATCCCATCTCGCACGAGCTCATTCCGGATAGCCACGACCTGAACAAGGACACGATAGTGTCAGAGCATCCCCAAGACAACGTCTGAAGCTTGCCCCCGGACTACCTCCTCCCGCGCCCGAACAGGTAGACTTGTCTCCGAGACACCCTCCTCCCCCTCCCGCTCGTTTCTCCACTTCCCACGCTATCGTCAAGCCACCTCCGCGACGGCGTGTGGGTAGCACGAGAGGACAACGAACAGGTTCCAAAGAATATCGAACGGGGGAGGAAGGAGAGAAGGGGGGGGGACGGGAAGGGAAGGGAAGGGAAGGGAGGGAGGGAGGGGGGGAGAAAGTCTCCGTAGTACATGCCTCTTTCCCTTTTCTCCGTGTAACGAACACGAATCTCCCCCGGGACCAAAGACTTTCGCTTATCGAGTCCCAGTAGAATCTGGCCATGTCGTGGCACGAAGGCAAACAGGAGGTGGGCGGGAGGAGGCGCGGGAGTGTCTTAGGAACACCAAGTTCAGGAACGACAGGCCTCAGAACCACTCCTTTTCAATCCGCTGCCGCGCTGTGCCTATCCGGCGTGGCTGGAGTGTCTTCGTCTCGCAGTGGTCGGTCGTCCCAAGGAGATCTGACAAGCCTGGTGAACAGCCACTGTGTCCGTGAACGACGATAAAGCCCATGATGAAGATGAGGAAGGTGGAGGTGTAGAAGGGAAAAGAAGAAAACATGCCCGATGACGCCTGTTCTCTCTTTCTCCCCCTCCTTTTCGCCATGGATACGGTCAAAGACCGACCGCGGGAGGCAGCCAACATCGCCACCCGCTCCCCCCTCGGCTGTTCACTTCCTGCCGCCGGGGACCGGACGCTTACCCGCAGCCTCGGGACCGGAAGCGGCGCGGAAGAGGGTAAAGGGGGGTTAGGGATGCGACGGGTCGACACGCCCTGGGAAGCCCTGGGACGCACCGGTCGGGCTACCATGGTCACCGAGTCCTGTTGCGCAGGTTTGCCCTTGCTTGTGAACTGAACGCCTAGACGAGAGGGCGGTATTCGCTGCCGGGTGTCCCGTCGATATCGAACAGAACCGTTGGCAGGGTAGGCCTCGTCGTCTTCGAGCAGGTCAAAAAGTCCAGAGACATAGAGAAAAGGGGGGGGGGGCGACTCTGGCGGGTCTTCTTTCAGACCTCTCTTCCCGCCCCTTCAACTCACGATTTTCCTGTTGGGAAATGCTGTAGCACCAGGATATGCAGTCCAACCCCCCCTGTCCCGACGATGCCCTCATCGTGCCTAGTCCCGCACCTGCATAGCATATGTCGACCAACGAGATGATAGACGACCACCTTATCTGCCACATATTCTTGGGGTGTCTCGATGATGCAGGCATCCCCGGTGAGGTCTCTGCTTGGGCTGGCCAGGCATGTGGGAGGGCGGTTTCCTGTCCGACTCTTCAAGCTCAGAGTATGGCGAGAGCAGTGAGTCGCCTATTTGCATGAAACCTGCTTCACCACAACGTGACGAGCGGCAAAATGTCTCAAAAGCAGCAGTGGTATGGAAGTTACGTCGGTGGTTTGAAGATACATGAATACAGATAGACGTAAATACATACTTTGCACGCAGAAATGCATCCCGAAACACTGCCTTGAACGCCCGTCTCGCGCACCCGAGACATATTTGAAAACGCCGTACCAACCGAGGCTTTGATCGCCACATAACCTCGACCCTATTTCGTTACTTGCATTGTCGTTGTGAGAAGCTGTTGCCCCGGCTTCGTGGTGTCAATAAATGAATGACTGGGCTGAGTAGAGTAGTTAATACAATGGGAGCAAGTGGCTCACTGATGCGCCTGCCTGCTTCCGAGGGCTGCGCATCACGAGGACCATTTTACGCGGTTTACAGCCGACTCTCAATGGGCGGGAAGGGCTCCGCGCCGGGCCACTGGGAATCGGGCCAGACGAGCCGGATGGCCTCCCAGACATGACTGAGGTAGGGCAAACGTCAGTGACACGGTACATGACAAGGAAGGGGTTCCAGGGTCGGGGGCTCAGCAACAGTTGTGTGGTCGCACGACATCGGGGGCACGACGCCAAGAAAACAAAGGGGAAAAGCAAGAAGGGAATACACGATCTCATGTAGCGAGGGAAATATAGCGACTCGAGGCGAGGGGGTGCCTGGGCGTTTAGACTTACTTGACGTGAAGGATCTCCAGGCCGTCCTTGACCTCCTGGGGGAGATCTTTTACATCCTTCCGATTCTGCGCAGGCAGAAGAACCGTCTTGACGCCCGCTCGGAGGGCGCCGATGAGCTTCTCCTTGATGCCTCCAACGGCAGTTACACGGCCCCGCAAAGAGATTTCACCCTGTGCCACAACATGTCGTGTCAGCGTACCGGGTTTTTTTTTTATGGACCAATCATCTCATCATCGAAGAAAAGGGAAAGGGTGTGTGCTTACCGTCATGGCCATCGTGGGAGGGACTGGTTTGCCGGAAAACAAGGAAATAAGGGCAATCGCCTGTGCCATCCCGCTGCTGGGGCCGTCCTTGGGAATCGAACCCGAGGGGCAATGGACGTGGATGCTGCGCTCCTTCATGATGTTGGCGGCCGGCTCCGATGTCAGGCCCAGCTCGTACGCGTGGGCCTTGACCCACGACAGAGCGACCTCGACGCTCTCCTTGAGGACGTCTCCCAGCTTGCCAGTAAGCTGCACGCTGCCATTTCCAGGCATGTCGGCAACCTCGATGAACAGGATACTGCCGTTACCGCCCGAGCTGTACGCCACCAGACCCGTCACGATGCCTGGTTTGCTCGTTTTCTCGGCAATTTCTTCCTCGAACTTTTCTATGCCCAGGATTTCCTCAATGTCGTCGACCGTCAGTTGCGGCCTGTATGTCTCGAGCTGCCCCCCATCCTTGGCTTCGGCGAACTCGACGGCCTTGGCACGACAGACAGAGCCAATCTCGCGCTCAAGGTTGCGAACCCCTGATTCACGAGTGTATGACTCAATAATCTTGGAGACGACATCCTTGTCAAAGTTGACTTGGTCCTCCGAGAGCCCGTTGACCCGGATCTGCTTGGGCACAAGGTGTTGCATGGCGATGTGGCGTTTCTCGAGCGTCGTGTAGCCCGGCAGATAGATTGTCTCCATCCTGTCGAGGAGCGGCGCAGGAATGGTGTCGAGGCTGTTGGCGGTGGCGATGAACAAGACCTTGCTTAGGTCAACGGGCAAACCGACGTAGTGGTCCGTGAACGAGTTGTTCTGCTCAGGATCCAGGACCTCAAGCATGGCTGCGGATGGGTCCCCCTGGTGGTTGGACATGCCCAACTTGTCTATCTCGTCGAGGAGGAACACAGGGTTCGCCACGCCGACCTTTCTCAAGCCCTGAACAATTAGACCGGGCATGGCTGCCACGTAGGTCCGTCGATGACCGCGAATCTCGGCTTCATCTCTGACACCGCCAAGCGAGATACGGTGGAACTTCCGGCCCAGGGCCGTGGCGACAGACCTGGCCAGACTTGTCTTGCCTACACCAGGAGGGCCAGCCAACAGCATGATGGGGGACCTGTCGACCATTCGCTTTGATCGGAGCACGTCGATCTTGGTGTTGGCTAGCTTCGTGCGCTCCTCCAAGTCAGCATCAGCGGCCTCCTTCTTCTGGGACTCCTCCTCCGTCTCGGACTTGGGAGGGACTGCCTCCTGCTCTGCCTTCTTGATCTGCTCGTCAACATTGTCATTGATGGACTGCTTGAGCCGGAGCACGGCCAGATACTCGATCAGGCGCTTCTTGACCTTGTCCAGGCCGTAGTGGTCCTCGTCCAGCTGCTTTCGGGCTCTGGCAAGTGTGTCGGGCCCCAGTCTGTCGTCTGTGGTCGCAGACCAAGGAATCTCAGCCAGCACGTCCAGCCATGTTCGAGTGACCTGGTATTCTTGGTTGCCAGGCATCATTTTCTTAAGCCTTCGCAGCTCCCTGTCGGCCATTTTGGCCGCGTCAGGGGGGAGCCCGGCCTTGTCCAGCTTCTTCTTGAGCTCTTCAAGCTCATTGGGCTCCTGTTCGTCGTCCTGGTTCGGGCCTATGACGCCGTTGGGGCCGGGAGGAAACATGGTGTTGGGCGGTACCGCAGCGCCGTTGGAACCGACGCGACGTGAAGCCTTGTCGTTGATCTTGTCGAGGAATTGCACGGGTACACTGGTGAATGTGGTGATCTTGAAGTTGTTCTTGATGCCGCTAACCTGACGGTCCAGCAGCTCAATGACCTTGGACAGGCGGACTTTGACGTCGAGGGCGGCCAGAACCTCCAGCTTCTCCTCATACGAGGCCTCGACGATATTGGCCATGAAATCGGCAAGTTGACCGGCTTCCTTTAGCTCCTTCTTATTGATGAACATTTCGAGCCTCCGAGTCAACAGGGGCGACAGGCCGCCGGGGCTATCTGGGCTTCTGGGAAGGAGTGCGGATATGCGAAGGATCGTTACGAGTTCTCTCGACCTCAGCTTGAGGAGGGAGAATAGTTCCTGCATCTGGGCGTCCGTGGCGACTGAGAGTGATAGGTCAGCAAACTGGTGCTATCGCCAATGGGGGGGGGGGGGGAATAGAGCTGTATGCTAACCTTCGTCGTGGAAGTACTTGACCTTGGCTTCGAAGTGCGGCCTCTCCTGGGTGACCTTCTCTACACGGACTCTCGCAATACCCTCTACACGCAAAGCGAACTCGGCTGTGCCCCTCCCCTCGATGCCGGTGATACGGGCGGCGACACCGTAGTTGAAGAGGTCAGACTTGCGGGCGGTTCCAGGGTCGACCTCCTTGATGAGAGACTCGTCCATCTGGTCGGCATCTTGAATGAGGAGTTGGCCATTGGGGCCGACAAAGGGGGAGGAAACGGGGACGCAAGCGATGGGGATGGCGTCGATGCGCTCGTTCGGGGCGGCGGAGGCGGCGCGGGTGTACACGTTGGCGAGGAGAGCGGGGATGTCGGGGCGGGCGGCGGTGACGGGGATGCGGTGTGCAACGCCCGGCAGAAGGATGGTGCCACGGGCGAGGGGGATGACGGGGAGGATGGTTGTTTGAGATCGCGCCATGTAGAATTCGGTTCGAAGGCGTGTCGCGTGATGCGGGCTGCTGCTCGGATTTACGTGCGCCTCGGGTGTGGTGACGATAAGACGGATGGCGGTGGAGTTTGGCGACGGGCGGGTGTCGATGTGGACGTGGTCGCGGAATCTACGGGAGAAGGACGACAGAAGGAAATACTGGCTAAACAGAGCAAAGCGGATGGGCGTATGATGCAGAGGTGGTCGCAGTGGCTGGTGGTGGAAGAGCAAAAGGTGTGGTTCTGGTTCGGAGGATGGGATGGGATGGGATGGGACGGAATGAATGGTTGATGTCAATGTCAGAAGCAACGGGCATGCCCAACGAGCGTCTCGACCTTCAAGTCCCCGAGGAGCATCTCCAGACGGTGCAGTCCAGCGGTCCAGTCACCGTCAAAGCCGGGGTGGGGGACCTGGGGCCCTGGGGTGGGTGCTCTGTTGGTGCGGGAGCCTCCGCAATGCAGCCGAGGCTAATCGGCGCAGTGACAAACAACCACTATGGACAGAATCTCATGGAATTGCAAGGCAGCCGTCAGTCTACCATGTGTGCTACATCTTGCCACAAGAACTAGGAATAGGAATGGATTTGGTCGTACACAGCAGGTCTACTTGACATTCCGTGAATCAATGGCCCACAGACCGAAGTTGATGCATGGAAATCATGTCAGGGTCTATACTGCGAACTGCGAGATGAACTACAGCGTTCTCATCAGACTCGGCTCTGCAAGTAGACTAATATATACAGTATGAATATCAGACCGGAGTCCGATAACCGGATCCCCTGCACAGACCACGACCACAGACCACACTGCTTATGTAACTTGTGGCCCCAGCCTTTCATCCAGCCATTTCGTTCATTGCCTGAACGCGGGGCAGCCGGCAGTAAGCATTCCAAAGAGGACAGGCGTGCACATCAATTAAACTCCTCGTCGCGTCTCCAGGGAAAAAGACGCGTCCCATCATCACCACCACCAACACCCGCCACCACCATCTCACTCTACCAACAACTCGCCCTCACACCTCACGACCCCTCGACAACCGACATCCGCTTGATCCCTCAATACAAACACACGTAGACAATGAGTAGGTTTTTCTTTTGCATCTGTGACCTGAGCAATCGTTCAAAACTAACCGCGACCACGCGACAGCTTCATACGGCGGCTTCACGAAAACGCCCTATGGCGCCCAGGGAGGCGACGATGCCGGCGGCTTCGTCTACGGTGGCTCTCAGCAGGGTAGCCAGGGCGGCGGCAAGGCCTACAGCGAGGAGTCCCTCCGCCCCGTCACCATCAAGCAGATCATCGACGCCGACGAGGCCTACCCGGGTGCCGATTTCAAGATTGACGGCGCTACCGTCACACAAGTCAGTCCCCCACATCACAAACCCAACTCCTCCTCATCTTGATTTACACAAACTCGGCGGCGCAACATCCAGCTGACCCCTCGACTCTCCCCGCCCGCAGGTAACTTTTGTAGCCCAGATCCGTCAAATCTCGCCGCAGCCGACAAACATTACCCTCAAGCTCGACGACGGCACCGGCCTCATCGAGGTCAAGAAGTGGGTCGACACAGACAAGAAGGACGACGCCGACGCCAACCTCGAGGTTGAGGGCTACGTCCGCGTCTGGGGCCGCCTCAAGTCCTTCAACAACAAGCGCCACGTCGGCGCCCACTTCATCCGCCCCGTCACCGACTTCAACGAGGTCAACTACCACCTCCTGGAGGCCACCTACGTCCACCTCTACTTTTCCAAGGGCCCGGTCAATGGTGCTGGCGCCGGCGGCGCTGATGGCATGTTCGTTGACGGCGACGATTCATATGGCAGCGGCGCCGGTGCCGGTGCCGGTGCCGGCGGGAACTCCGGCCAGGCCGACAAGCTCAGAGGCTGCTCGGCCGCCGCGCAAAAAATTTTCAACTTCATCAACAACTCGCCCGGCGGCAACGAGGGCGTGAACATCAACCGGATCGTAAGCGGGACTGGCCTCAGTGCGCAGAGCGTGATAGCTGCTGCGGACGACCTGCTCGGCAATGGTCTGATTTATCCGACGGTCGACGACGAGACGTGGGCCATTTTGGATTACTAGACGATCCAGACGCACATGGGCGTTTCGAAGACAAGGGGGTGGCTGGTATACTATCATTCAGTCAAGATGATGGGAATGGATATACGCACGCAGGAAAGAATCCTTGCGTGCGGTTTCATCGACTTCGGGCCAAAAGAAAAGGATCAGCACAGGTGGTGTGCTGATGTATTTGTCACGACATGGGCGGGAAAATTAGGAGACAGGCGTAACAGCCCGTGATCCTATGAATATGAATGAAACGAGAGGATCGATCGGTATTCTAATGAATGGCTAGAGCTAGTCGCCGGATACAAGCAAAAACAACTGGAAGCAAGAAACTGCCCCTAGAAGAAAAACATGTTAAAAAATTTCATAACCATACGGCTAAACCCACCATCCCGTCGTCGCTGCGGTAGAGACGGTGGACCGAGCCCGCGCCTGGTGTTGAACCAGACCACGCCCCCGTCGGGGATCATGTTGAACTTATCGAGCTGTCGTCAGCAAGAAGACGCAGGCGCAAGCCGCCCGGGAGGGAGGAACGCATCAGACAAGGGACAATCCCCACGGTAGTAGAAAAAGAAGAAGAAGAAGACGAACGCGTCACCGAATTCCGCGCGCTACCAGAAAAAGAAACTGACCGTCAAACAGACGCCATTGGTAGGCGAGTGCCGCGACGACGGATCAAGCCCGCACCGTCTCCTTCATGACAGCGTTAATCTGCATCTTGATGTGGCTCGGGACGGCGGCCGAGTACATGTGGCCGCCGGTGCCGCCGCCTCCGCCCGCCTTGCGCGGGCACGGCTCGCGGACCATGATGAACAGGCTGACGGGGGCGTCGCCGCGCGTCAGTCGGATCTCGCGCTTGAACTCGAACCCGAACTTGCGGTAGTACGCGTTATTGGCGAGGGAGCTGGACTCGAGGTATACGGCACGGTTCTCCGCGTCGGCCTAATCGCGCGTGTCAGTCGGCGTTGGATGAAACCCTCAACGAGTTATCTCATGTGAATAGAACAGGGGGAAGCGAGAGAGACAGAGAGAGAGAGAGAACGACAACGCCCAGAGACAGCACCCAAGTTTTGAGGAGCCTGGACGGACGAAAAAGAAAGTCTTCGACGTACCCTCTCTATCATGTCGTTGAGCAGCTTCCGCGCGTACCCTTTGCCCCGGGCGTTGGGTTTGGTCCCTAGGTAGACCAGGTAGTAGCAGTCACCGTCCCGCTCGCCCATGACCTCGAGCTTGGTATCGTGCAACAGGGGCAACAGCTCGTCGTAGTAACGACGCCTGGCCTCCACGGTGAGCTGGAAGTAGAGACGCCACAAACCGCTGCGGAGGACGGTCCACCATCCGTCGGCGTCCTTTCCGGGAGGCATCCTACAAACAATCCGTCTGGTGTTAGCCCGGGTTCGTCATCTCTGTGGGGTGCTTGTCTGGGTGATACACTTATACGCCTCTAACGTGGACAGTTCATCAGGAAACAAGGGCATGGGAAAAAGGAAGAAACTCACCACAGAGCAACGGCGTCGTGGTCCGGGCCGATGGTGGTGACGGTGCCATTAATGCAGTGGGCGGCGGCGATGTAGACCATGATGTCGACGTGCAGCTTCCACTTGGACTCGGCCGACAGGTTCGCCATGTCATCGGCGTCGAGAAGATACTGGCTAAGATCATCAGCAGCAAAGGCATGGGCCAGCGAGAGGCCGGCCTCCTTGCACTCCGACATGCCAATGACACGCACGGTATCCTCCCACTTCGGGGGCACGAGGGAACGGCTGAGCTCAACAAGGGTGACGCTTTTGCTTACGTGCTCCATGACGGGCGGGCTTCCTCTTCCTCTTCTTCTTCTCCTTTCGCTTTTTTTTGTTTTTTGGGGGTTTTTATTTTTGCCGAAGGCCCCCGTCTCTGTTTCACGAATCTGGTTGAGCGAGTTAGCATCGGACATTGCCTCGGGTCCTGGGCCCATGTGCTGCAGGTGTGCGGCGACGTACTTAAATTCTGTATACTGTCGCCCGTATGTACTCTCGAGAGTTGTGTTCTCGAGACGGGCATAAATCTGGATGGGTGGCGCAGGCAATTGAGGCTTGTACGGAGGTCAACCGACATCAATAACGATTTCGACGGGTTAAGTCTTTGTGCTGGATTTGTTGGGCTCGGAGCGTAAGAGTTTGTCGTCAGCAAGGCGCGGGATCCAGCGACGACGTCTTCACGATGTGCGAGGAGCGGGATGCTTGGTTGATTGACGGGGGTTATTGTCAGGCAGAACGTCAGACGACGGTTATGAGACTGGGGAAGAAAGTTGAGGGATGGTATAAGTGGAGTCTGGAATTGATAGTAGTAGTCGAGACGATGAGTAGCAGTCTAGCAACGAAGCACAGCTGACGGCTGCGAGCTTGTCCAGAGATCTGCCCCCCGGTTCTTGGGGCCTTCGAGACGAGAGACTCTCGATGCAAAAAAAGGACTTTTATCCTTATTCTTGCCTTGGTAGGAAGCCAAACAGTTTGCGTGTGTGTTGGTGAGAACCTATCCAAAGTGTGTGACGATGAGACGAGGAGAGGAGAGGAGCGGGAAAGGGAAACGAACGGCGGGAAGGGGGCGGAGAGGAGACGGGGGTTATGTAGCCTGGTAAGCGTCACTGGACGTACAGGGGACAGTAGTGTAGACAGTGGGCGAGAGGGAGGGTGAGACAGGTAGCTGGGACGATGGGGAGGGTGGAGGTCGTGGAGAGACAAGAAGTTCCGGCGAAGGATGAGCTGCAGATGGATAGCTTGAGAAGCCGTGGCAACAATGGAGAGTGGGATGTGTCGAGAGGTGCTACAGAACCAACCAGTCACGGGATGGTGGTTCAGTGTTCAGTTGCACGATTCTATCCCAACCGGAGTGAGCTGGCGGCAATGGGATAGGCCTCTTGTCCCATGATTGACGGATCATGAGAAGCGACGAGAACGGCAAGTTGACTATCGATTGGAGAGAGAGAGAGAGGGAGAGAGAGCAAGTGGCTTGCACCGATAGTATGCGGGCAATCTTGCCTTTGATGCGCGCCTTGGCTCTACCTCAACACTAGCCAGAACCATGCTCGGAGATCCACAGACTATCGAGATATGCCGTAACGAAAGAGGCACGAGGACAGCGGCGTGTAAGCTGATGAGGGGCCGGGCTTGGTGTGCGCGGGTACGCAGGGCCCAACCAACGTTCGTTCGCCTCCCCAAGTGCCGTTGTTGGTGCATTCAAGCAGCGCCAGCAGGGTGGCCAGGCCGGCTGTTGAGGACTGCGAGTGCCGCACGATGCATCCTGGCTTGTTGGTGACGGGAGGATGAGGTGGAGCAACGAGCGGACTGCCGGTATGTGCGGGGAAAGACAGGCCGGTCAAGCCCTGTGTGTGGGTGGTTTGGGAAGCCTGTATTAGTACCTGTATCTTGGGATCGACCATCACATATCTCCCAGACTGACCAATCGCAGCGGTTGGACTTGCCAACAACGGCATAGTTCGCCTTCGAAACCTGTGGCCAAGATGTCCACCTTGCTCCTATCGTGGAGGACCAACCTGCCAGCTCCGTCTTGGGGCAGTGGGGCCACGGCGCACTTCCGGGCGTCGATGTCCGGGGGTACCGCACCGTGCGGCGTGCGGCCGCTCCGTTACTCGCGTCCACCCCAACCCCAGCTTAGCAGGGAGCCGGCTGAGCTTGTTTTCAATCCAGATATGTCCCAACGAGGCCTCCTCACAACATGTTGTGCAGGCGTTGTAAACGTGGGCCGTTGGCACTTTGGAGGCTGGCTTTGTTGGTTCGGCGTCTCATGGGGAATCGGCCAGGAATGTTCGTCGAGATAAGGGGAGGGTTTCAAGACCAACAGACTACAGCGTGGTGTGATAAGCCAAGCACGCATAGCATCGCATTCTTCGTACGTGGGGTGCATATGCAGTATTGTGTCACCTCGCCTCTTCGGATTGTTGTGCCACCCGTGGGTAGCAGATCGATCTTGTCTCACTCCCCCCCCCCAAATCCATAGTGTGCAGTCATATTGTGCCATTGAGGGCTGGTTTCAGTTGAAGATCGAACTGGGCTTGACGATTACAAGCCTCCTGTTATCTCACACATGCGTTTAATCAGCAATACTCCCTACGAAGTCTTTATTCATCTTTCCAACAAGTCGTGCCTAGTGATATCAGCAACTCACAGATAGATAGAGAGCATTTCATGTCGAAAAAATAGCGAGACAGAACCGAGGTGCAAGCTTGATAGTATATAACTCGACTCGCCGAGCCTGCTGGAGGAATTATTAGACACAGTTGAGTAGGGGCTTTAATTTCCAGTTTATTTATTTAGATACCTCATTCTGATCGTTGCATGGTAACTTGCTTTGAGATGAGCTTCCCAGAGTCTCGGCAGTATCTGACGGCATTTCGGTGGATTTTTCCTCCCCGAAGACTTACTGCATATTGGCCCGTTTATCCTCCGGTCCCCAGCAACATGTCCCAGAAACATCTCCACGTTGCGCCTGTGACACTAAACCCCTCGATAACCGAACCGGCACCTCCATGGTATATACTTAAAAATAATATGTTGAGGGTTACACAGACTGTCTTAATCAATGTGGCCGAAGGCCGGTGCCCCAAATTGTATTTATGCGAAACCTAGTAAACCTAGTAAAAAAGTAAAAAAAAAATCAAAAAGGTAAAAAGAATTGTGAGAGAGGTGGATATCTCAGTGTAAAAATTCCAGAGAAAAAGGCTGGCGCGGATCAACACCAAAAATGCTACCACTTTTTTTCCCGCCGCATGGCAGTAAACCCCCACGTCCTATGTTCTCCGGCCGGCGTCTCTACGTCCCGGGACCAGCAGCAAACCTTGCCGCAATCCCAGACTGGCACACTATTTACTATCCGCTCACATGCGGCGGATCTCCTGTTCGTTGGCGTACTTGTCCAGACCGCTGTCAAGGCTCTGCCACCACTCAAATAGCATGGACTCGCAAATAAGCTTGAACCAGGGGGTGAACTTGAGGTTGGGGTCCTGGAACAACTTCTTCAACTCATCGGCGCTGACGTACTGGGTCGCCTGGACCTCGTTCTTGTTGATGTCGAGGTCGACCTTGGCCTTGATGAAGAGGATGTAGTCGACTGTTTCGTGTTAGCATAACCGCTCTCCAGTTGGACCTCCCGTTCGTGTTCGGCTGACGCGTGGGTGACATACTCTCGTGCTCTCCCCACTTGCCATCAGACGGAGCCTTGTAGTGAATCCTCGTCAGGAAATGGAAATCCTCAAAGGGGACCTGGGCCGGGTTGATGCCCAGCTCGTGCTCGAGCTTCCTCTGGGCGGCGCGCTTCACGCCGGCGACCGAGTCCTCGAGGTTCGAGCCCGTCTCACCGGGGATGCCCAGCGGGTGGGAGCAGCAGGTGTTGGTCCACATGTCGGGGAAGGTGATCTTCTCCGATGCGCGCTGCTGGAGGAGGAGGCGATTGTCGGCCGGGTCAAAGAGGAAGACGGAGAAGGCGCGATGGAGGAGGCCCTTGTCGATGTTGGTCATGAGGTGGCCTGCGTCCGGACTCTTGTCAGCTGGCTGTCTGCGTGCCGAACTCTCTTATGAAAGGAAAGGGGCGGGGGAAGAGAGAGGAGACGCACAAGCTTTCTTGCTGGCGTTGCCAATGGGCTTGTCGTTCTCGTCCAGCACAATGCAGACCTCGTCCATAAGACGGATCTGCTCGGCATCGTGGCCGGAAAGAGCCTCGGTGCTAGTGTCGATATCGGGGAAGAGGCGGAGGATGGACTCGGCGGTGATGGCCTCATTTTGCGCCGTGGTCGTTGTGGTAGTGGTGGCCATGGTAGGTGTTTCGGCTGCCTCTTCCTATACTGTCGCGCGTCAACCTCAGAATCGAATACACAGTCCCCAATGATCCAATATTGCTGTGTTCAGGAGAACAGAGGCGCGCGCGCAATGGCATGGGCATGGGAGGGGGTTATCTACCGTTACTATATGGGCGGATGGGTTAGTTAGGTGTACGTAATGCCACACGACCTTCACAGATAACCGATCGGAGCTTCTCCCGTCCGAAAAACAGTGAAAATGGAAATTCAAGTGAGAAAGTGCGAGAGAGTGCGAGACGCGCAAGGAGAGACGTTAGGTCTTCTGCGTTCTGTTAGGTACAGTAAGCCAACGTGGGATGTCGTCTGGTCTGGGCGGTGGCCGGGCGAGGAGCAAAAAAGGCGCCGAAAATGAGGGGTCCCCCGAGCTCGAGGAGAAAGTATGAAATGGTGCCCCTCACCCTTCTCACCGTTGCAGGCTTGCAGGGCAGGTGTGCATGGGTGCAGGGGGCCAGTGAGCCAATAGTATTACTGGGAAGTGTGTACCTAGGGACCTACTTTTCACTATTTCGGTTGTTTGTCACTGTTGCGGTTGCCCCCCAATCTCCCGTTCCCCTGCAGCACCAAGCTTCCTTTCTTTCTGCTGAGTGCTCACTCTCACCACACCCTCTATCACGCTCATCCACCCACTCATGAGCGACGAAAGACTGCAGTAGTGAGGGAGTCGAATGCACCCGCTCCGATTGGAGTCGAGCCCCAGAAACTCCGTTCCGTGTGTGTGTGGGTGCCGCCCTTCTATCATAGACGGACGTCCGTCACCGAAAGCTGGGCGAACATTTCACTCCCACAACGTTACAGGACAACATCCATCATGTGTCAATGGCATGTGATATGGTTGGTTGCCATTCCTGGGACACGGGAGCGAAAACGGCTTCCGAACATGCGACGGCTGAGCCGCGTTGTATGTCGTGGATCGCCCTGCTTGCTTGCTTGCTTTCTCTCCCCTCTTCCGCTCCTTCCATGTTGTTCATGCTTTCCCGCTGCGTTTGGTTGCTCAGTATTACCGCTAGAGAAAAATGGAACAAGAAAAACCATGCTACAGACGCTTCTAAGATTCAACATATGATGCCGTTTGGTGTGTAAATAGACGCAAACACTCGCAATGAGCTCCTGCTGCTGCTCTCGACACGCACGAGCGCATGCTCTCATGAGGCTTTTGACATCCGACCGTACATCGTACCGCGAGATGTTTCACTCTGCCTGGTTCCTCGCGTGTGCCTCTCTCGCCGCCTTGTGCCAGTCGGTAAAGTACACAAACGAATACTCAATAGTCGCGACCCTGTAACAAAAGAAAAGAAACCGCTCAGTCAGCCAAGCTTCTCACGTGGTGTATGTTTTTTGCCTTGTCCCCTCCCTCTCTCTCTCTCGTCCCATCTTCGGGAGGTCTGGGAAGCACCGTTTCAAAATGCAGGAGAACACTTACAACGCAAGCCCGACCGTGACGCCCAGCCACAGTCCCTTGAGCTTCCACCCGAGACCAAACGCCGTCCCGAACGACAAGGGAATCGCGATCAAGTAGTACACAGTGATGTTGGCGTACCCGCCAATCGACGGTCGCCCGATGCCACGCAGCAGCCCGTGGGCTCCCGCGCTAAGGCCGTCAAACACCTGCATCATGGCGCACAGCGGGAGTACGTCGGCCACGATGGCGATGACCTCCTCGTCGTCGGTGAACAGCCGCGGTAGATGGAACCGCAAGCTGCCAAACATAATGACATTGAAGATGCCCACTATTAACGCTGCGGCGAACGCCTATAGGACCGGTTAGGGCGGCATCATGTGGAGGGTAGGGAAACAAGGGGTAGCACTTACCACTACGCCGGTGGTCTTGGCCGCATCCACAAGCCCGGCCCCAATGAGGTTGGCGATGCGCGTCGACGCGGCAATGCTCACGGGGAATGGGATCTGGTAGGTGATGGCGCAGAGCGTGACGACGACGCTCTGTGCAGCGAGGTATGACGGCCCAAAGTGGCTCGAGAACAGCGTCAGCACCTCAAAGGCCATGTACTCGGCCTCGATCATGATCATGCCGGGCAGCGCCAAGCGAAGCATCGGGCCCCAGTTGGCGAGCGCCCGCTTGCTGAAACCGCCCCAGCACTGGTACCCGTCGACGAAGCGCACGTAGAGAAACAGCAGCAGCGGGAGGAGGTTCTGGGTGCAGACGACGGCGGTGGGGGCGCCGACGAAGCCCCATCCCAGCTTCCAGACGAAGAGCCAGTTCAAAAAGATGTTGACGGGCGCGGCGATCAGCAGCACCCACGTCGTCGCCTGGAACAGACCCTGCGCCTGCACGAAGCGCTTGCCGGCCTCGAAGCAGACAAAGGCCGGCCCGCCGAGGATCATGACGCGCAGGTACTGTCCCGCCAGCCGCGCCGACTCGGGCTCCGGGATGATGAGGCTCAGTACCGACTCGCCAAAGAACCACAGCACGGCGAGCGGCACGAAGCACATGAGCAAGAAGTACGTCATGCGCTGCATCTGCAGCCCGACGAGATGACGGTGGCCCGAGCCGTACGCCTGCGCGCAGAGGGTGTCGAGGCTCGTTGCGAGGCCCTGGAATGGCGCGTAGACGGTGATGGTAGCCGTCATGGTGGACAGGCTCACGGCGCCGAGCTCCATGGTGCCGATGCGGCCAACGGCGAAGATGGCGACGACGTTGACCGAATACTGCAGCATGAAGGTGACGATGAGCGGGCTTGCATACTGCACAATGGTCTTGGCCTCCCGCTGCCAGGTAGTACGGAGCTGACCCGCCGCAACCGCCGCCTCCCACTGTTCGTTAAGGTGCTCGTGACCTTCTTCGGCGTCGGGCGCCGGGGCGGCGCCAGACAACAAAGGAGTGGACTCGGTAGGTCGGCGGATGACGATCTGCGGTGTCTCTTCGTCGTGAGGCTCGAGAGGGACCTTTGTGCTGAACAAACGTCTGTAGGCACGGCGATAGAAGGGTTCGCTGTCCGTCCGAGGTGTCTTGGGCGGCAGGATATGGTTGTCCCGGAGAAGACTCCTCTCGGCGTCGCGCGACTGCTTCTTCTCGACTCTGGTGAGGGCGGCGGGCGGCTCTTCGACGGCGTACGTCTGCGGATTCATAACGGGCCGAGAGGTGCCAAAGGCGACACCGCTCGGGCGCCGGTAGAAGAGGGGGCCCTCTTCGGACTCGGACTCGGAGGCGGAGCCGATGGCGGCGTCGTCGTTCTCGTCGGGAATCTCGTCGTCTGAGCATTCGGCCAGATCGCTGGCCAAGATCTCCTGTGCCTGCGGCGTGCCCACGCGGAACGACGAGCTGAGTTGGGCGACAAAGTCGCGGCTTGAGGAAGCCTTGATTGGGATGCTGCGGTCGTCACCCATGGTGCCGGTGTGTGTTGCTGTTATGTAGGGCCGACCCGAACTCTCAATGTCGAAGTAGGGTACGTGAGAAGTAGGAAAGTCGAGTTACGCCCTCTCTCTTGGTTCACAAGAATAGTTGGCCAATCGAGCTCTGTTCCACTGCGCTGCTATCCGGGGATCGACGGCAATGGCGCAATCCTGCAGGTATCTATATCCGCTGGGTGTGACTATGTTTCGGCACTGCGTGTGTCACTCGGATCTGATGTGAGACGATCTCGGAACCAAAGAGTGAAGATCCAGCAACGACCGAGACCGGTGTGTTGTTGGCAGCCGACCCCTCTACAGGCGTGAGGACCTGGTTGCGCTCACCCCCAAACGCCACGCAAGTTATGGATTCGCGGCAGATCCGATAATCGTAGGGTCTTGTCGTATGATCCGCCCGGTTCCCCCTGTTCGACAACGGGTACCTGGACCAGAAAAGGAAAAGATAGGGGGAAGGGAAACTCGGCGAGGGAATAGATGGATAGGAGCGCAGATACTGTCCTCCCGAGGTAGAAAGCTGGGGAGCAAGACCGCCTATATTTGTAAAAGAACGGGGGGGGAAGATACGGAGCGGAGACGCGCGCCGCGCACCGGCGCATGGGAAACATAATGGAAAGAAAGGAGCTCCTTTCTTTCCAAGGGTCCTTCGCCTCGGCCATTCCTGGCTGGGTAGCTGGACTCGGGATTTTGAGAGGTGTCTGGACTCTGCTGTGCTGCTGCTGTACTGTAGGCATCTCGGCGTGCCAGGCCGGGCTTCCCTGAACCGCGGTCCGCAGCTTTGTGGCCCGCGGAACAGCTAGATTGGCCCAGTGGACCATCCAATATATTGCGCTATCCACTCCTCTGCAGGTCGTTCTTCTCCACAGCGCTCAACGCTCTCTTGCACTCACGATACCTACCTACCTGGGTACGAACACTGAGAAACATCTCAGTAGCCGAGGCGGTCCCTCCTGTAAACTACTTCCAAAGCGCAGCCAGTACTTACACGCCGACGCAGACGCAGACGCAGACGCAGGTGCCATGGCCGACCGCCAATCTGTTTGTGATTCAACCGGTCAATGGCCAACGGAGCAGGCCAATCAATACCGACCGTCTCTCGAAGCACACGGCTTGGCATCTGGCATCGGTTCCCAGACGGCAGGACACACTCCAAGCAGCCTTTCATCAACAACACACCGACTTGCTTTCCAATCACCTTCAGAAGCCTACAAAAGAGACACACACATCCACACACACCAACCGCCCAAGAATAACAAGACTAGATAGAGGATGTTACGAATGTACCACAGGACCAAACGACGTGGCGGCCGACATCCCCCTCCCCGGCTCCGTCGCACCGACCGGGGCCCCGGGATCTCCATTAGCCACAGCTACAGCCAACAACAGCATCAACATCAACCCTCCCACCCACGACCACCATCGAGCCTCTCCGTACATCCGTGCTTTTCTTTTTGTCTCCTCGATCTCGCCTTGACCGTAACACCAAGTCTGTGAGACCAAGACCGAACAACCGTCCACGTCTCGCTGTGGATAGCCATCATGGCAACCTCGCATCGCAATCGCGTTGAGTCGGACATGGGTCTCGCGGCACCTCCACTTCGTCACTGCGACCTCTTCCTCCTCCACCAACACTAGTAGGCGAGAGGAGAACTCGAGACACGCCCCTCCGCTGCTCTCGCATATCGCGCAGGGTGCCACACGGCTCAGCGCTACCAGCCTGGTTAGCCTTCTTCACCCATCAACCCGTTCGACCCACGTTCCGTCCTGTCCCCCGTGGGCCGTATCGCTTACAAGCAGAAGCCCACCATTGCGATTGTGACGTCTATTACGTACGAGCAAGGTAGCTTCATTCTCGTCGGCTTCGTCCACGCTCAGCCGTTCCCCGCTCAATATGTCTCAAGTCTTCAACGAACCTGATGCCACTATTTTGTATAGACGCCATGGACCAATTGAGTCTTTCTGCACGACTCGATCGGTCAAGTTACCCCTCGCCTCACCGATGTCGGGCCTCCCTCTCACCGCCGTCCACCAACATTTATGATCCCGCCCACGTACATATCTCCGACAAGGTCACTATAACAATCTTGAACGCCTTTTCATTGTAGTAGCTGATCCATCTATTCGTGTGGGATCCCATCTGTCTGATGCCATTCCGAATGCCACTCACAGACGTAGAATTACTATACAGTGTATCGTGTCCCAGTCCCAAGCCTGAACCTACGATCCCCCAAGACCCCATAACACCCCTAAACCATCTATTTGTCCTCCTCCCAATTGGGGTTCTGTCCGTCGTTAGTATCGCCCGTCGTCGTCGACTTTGGTAAGGATGGGGAACGGGGGAGGGGAGAAATTTCCATGCAGCAAAACTCACCTTCTTGAGAATGACCAGTCCCTCTAGTGTGCTGTTCAGGCTGATGTACTGCTCATCCTCGAGCTCGGCACGCTCGCCGTACGCCAGGACCACCGGTGTGCTCTGTGTTTGCCAGCCGGTGATGGTCTTGGGCCGACCCGCTTGTCCGACGACATCCACTGCCTGACCGACGCGGACGTTGACCTTGAGAGGCTTCAGGTCCTCATCCAGCGTCACCAAGAAGCGGGGGTGCATCGCCGTCACCAAAAAGTAAAGCAGGTAGTGTGAGTTAGACGTGATGAACTGCTTGGCGTCGATCATGGCCACCAGCACCGCCAGCAGACCACCCGTCGACACGCGCGAAAGTACGTTGCGGTCCGTATGGAACGGGTTGACCGACATCGTTCCCTTGCCCATGTGCAACAGGCCCTGCGCAATCCGTACCATGAAGAGAGACTCCTGGTCGCGGTGGTAGAAGCTGGCCAGCTGCCGGAGCAGCTGAGCCAATCTGGCATTGTTCGTGCCCGCTCCCAAGAGACCCATGGCGAAGATGGCGTTGATGGCAACTTCGTTGTCGTTGTCGTGAGAGTATCTCGACAACGTGTCGTAGACCTTCATCTGCGGGTTGCTGGGGCTGATGAGGCCCATGGCCAAGGGCACTGCTCTGCGGATGTTAGGCTCGCCGTAGTGCATAAGGTGGCCGAATTGGCGGAGAACCATCTCCTGGCCCACCTCCTCTCCCATGGCGACGAGAGCGATACCAATCACGGCGTATGACTGGAGGAGCTCGTCGCCCTTCTTCTCGTCCGAGTCCTCAATGTGCTCGTTGCAGATGTGCAGAAGCTCCTGGATCTTCAAGACAGCGCCAGTACCAGCCCAGGCGCAGATCTCGGCCAACACTGCCGTCGGCTTCGCCATGGGATGGTCGACGGCCTTCAGTGTCTCCAGAATGACGTCAACTTCCTCTTGACGGCCAAAGAAAAGCAGACCGAGACCGAGAGCAAGGAATCGAGTCCATTTGTCGGTGAGCTGGTTCTTGCGCTCATCGTCGAGCAGGGTGGTGACAATAGCCTCGCTGATTTCGGGGTTGGAGGAGCCAACAAAGATCAGACCGCACGATAGAGCAGCCATGGCGGAGATCTGCATCTCCTGGGAAGAATCGGTGATGATGGGCAACAGCAGCTCCAGAAGAAGTTCGTTATTCGATCCAGCATAAGAGAGGCCCAAGCCCATTATGCTGGCCGTCCTCACGAGAGGATTCTTGTGGTTGAGCTTGTCCTCATCACCCAGTAGAGCCAAGGCAGGCTCCGAGTCGACACGAGCTCCCGAGTTCATGATACCAATGGCTAGCATCGAACCGGCCAGGATCTCGGGCTCGGCGGCATAGGTGTACTTGTCGATCTTATCCAGACCAGCCTCGACGTCCCAAAGCAGGAGGGTACCCAGAGAAGCAACGGTCGACATCATGCCGTCACCCTTGGTCTTCCATACCCAACTCTCCTTATCCTGCTCCACCAACATCATCTTGTCGTTGCCGAAACCGGCGTTGACAAAAGCGTTGACGAAGGCAGCCGCCAGGTTGTGACGGGCCGAGTCGAGGTTGGTCATGCCCGCAACACGGCTGCTCTCCAGGTGACTTTTGTAAATGTCCTCGGTCGTCTTGGGGTCCAGGATGTTGAGCTCCTTGCCCAGGGATTTGAAGTGGTCCGACAACTTAAGGTTCGACAAGCACTCGACAATCGCCTGCGAGTCTGCGTCTTCAGCGGGGAGATCCAGAACAATGCGTTGCCGAGCAATCAGGAAGGCAAGCTGCTTCTTGAGAGCGGGGTCCTCGGCCTTCTCGAAGTCAGCCTTGATGAGGTCGATGTCGTTGAGGCGGATGGCAAGCGTCATTGCCAGTGCGTATTCCTTGTATGTCAGATAGATGTCGTGGGCCGTCTTCAGGAAAAGCTCGTTGTCCGGATAAGTAAGCAGGTTGACCATGCTGACCATGTACAGACACACGCGACCGTACGTGTTCTCGTCGAGGTAATTGGGAATTTGGTCAATGATCTCAAGTTCGCTCATCAAGTCCACGGCGTCGGCCTCGGCGTTGCTCTGCAGGAACAACGGGATGAGAATCAGGGCGAGGTCGACCAAGTCCTTTGTCGGCTCGTCGGCGTTTATCCGCTTTCCGTAAACCTCACCGATCTCCAAGGCCAGATGCCGGGTGTACTCGTGACCCCACGATCCAATGTCGGATGAGGGCGCCAGCAGGCGGTACTTGAGGGTGTCTTGTCGGTCTTCGTCAGAATATGTCATACCGATTACTGACAAAACGTCTGCGAGCGAAGTCTTGTTCTCGCCCGCCGACCACTCCTCATGCAGCTTCGTCATTGTCTCATAGTGTGGTCGGAGGAATTTGAGAGGCTTGGGCACGGCCGTCATTGACGAGGTCGAGGTCTTAATGAAGGTCTTCATGGCCTCCAGGGCTGGCTTGTAGAGGGAGGCATCGGCTTCCTACGGTGGATTGTCAGCGTCCGATAGTGATGTGACAGGCATGCGTAACGAACCGTCAGACGCTCGACAAGCATGTCCAGCTCGTTCTTCAGCTGTTGGTCTTCTTCGCTGAGCTCCTCCGCGGCTGCAAACGGTTAGCCCCTCCTCGCCTTATGACGCTGTTCAGGCTTCTCTCACAGTCGATGATCTTCTCATCTTCCTTCTTGCCGTTGACTTGGGGCTTGTCCTTCTTGCTGTCCTCCACAGCCTTTCCCTTGCCCTTGTCGGCAGCGGTAGGCTTCTCGCTGTCCTGCGCCATCTTGACGTATGCTTGTGGACTCTTTGCGGGGTGTGTACGTCCTCGAGATTTCGGTCAAGAAGAAGCGCGGCTCTTTCTGTGGTTCGTCAGGAAAGCGAGATCGAATCGATGGTATGCGGATGGGGAGGATAGGTTCGCGGGTGGTTCGAATCGTGAGGGATGGGAAGATGATGGTAGCTTTGTAAAGCTACGCAGCAAGTCGAAGCTCCCCGGTTACGCGAGCGCCTTGCCGCCTGCAAACGGTACCGGGAAAATGAAAGCTCCGGAGCTTGTGGGTCCAAGCGACAACCGCCTCGCGGTCGCTTGCTAACCTGGGTTAGCGGTCTTCCTCTTATCGATAGCCGTCCCTCCCACGACAAGCCAACTTTTTCCAGACCAATGGTGGGGTCGAAGAGGTTCATCACCGGAGTCCTAGATTTCTGCCATCAACGTCGACAATCGATCTGATACTGCACTCATTCCCCCTTTTTGAGACTGTTATCTTAGGAAGATTGCGACGATTTCAAGATGCATTTGGATACCAAAGCGCTTCGCCACCTGGCCGCCGAGGACTGGCGCGTCCTTGCAGCGGTTCGACCCCTTACCCCTCCACGACCCCTCGCAGCCCACTTACATGTCCATACCTAGGTCGAGCAAGGCACCAAGAATCACGAGCTGGTTCCAACTCCCCTCATCGAGAAACTGTCGCGCCTCCGCGGCGGCGCAAGTGGCGTGCACCGGTCCATCTCGAACCTCGCCAAGGTCGGCCTCATCGCCAAGGTTAAGGAGGCCAAGTACGACGGTTACCGCCTCACCTACGGTGGTCTCGACTACCTCGCGATGCACACATACTCGACGCGCAAGGAGGTCTACAGCGTCGGTAGCAGAGTTGGCGTTGGAAAGGAGAGTGATATCGTCATGGTGGCCGACGATAGAGGCATGCAGTGCATTCTGAAGATCCACAGATTGGGCCGTATCTCCTTCCGGACGGTTAAGTCAAACAGAGACTACCTCAAGAACAAGCAGTCGGGATCGTGGATGTACCTTTCCCGCCTCGCGGCAATGAAGGAGTTTGCCTTCATGAAGGCGCTCAAAGAGGAAGGTTTTCCCGTACCCGAACCCATCGCGCAAAACCGACACACTATCGTCATGTCGTTCATCGACTCGTTTCCGCTCCGCCAAATCTCCTCGATCCCGGATCCGGCAACCCTCTATGCCGAGCTGATTGATTTGATCCTCCGCTTAGCCAAGCACGGACTCATTCACGGCGACTTCAACGAGTTCAACATTCTTATCAAGGAGGAGACATCCACTACGAAGACAGACGAAGGCGAAGAAGAGACCATCACACTGATTCCAATAGTCATTGACTTCCCGCAAATGGTTTCAATGGACCACCAGAATGCCGAGATGTACTTTGATCGAGACGTCAACTGCATCAAGCGCTTCTTCGAGAAGAGGTTTCACTTTACCGGCACAACCCCAGGGCCATTCTACAAGGACGCCAAGAAGTTGGTTGGCAAGGGCGGTGCCAAGAGGATAGATGCGACCTTGGAGGCGTCAGGGTTCACGAAGAAGATGGCCAAAGACTTGGAGAAGGCCATCCAAGAGCAGGCCGCATCCAAGGGCGATGAAGGTGACCATGGCGGTGCCGCTTCCGAGGATGCGGATGAAGATGAGGATGAAGATGAGGATGAAGATGAGGAAGACGGCGAGGAGGCAGCCGATGACCTGGAGGGGTCTGCCGTGCCATCGGTAAACGGGGAGGGAGAAGGGAGGGATTCCTCGAAAAGCGGCAAAGAAAAGGATGACATTGATACCCAAAAGTTTTCAAGGTTGGCAGTAGCAGACGAGGCATGAGCCATCAATAGATACGATGACATGACGACTTTATTTTACCATCTTCACAATGGGCCTCTCCTCACTCGGATTGCTGCAGGAACTGTCCGGATTTCTCCCGTCGATCAAATGTTGCCGCGGATGGTCGGTTTTGTAGAAGACCCGTCACATGGCACCACCATCACGGCTTCTCCAGTAGCAGACATCTTGAATACGTGGAAAAGACGCAACGCCGTCCGGATTTTTTTTCTGCCCCCCCAAAAAACTAACGTAAGGTACAAGAAGAACTAAAGCTGGCCCATGCGAGCTCCATGCACCTAGACTATCAACTACCTCAGAGCATAAAATGTTCCCTGATCGAAACCATACTACCATTTGCTGTGACGCAGAAACCCCCGAATTCCGCGTGACAAAACGACCAATGATGTAGCCCGAAAATTCAAATGCTCCTGATAATTCTTGTTCACTTCTGCTCCTTCTTCGAGATCGGGGAAGACTGCGTGCTGACAATGACGGGAGTGGTCGAGTCGGCATGGATCGTCACGCCTTCGTCGCTGTCATCAGACGCCGTCTCGATGACAGTAGCCTCCACGGATGATCTGAACAAGCAGGTTAGTCAAGAAGAATGCTCCAATGGCGAGGATGGTCACCGTACTGGGGGTTTCCCTGAACAGTGCCCGCCTGGTAGGCATCAGACTTGACCACCTTGCCCATTCGATCAAGACCACCGGTCATGGAGCGAGGTGCGTAACCGCTATGTACAGTTAGTCGCCAGAATTCCAGGTTCAGACGTCAGACACTCACGTGTTGGCGGTGGCGTGCAGGGCACGCTTCCAAGCCGGCTGGTTGTACATGTTGGGCTGAATGCCAACAAGGGGAGTGCCGTAGGCACCGATATTGTACTCGTTGGTGCGGAACTGGCGGCGCTCAGCGGTCACTCGCTTGAGCTCCTTCTGACTGGGAGTGTCGGCGTAGCGGATGTTCATGACCATTCCCTCCTCGCCGACGGGGATGCCGTTGAACTGCTTAATGACAGTATCACACACGTCGCGGGACTCGAAACTGCCATCTTGTCAGGACACGCCAACTCTAGACGACAAAACTGCCACGTACCGAGCGAAGCCGACACCACGACTGTTGCCCATGCTGTCACGAAGGATCTTGGACGACATGATGTGGTAGCCCCCGAAGATGTCGCCGAGATCCTGAAATGGTCAGCAAACTGGAAAGAGACCAAGTCAACAAGTGTATACAATAGACTCACATTCTCAGTCAAGCTCTTGGGAAGGTTAGAGATGTACAGGTTGGTAGATCCCTCGTCGCCCTCGGCCTTCAGACGAGAATTGAAGGATTCCTGGACAAAGGTCAGTCAAGCAGCAAGGCGGCTTTGCAGGAGTGTACTCACACGGGCGAATCCAACTTCGTAACCAAGACGATGAAAGCCTCGGATGCACATTTCCGAGTCACGAACGTCGTAGAACTTGGCAAACCCAAAGCTAAAATATCGTCAGCGAAGAACGTCAACGTCGAAAGACGTCGGCCTATCTCACCCCTTGCAAGCACCAGTGGAAGTGTCAATGATGGCCTTGGAGGTCTCGACGTTTCCAAAGCGGGCCGCAAACCGAAACAAGAGGTCATCGTCAGTAGTCGGGTGAAGACCACGTATGTAGACGTTGCGGTTGCCCGGAATCCGATTCTCCAAGCTTTGGTCCAGAGTCTTCATCTGGGTGGCTGGGGTGAACACGGCGGGAACGGCCTTGGGCACGGCAGGATCCTGCTTGAGAAGCTCCTCCAAGTTGCGATCGACGGGGATATTGATGGCACTGTGCTTGGCAGCAGGTTCAACGAAGATGTTGCCACCGACAACCTGCTGTGGAGAGGGCGTGGTGTAGGTCGATCGGTCAAGTGCAGCGACACGAGGACCTTTGTCGTTCTTGCCACCTCCGTTGTAAAACGGAGTCGTGGGAGCGGACTCGGTAGTGGTATACGAGCCACCACTGTGACGACGGTTCTCGAGGCCTGGTAGGTCATTGTGGCCACGGTTGGTACGGTCTAGAAGAGCCGCACTTCCGCTGACGGCACGGCCAGGGGTAAACGGCATCATGGGGTAAGGCATGTAAGGGCTGAACTGTCCAGGAGCCGCCAGGTAGCCACCGGCGGCGGGGCCGTACGGACCCTGGGAGAGGTGGTCCATTCCCATGGCCGACGGTAGATGGGGAGCAAGCATGTAGTCTTGGGGAAGCAAGTAGGTGTGAGCGGCAGCCATCTGTCCCATGTTGCTGGCGCTGTGAGAGATGCCGTTGCCCAAGGTCATGCCCTGAAACTGGCTGATTGTACCAGCCAAGGCGTCAACGCTGCCCATCATGCCGGGCAACTGATTCTCAGGGAACTGGGCAGCGTGATTTCCGGACATGTGGTGGTTGCCGGCACTGGCGAACGCAACGGTGTGCTTGGGGTCCATGGTTTGAGTCTGATAGGACATAGTCATGCCTGAGGGCTGGAAGAAATGAAAAGTTTGTCAGTGACCAATCGAACAGACATGCCCCCGAGAGGGGGGGAAAGGGAGCATCAAGGTGCTTGGGATGGAGTGGTAGCAGCCAGAGAGTGTATGTTGAGCTCCGTGGGCGAAGGGTGGTGTTAACTTACTCAACCGAGGCCAAAGGCTTCCAAGATTGGATGAGGTGCGTTGAACTAAGAATCCCTCAGGATGGAACTATTTAGATGTTAGCCCATTAGGTTCGAGGGAGCTGGAATGCAATTAGTGTAGATAGAGAAGGACGATGGCCACAAGATGACTTGCAGAGAGGTCGTAGAATGGTGTTTGAGGACTGAGGTCGCCGGATGGCTCCCGGAAGGGCCTCAAGGCCAGTAAAAGAGCCTAAGTCCTGCGATGTAGAACCAAGTTGCCTTCTGCAGATAGTGGAAATACCAGTAGACCAGCAGGGGATGGAAGAGTATTGGAAGAGGAAATGATTGACCCAAGATCCGGACACCATTACACATACCTTTGCTGTCTGGAGAGGAGCAGAGGCTTGGAACCAGAAGGGAAGCTCGGTCAACGTCAACAATGGCAAATGTTGTCACCAAAGACTCTGTGAAGAAGCGAGTGATCAGTAAAAAGATGGAACAAGCTATCGGGAGCAATTCGGAGTCAAAGAGACTTGGCCGTGGATCGAAGAAGTGTGGTGGTGATGCTGTGGTCGAGAGAAAAGATAGAAGAGGGAGAAGAGAAATTGGCTGAGGGGGGAGAGGAAGATAAAGGGCGAGCGGAAGAGCGGGGATGGGAGCGTACCTGAGGGAGCCTTCTTTCTCCAGATCCGTTTGAATGAGGCAGCTGGAAAGAAAGAGCCGAAAGCTGCTTGCCTTGGGAAGGAGACGTCGACAAGGGGAGGAACTTTTTCAGTGATGAGGTAGTCGGAGAAGGTGAGAAGACCACTTAGGGGAAGGGGCCCAGCTCCGTGAGGGTCTGAGTCGATGTGTAAGGGGAAGAAAGCCTTGCAGGGACTTGAACCAGTGCAGGCCCGTTGCTGCTTCCTTCTGTTAGCAACATCCCTTCAAAAGCATGACGAACCATTCATTCATTCCTTCCATGAAGGAGCATACGGGATATAGAGAGGATAGGGATGTACCTGAAAATATGCCCTCGACGTAGGGTCCAAGGCTCTGTAATTCCTGTCTTTTCCTTTCCTTATTACACAACTCCCAGAAGCATAGATGTTTCCTCGACAATCCACGGCTCCCAGGCTTGTCAATGATTCTCCTTGAGAAAGCGTAAAAGGGAACGACCAGCCAGCAAGTAGCAGACTACGCGGTTCTTTCTCAGGATAAGTCGCCTTTGGGGTGGCAGAATTAGGGAACAAACCGGCAACGTTGTCCTTGGCTACTCCCGAGTCAATGGCAAGCAGCACTCAAGAACACGACAGTCTCCTCTGACAGGAAGCTCCGGACTCTCGTCGCCGACTTTCGCTCCCTGGCGTAGATGCGATGCTTCCGAGGCCTTTGCTGCGCTATTTCGGCAGCAAAAACCACGACCCCTTAACTGCAGGTTGCTTCGAGAAATGGTCCAAGAACCAGTAGCTTCTTCTTGGCTCTTCTCGCTTGGTACTTCCGTTAAAGCCCAGGTTGGTTACTGATGTCGGCTGTCTGAACCGGCGACGTTGGTAATGCTCAGGGTGCTGAAAACGATGTAGAAATTGTGCTGTATGTGTCAGTGTTTGTCTGCAACGAAGGCAAAAATGGCTGATCAAACCGTGTGTATAGAATTCCACTCTTCTCTTCCCTTATGTCGTTCAGACCCAACGCCGGTGCCGCTTCCGACCTCCGACTGTATGTGACTGCTACGAAATAGAACGTCTGCGTCGAACCGCCCTCAACGTACGTCCTCAAAAGACGAGGCTGCATGTACCCAAATCGATAAGAAAAGTCCCAAAATTATAATGTAACCGCCATGCACCGTCCGTTTGTCATAAGAATACCGGGTAACCGTTCAACCCACGAAAGATCGATCAAGAAAGATGCCTATCAGGGTTTCATTCTTCAAGCGAGTGTCGGAATGCTGGGACGGCCGGGGAGGATCGCTGCCCATCTTTATGGAGGCTGCTCCTCCCACTTTCTGTGCGGCCTGTTACGCTTGCCCTGCAGCCAAGCGTCGTTGTCATAAAGTGCCGATCCACTCAACTTGTTTCTTTTCCTCCCACTGATCTCTGAGACAGGGTTAGTGTCGAGAAGGGGAGGTTACCGGCCGAGATTCAGAAAAGTCGGGCTGCCTGATGTCTCTCTTTAGATGCAGCCGCTCTGGGGCCCAGCGAGCCACCCGTGGTTGATCCCCATTGATACAGGTGTTCACTTCGAACCAATAGCTGCCGACAACCGCATCGGATGAAGCCCTCGCCTTGGAAGACACGTCCACCGCCAGGCCGCTTGCCACCAAACCGGACGGACGCATCTGGGAGCTGACTGGCCAGCTGGTTTCTACCAGTCTCGATCCCCAGGTTCAAGGGTTTAGGCCGCTTCTTGGGCGAGGCAGACAACTCAACTCGTTTCCACAGGGTGCTAGGTGGTAGACGAAAGGTATCTGCAGTTTAGTTAATAGAAAAGGACGGTTCATCTCCAGTGGCCGATCTCTAGCTTTCCTTTTTTGTTGAGAACCTCTCACTCGACGACGAAACAGGACCTAACCGTGTTTGGATTAGGAGACATGGGGCCTGCATCTCATGATGGTCCCGGGCTGGCGTGGTTTGGAACGTTGGCCTTGGAGGAAGCGCAAAGTAGCCAGACCAGGCACAGCGTGGCGGGTACCTGAGACCAGTTCCGAGGCACATGGCAAAAGAATGTTTGGTGAACGAGCCTTTTCGAGGTCGTGGATCTTACAAGTCGTTCAAAGTATGTTCCTCCTCCTGGCTTCTCAAAGGGCTGACAAGAAAATGATCAGGACGACCTTCTGCCGTTGACCGTTGACGGAAATCCCACGACAAACTAGAACTCATAGCGGACTACAACGCCGTCGAACTGGCTTCCACATCGCGTTTCCACGGAACGAGAAAAAAATGTGTGTTTCTGATTTGACCAGGTACCCTGCGTCTGGCCCAAATCCGAAGGCCAATATGCTCGTTCCTTGCTAGTGCCGACGAGGAAAAAGCAATGTCATGGGGTGTGTGGAAGGTGATGACCGTGCCGCTGCTTTCTTTCACTCAGATGATGAGACGAACCCGGCTCCAGCACTGGCAAGGGGGTGTTTTCCTGGTTTCTTTTGCGGCGGGTCAGTGGCTCCGAGCTCATGCCCGTAGCGAGATATCGACGCTTGTCGCGAGGTTGCGAGAGGGTTGAGGCTGAAGACGTGGGTGCGGCAGCGACTTCGCAGCCGCCTCTGGACTCTCACCACGTCCCACCGTCCTCATTTCCCGTGTTTCTCCTAGCAATCTCACCCGCTTCCCGCTTCAGAACATTCGGCACTGGTGTGGGCAGCTAGCTACCTGTAACTGTTGCCACACTCCGGCGAGCCGTGTGTGGGACCAATGTTGGGGTATCGAGCGGTGTCTCGAACCGGGGATTGGACGGCCGCGTATCCTGCAAAAGAGACAGTTAAGATGACAGGTCTCTGCAATCCTCCTGTCGTCCAAAGTAGCGGTAAGCTACGCCCCGGATGTCGCGAGAAAAAGGTTGCATCAGCCTGGCAGGGGCGCGGAGATCGAATCTTGCAGCGGGTAGCATAAAAAAAGAACGCAAACATCGGCTTCGTCGATGCAGCCCCCCCAAATGATGCGCGTATGTACGGTTGTCCTCTCATCCTCTCCGACTGATTCAGCTCCATAGCTTGAGGACGACTGCACTCCCTCGGTGGCACAACCATCGAGGAAAAAGGGGCAGACGAGCAAAGAGACCGGTCTGTTAATGATCCCCGTCTGGGAGGAATCAGACACGGATGAACATCCGGAAGAGCGCAGGCCAGTCAGTCGCCTGGGCCAGGTCGGTTTGCGGTGCCATTTTGGCGCCCTGCTTCGGCGGTCTCGCAGTGCCATGCCGGCTTCTCATGTCTCAAACAACTCTCCTCGAAATCCCCACTGGCCAAGGTACGGGCGGCTTTTCGCCGCACCTCCTCTATACCACCTTGATAGGGGATGACGGGGTTGGTCGCACAATGGCAACGAGACTGCTTGGCTAAGCGTATGACGGCCCAAAGGGATTCCCGGGCATGTCATTGTTTGCCCTCGATTGCTTCCCCCTCCCCCCGGTCTCCCCGGTCTTGCAAGATATCCGCCCCACCGCTGCAACAGATCGGATCGAAGGATCTTGATCGGGATCGGGGCATTGCTGCGTGGGGGGTTAAGCAACCTATGCCGGGCTCAAGGGGGAAGAAGGAGTCTTTCTCTCATAGCTCCAACTTCACGATGGCGGAGTATCGCTCCGTGGGGGAGAGATGGAGGGAGGGGGAAGAAATAATAGCACAGAACCTCGGACAGTAATTCTGTTTCTAACCCCGGCGTCCACCCCGGTCGCCGAAGTCGACCTGGATGTTTGCGGGGGTGACTTCGGGGTCTTGGTCCGTCCCGCTGCTTGGTGGCCTGCTCTCCCGGCTCAACGACGACGGCGACGACGTTTCCCACCCCAGTGACCCCACTCCTCTTACCGGGTTGCAACAGGCATTGCGCGCAGATAGATAGATTGGCCACGGCACTCTCTCGCTGCCGGACGGCTTCGTCCCTTCATCTCATGTGCCTATCTGTTAAATCGAGTAGTGGCCATGTGAACATAACGGACGCCGCCGTGCGAAGGGTGGAGACAGGAGGGCGAAGAGGTTTCGTGCCCGCTCCCCTCAGAGATGATCCCGTTGAAGAGAAGGGGGTGGTGCGTGTGGGAGCTTATGTCGTTCCAGGATGAATCACTCCGTTGCGGCGAACTTGGTTCTGCGGATGCCACGTCTAACCGGCATTTTCCCACTCTCTCACCGCTCACTTATACACCCTTCCCTCCCACGCCCAATTCACGTGCACTAGACATGAAGGGACCGGTGGACGATAAGTCGTAATGCCCAAAAGACTCTCACAGGTATAGACGAAGACATGACAAGAGCTTGGATAATTTATATAATGAATTGTCTATACTCTGCTGCGGTCCAAGCTCAAATAGCAGGGCCGGCGATAACTCAAGAAAAAAAATAAAAGAGGTCATATGCCACATTGAACCAAATTAGCTCCGCCCCTCTTTCCTCTCCTTTGCAGGGCTTCGACAAGATTGGCTCTGCTCCGACGGTGCGCGGAAATGCTCACAAAAAACGTAGATGGGCTGGGTGTAGGGTCGCGAGACAGTTCCCCAGATCGTCCCATTCCCGACCAACATGCACACAACATACGCCGCCCTATGCTATTATAGAAGACGTGCGCACATCCCCACGCACACGACCCCCTATGTGCGCCTGTTCTCGTTTGCGCAGAAATACTTGGTTCGTTAACATCCTCGCCTCGATGACCGAGGCCGGATCTATGACCAGACGTCCTCCTGGAGTCGTTGTTAGCGAACGATTGCAAAAATGTGCCAAGCCGAGCAGGGCCACGTACCTGGTACTGGTTTGCTGCCCTCATGTTCTTGACGATCTCCTCCGCCTTGGCCTCTGAGATGCCTCGCTGCTCTGACAGGATCTGTGCGAGAACGGTGTTGACCTCGCGGGCCATGTTTGCGGCGTCGCCGCACACATAGAAGTAGGCCTTCTTCTCGAGAAGCTTATTGATCTCCTCGGAACGCTCCTTGAGGCGGTGCTGGACGTAGACCTTCTTGGGACCCTCACGGGAGAATGCAGTGACGAGCTCGAACTTGTCGCCGAGATCCTTCTTGTATTGCTGCGCACGGGTTAGCTCACGGTATCACGGCCATGGACACGGGTTGTCGACGTACCTCCCACTCGTCCTTGTACAAAAAGTCCTCGGTCGACTTGCGGCATCCGAAAAAGAGAATCGTCTGGCCGACATCGGCGCCCTCGCGAGCGAGCTTGGCTCTCTCCTGGATGAAACCGCGGAAAGGAGCGACACCGGTGCCGGGACCGATGCAGATGACGGGTTTGGAGGGATCGGAGGGCAGCTTGAAGTTGGAGTGGCGGACATGGACAGGGACGTGGATTCCGTCGTACTTGTTTCTGGGGCCGGTGATTTCGTATGTCAGGCCGAAGGCGGTCGGCTCGGGGTCGCCATTCTGCTTCTGCTTGAGGGCCAAGAGATAGTTGGTAGCGACGCCGCGGAACGCGTCGTCACGGCCAGGGAGCGTCTGGTTCTCAACGACAGCGGTGATAGAGATCTTCTTGGGCTGAACCAGAGACGATGAGGAGATGGAGTAGTAGCGGGGTTGCAGCTTCGTCAGACCCTCGATCCAAGCGGAGAAGGGGATGTTGGTCCACTTTTGGCCGCCGCTGACAGAGTCGAGGAACCGGGCAATGTTGAAGAAGTGAGCACCCGTCTTCTCATGGAAGAGATCCTTATCGCCACCAAGCCTGACCATCTCGGCCTTGATGTCTTCGCTAGGGGCGAAGGCGGCAAGGGTGGAAACGAACTGACGCGAGACGGGGGCGCAGATCTCGAGGTGGTAGCGGATGATGGCATCGTACGTGGTGGGTGTAGGGAAAGGAACCTTGGCGGTGGGCTCGAGAGCCTTGACGCTGATGACCGAGTGTCTCTTGTCCGTAAGTCCGACGAGGTCCAGGAAGCGGTCCACCTCCTCGCCGGGGTTCGTGGGCCAGATGGCGATGTGGTCGCCGGTCTGGTAGGACAAATTGGATCCGCTAATGTCGACCTCCATGTGCAGGCAGTTTCGGTCCTTGACGCTAAAGAGTTCCTTGGATTCGGCAATGGGAGCGATGTAGGGGTTGTGAGCGTTGAAGGGGCCCTTGGCGGTGCCCTCGAGGTGCATCTTGTTGGGCTCTCCGACGTAGACCTCGGGGGACGATGCGTCGAGGCCCTCGCGCTCCAGGATACTGAAGGTGGGCTCGTAGACAGCCTCACGCTCCTCCAAGCCCATCTTCTCGGCGAGAGCAGACCACATGGGGTCCTTCCAGGCCAAAAAGTCCTCCTCCATGGTGCCGGCGCCGTCATCGCCCTCGCCAGCCTCGCCGATCTTGTGGGCGCCGAGCTTCACGAGAGCCTTTGTGACGTTGCGAACCATGGAGTTGTAGTGTTCGTAGGTGTTGTTACCAAGGCCGAAAGCGACAAAGTTGAGGTTGCTCAGAGCGGGGTCATTGCCCTCGGAGAAGGAGACGTCCTCGCCGGTGATGAACTCGTAAAAGTCAACGGCATTATCGGTGGGCTCGCCCTCGCCATAGGTGGCGAGAACAAACATGACGACCTTGTCGCTGGGAATAGCGTCGAGGTTGTCGTAGTCGTAGTCCTCAAGATCGGCGACCATGGTCTCGAGGCCGAAACGGCTCTTGCCCTCCTTTGCGAGTCTCGAGGCGTAATCCTCGGCGGTACCGGTTTGGGATCCATAGAAGACGATGCAGTTCTTGCCCGACTCTTCCATCTTCTCCAAGATGTTTCGCGTCTTGCCGGCCTTGGCTCCATTTGCGTTGGCGAAGGCGTTGGCATACGGGTCCTTGACGACTCCCCAGTATTTACCCTTGGTGAAGTAGGCGGCCGTACCCAAAAGGATGGCGGCCAGGACAATGATGTCCAGGGTATCGAGTTCCGCCATATTGGGCCGTCGGACTCAACTGTGCTGCTCGGAGAAGGTTGCAACTCGGAGGCACCGAGATTCCGAGAGGGTTTGTGCGGGAGAGCAAGAGGGGTTTGTCGTAGACCGAGATAGTGTAAAAGGGAAAGTGAGGAAGAAGAAAAAGAAAAAGAGGACGGTGAGATTGTCGGCGGTCGAGGAGACGAACCACCGGGACTTGTGATTGCCGAGCTGACAGCCGTGTGTAGGCGGGCTTGGGGGCGATCTAGCAGTCGCTGGATTGTTGGAGGGAGTTGGGGAAAGTCGAAGCCTCGAAGGGTACAAGATACTGCAATCGTGTTCACATGAGATCAGCCGGGATGATTCGACAATGGGCCGGAGGTGGGGACGCTTGGGAGGGTCGGCCAGGCAGAGAGAAGTGTGTGTGTGTGTGTGTGTGAGAGGGGGGGGGGGAGAGAGCGAGAGAGAGAAAGCGAGCGGGAAGCGAGGGTACGCAGAGAGAGAGGCGTGAGACGAAAAAAGATGCCGAGTTTCGGACACACACAGCGCCAGCATCGGCGGCCGGCGCCAATAGCGAACGAAGCAGCCTGGTATTTCTCCAGTTGCAGCGCAACAAGTTTGAACCTAAGGTACCTAGGTAACCCAAAAAGCGCACACTGACTGGGCTGTGGGGTGGCCACTGGTGGGACGGGACGGGAAGAGGGTCCAGAGAGTGTCCGTCCAGCACGCGAAAAGACAGCAAAGCGTACCTTGACCTTACCGTAAAGTAGGTAGGCAGGTACTTTATGGCCTCGGTGCAGTAGGGAGGTAGGTAGGTAGACAGGTACGCGGGCAAAACATTCGAAGTGGACTTACCGGTCCGTGCAGGAAGGACGTTCCGACTGGGGTGTGTGCGGAGAGGTAGGTGTCCGTCCGACTCAGACGCTGCGCCTCTGCAAAGCGACCTCCAACTCTAAAAGAAAAAGGAACGGAAAAATTATAGACGCAGCGCGCAAGAGATACCGCAGCAGTGATATCGATGGGGGGTAAAGAAAGGAAAAGAGAGAGAAGGAGAAGGTTGCGCCCCAATAATATAAGGGTTAGTTTGTGCGCTGTAGAAGTTGGTCGGGTGAGGCTGAGACTGATACTGGGACTGAGAGTGGCAGAGGCCACTGGTGACCAGGAGTGGACTGGACGGAACTGCAGATCGGAAGTGCGATAACGAACGAGAGAGAGGTCGCATCCAGTGGCTGTGGCTGGACTTACAACTGCCTAATATGAGTGGATGGAGAAATGTGCGAACAGTTCCCTCCATCTCTAAGTATTCCGCACCCGACACCACCCGCGAAAAGATACCTCTATGGTCTATGACTCTCTGTAATTCCCAGGGTCTGCGCAAAGCAAGGGCCGTTCCGAATCGAAAGCGAGGGGCCCTTCGGCTTCCACCCAGCGGAAAGTCGCTTCTTCCCTCCGCTACTTTAACTTGCCTCGGCGCCGATTGTCAAATCTTTGATAGACGCACACCCTAAGTCTCGGCACGTTTGTCGACTTTGGCTTAATCAGACCCCTTTTCGAGCCACTCATTAGGTAGGTAGCTTGGGAGAAGTGGGCCCCGAGCCTAAAACCACTTGTACCAGAGCTCTCTCGGCGTCGGAAACATTACCTTCACCTCTCCAATGGCTTTCTTGCTTACCTCGTAGGTACGTCGTGCGGCACGGGGCAGTGATCACGGCGGGAGAACCAAATGGAAGCTTGACGGAAGACTTTGAAGGTTCTTTCCTGCGCCGGGTGCGTGGGCTACAAACAAGCCGTTCGTAACACGGTGTCCTACGAGATCCTTGAACGGGGCGGTCGAATGATGAGGCGTCGATCCGAGGGCTGGCTGCTCGCCCTTTTCCCCTCGTCGGAACAACACATCAACCCTAGAGCATCGGGGCGCGTCTGACTCGGTCAGTATCGTTGAATCATCAGTCAAGAATGAGCGGTTGCGGGATGCCTGCGTAAGGGAACCCCGCGAGACCGATAACGAGGCCGCCCCAGCCCACTACTAGGTCCTTGGTACTTTTTCCGTACATACGACTGCACGGCAGTTGACGCCTGCGCCGTGTCATGTCCTCGAATGACCCATGCTTGATTGGCATCTGTTCGCCAGTCTGCCCGCAGCCTCCCGTTTCCTCGGATTCCGTTGCAGGGAACCCACACCTTCCACCCTGGGCCACCACATATTTGCTTCGTCCATGACAGCCACATTTTCGGACACCTAACGTCACCACATCCGCCTAGCCGGTATTCCAACTATACTCTCGGCTACAGTGTGTAGTCCACTGAGCCGGACGCACTCGCAACCCAGGATGGCGCGAGGCGCAGCAGTCAATGCTTCTCTTGACTTCATTACAAACGGACCAACAGCCCCCTTCCCCTTGTTTGCTCACTTGCGTTGCTGAGGCTCAGGCGCAATCCCGCATGGGTCGTTCATTGGTGGCAGCGGATACCTCGTCAAACACGAATACGCACACTGCATACAGATGCTACCTGCTTCCCAGGCTTGCCAGATAGGCGGGGCGTAACATTCTGTCTCTCGGCCGAGCCAACCTACCGCCATTCCGTCTCACAATGGAGCCGATAAATGAGTGAGCGGCATGATGCATCATGGCACATCGGGCCCGTCTGAAAGTCCGCAGCGGCCATGATGCGGGCCGGCGGCGTTGCGCAACATATCAAATGGCCGGTTTCCAACTATGCCCAGACATTCCTATACGTACATATAGTCGAGGCTCCACCCCCCCGTTCGCTCCGGAGTTATGCGGCATCGGTGCCCGAAAGTCCATCGGAGGGGGGGGCATCCGCCCTATGCACAAGTAAGAGCGGGACCTGGACCTGGGAGATTGGGACGGGCCAACTGGCCTCTACGGTGTGGGTTAGGTGGTTTCATCACGGCTTCGGTCTCGGACCTTGGCCAGTCTCTGACCACACACCGCCAGCAAGGGACACCCACTCTAATCCTACGTGAGCCATATGGATTCTTGTCTTGGAAGCTCTGGATCGGGCCTTGAGCCGCGGTGCAGAGCAAGTCGCAACGCTGCCAATAAAGCACAAGCAAGCGGAATGAAATCGAACGACATGCACCAGAAACGTCTTCGTTTATTTGAAAAGATAGCCACAGTAGCCTCTGGGATCAGTCAGGCGGGTGCTGGGCAATCTCATCGTCTCTCACCTCCCCTATGGCTGGGTCTGAGGCTGCTATGAGTACAATCAGCCACAACACTTAGCCAGCATTCAGACTACCTAGGCTACTTGACATACATAGGCAATGATACCCCGCTGCCGCCTATAGATGTCCTGTTGCCGTCTCCTGCAAAGGCGTGTATTTAGACTGGCCTTCTACCTTGGCCATTTCTCTTTCTTCCCATTTGACTTTTTTTTAAGATATTGTTTTCCCTCTGTACTAAGGGCCTAGCCTTCCAGAGAAATGCCGTTTTCCCTTACTTTTCTAATACTCCAATCTAACTTTAGAATATTGGAAAATTGAGGGGAAACGGTATGAAGCAGGATTACTACAGCTTGCAATGAGATTGATGATTGAGTTATGATACCGGAATACAAACTATAAATTCGTCAGCCAGTAGATATTTATGAGTGGCAACATGACAGCCAGTGATACCGGGGGGGGCATCACGATACAACACATATAAAAATACTCTAATTGGCCGCTACTGCTGCCCGGAAATATCTGGGCTACTTAGCCAGCGATCTCGACATTCACCTTGGCGCAAGCTGTTACTCGGCCTTGCCGAGAGCGAGAAAGAAAGGCGGGTCTGATACCATCACGGACTAGGCACTGGGCCAGATGAAGGCCCGCCTCAAAGTCACGGGTGAGGACTTTGAAGTTGTTCGCGTCGAGGAGAAGTGTAGCAGACACGTAAGAACACTAGTATGTATTCTTTTGGAGAGGATTGTTTGCTGATGCGCCATTCCGTAGGATATCATGCCGATAGGTCTATTGTTTTGTCATTCTGCCGACCGTTGCTGGTTGTGTTGCCTTCCACTTTCCCAGCTAAGTCTTGAGCAACACATCCACGCGTTCGACGTTGCTGCTCCGGCCACGGTCGGGATCATGCATTATGGCGCGGCGACAAGCAGTTTCTCACCGACAATCCCCGAGTCGATACTCGTCCGTGACGTCCTTGAGCCATTGATCAAGAAGACAACCAAGGTGTATATCCAACTTCTTCTCTTTGGCACTCAAGTGGAAGGATGGGTCTTGGAAACATCTATAGCTGGCACAATTCTCTCTGACTCAACATTGGACGCACACCGGACTCCTGCTGGCTGCTATCCAGCTGAACCCAATCTCGCACACAAACACCTTCAGGTGACTCAGCTGATTACAGCCGGAAAGCAAGCGGTCAAGTGGGCGCAAGATGCCATGCTTGACCTCCGTAGCATGGAGCAAGTCCGCAGTGAACTCAAGTTCTGTGGCGCCCGAGGCACAACCGGCACACAAGCCTCCTTCCTAGGGATCTTTCAAGGAGACTCAACAGAGTGTGACGCCCAAGCCAGCCGCTTTCGTCGACCCCTACACAGACCAATGGGTAAGTGGCGCGAGAACTCATGTAGACTGACAGCTTGAATACCACAAGCTGACCTGTTTCCAAGTGTGAGCGAACTCTCGAATGCAGCACCGCTCACACATTAAGCCACGATTTTGCTTCTGCGATCCTCTTGACTGCGGCTTACAAGGCTAACGAAAAGACCAGGAACGGACCTGCCCAAGATGAGACTTCTCGCAGACGCTGTATTTATCGATCTTGTAAGACGGACCACGGAGATATCTCCGCGCGAACCTTGCTAATATGCCATCCACACGGTTGCCAGGATAAGTGTGATTAGCGGCCTGGTTGTACATCCCAAGCGCACCGCAGCCCACGTTCAGTCCGAATTGCCCTTTTTATTGACGGTACACAGATCTCTTTATTTCCTCGGCCCTGAGATGTCGGCTGACTTGCGACGTCGTTTGGACTCCATCCCGATGAGACTTTAGTGCTTGAGGAGCACCGAGACAGGAGGCGCATGAACAGGTTCAAGCTCGTCAGGTTAAGGCAGGTAGCGTGGTAGAGAGCGAGACCAGCCAGCCAAGCTGGTAGGCAGCACATTCGTCTCACGTACTGCTTTGCCATGGGCCTGGTTGATGACTATTCGAAAGCCAAACCGAGCGACCCAGCATCGCGGATCAAGATTAAGGAATTTTTTCATGCCCATCGGCGATGAGATTGGCAGAAATCTACAACGGTTGTAGCGTAGAGATCGTCGACAAGTACAGCGGTCCCGGGGGAAAAGGAACCGGTTGAGTAGGCATTGACGCTCTGCACGGCGTACACATAGAACTGGCACTACGAAGCTCATTATGTTGTCGAAATCTGTCAACACGCGTGCCGGGACATGGCCAACATATATTCGAGGGCTCAGATGGACAAATCTGCGTACCAGAGAAAAGGACAAGGACGCCGAGGAAGTTGCTGTTGTGTGCCAAGAAAACAAGTCAGATACAAACTGCAGCTCTAGTCAAGTCTCGCGGCTGTAAACCAGCTCACAACAAACAAGTTGTAATGCGTCTACCTGGGCCTAGGTAGCCTACGAGAGCTTGTGACGAGGATGTGGCTGATGAATATCCACTGCGCATTTGGTGGCTACTAGCGGCAGGGTTGAGATTCGATGTCTACGTCGGATTGCGATAGTGTCGAGGCTAGAAGCGCCGACCGAATGACGAATAGAACCGTTGGCATACGAAGTATCCGTAGCCGTACGAATACAGTAGGCAACATCCGAAGGCAGAAAGAAGCCCGGGTTGAAGGGGATAAGGGGGATTGGACATTGTTCGGATGTTTTCATACCATACGTGCAACGTGGTCGTCGGCCTGCATGTTCCGCACCTTTTCCGCGGTTCTGTGACCTCAACGGCGGCGCATCGGCCAGCGGCAGCCTGTGAATGGGAGGGAAGACAACGGTTCAGCTGGGGGTCGAATGGGGCCAATCCACCGCGTCCCCGGGCTCCTGGGTTCTCAGGCCTCAGCGGCTCGGCCTCTTAGGGACCAATGCTTCCCTTGCAATCGGCCGGCCCCATGTCTCGGCCCATATTTGCCAACCAGAAAAATGTGCTGGTCTTGGATGATTCAGGCGAAGGATGGCCCGGAGGAGAAAAGGAGAAAAAGAGAAAAGGGGGGGAGGGGGAAAAGGGAAGGGAAAAAAAAAGGAAAAGGGCCACATGTCAGGACTCGTTCAATGCGGCAGGCCATTCACTGGTAAACGATGCATCGTGAGGCATCGAGCCGGAGGATGAAGGAGAAGGAGAGAATTGCAAGTCTCAATATCAACAAGTATCGTGTGATCTCATCGATGGCCGTGCCTTGGGCAGCTGGTGGTCCAGGAGCGGGAGGAGAGGAGCCAGAGCATGAGATGGACCGGCATGGACCTGGTCTGGTTGTGCGGACAAGCCATTCAATGTTGAGATGAATTGGAAGAGAAAAACAGGCCGGCGAAGCATATGGGTTGGGTTGGAATGAGAAGTGAATTGTTCGACCATTGGGTGCTTTGTTGACTCTAAACACCTACCTAGGAAGGTAGGTAGGTAGGCATGTTAGCATCTGTAGTCGGGATACGTTTGCCAGCTTGCCATCCCATCCGGGCCATGCATCCCCTGGAGGGGCACTAGGAGACCCCTCCCTGGCCCCAGGTGACACCCTTGCCTTATGCTTCTTTCGCTACCCCCCGGTCAATGTCAAAGCCTCAACGGCCAATGGCTGGGTAACGTTCCCCCAATGCAGCCCCGAGCCCGCAGAATTACCACATGGTCCATCCAGTCTTGTCCTTCGTGTCTCCTCTCTGGGCGGCCGAGAGAGGAGGTTGGTGCTTGCTTGCTCCGGTCAATTCGATTGATTGATTGACCGAATTTCTCTTTTTCGAGGCTTTTAATAATTGATCAACGCTGATTATTGACCAGTGTGCCCATGGTTGATTGATTGCCTGTTTGCCTTGTTTGCTTGCTGGCTTTTGCTTTTAGTCCTACTTTTTTCCCTTCTTCTTTTCTTCTCCCAGCTTTTCATCCATCTTACATACCTACTATCTACCTAGGTAGTAGTAGTATCCGTACATGTCCGTACATACATCACACACACACACACACACACACACGCACACACCCCTCCCAGGACCAAAAAAAAAAAGAATAGCACCAACACCAACACCCACACCAACATCAAGACCAACACCTCCAACATCCACCACAAAAGAACACGGTCCAATCCCGAATTCGATTCCTCGATCCTCCCGGTTCTCCCGCTGCCGCCGCCGCTTGTTTTTCTCCCAATTCCCATCTCTCCATTTCATCCTACCGAGTTGCTCGTAGCGGCCACCAGCGACTGTGCACAACCTCCCCTTCGCATCCGAATGTCGTAAGACCCCCGGATCATGGGACTCGATCCGACGCAACAATGGGTGAGTGCCAATTTACATTTCCCGATAGACCCGTCTCGCCTCGCCTGTACATGAACACTCTACCCTATATGGACAACAGGACGGCATGCCTTTCATCACCCCCCCCCCCCCCCCCCCCCCCCCTTAGGTACCTTGCCGTCCCTTGACATGCGTGCCGCGCGTGGATGTCCGCCTTACGTACAGCATGACGGGATAACGATTCGTCTCGTCTCGTAATCGTCCCGTCTCCCTGGCCTGCTGTAGTTATGGCCTGGTCTCTCGCCTTACATCGTCCGACGCCTCCTAGCCCGACATCTCCTCCGCCGTCGTTGCTACTCACACCACCACTTTACCTTATTTCGAATCCACACCCGCGCTATTACATTGCACTGCACAAATATTCACACATACACACACACGAGCACACAGACACACAGACACCACGCCCCTTGCCCAGCCCCTCATCGCCTGCCGCTTCGCTCTGCCCTAGGTCCGACTCGTTCGTTCACTAGTTGCACGGCTTCCTGTTGATTGTTGCTGTGCTGTGCCGTGCTCTCTCTTGTGCTCTGATCTTGGGCTTAGCGTTGCGCCCTGCCTGCTTTGACTCCCCCCCCTTTCGTCCATCTAAGCTAGTCCTCCTCCTCCTCCTCCTCCTCCTCTTCTCCTTTCGTTGCGGCTCTTCACTTGGACTCTGACCTGACCTGGCCTGGCGCTGGTGGGTGCGAGACCATACATCTATGCACCTTCAAAACGTCCAACGCATCCAAACCTCCGCCCCGTCTCCGTCCCTTTGCGCATCCTGCCCGTTTCACAAGAGAGGGGGAAACCTGTCACTAACCACAAGACGTCGTCTCGTCTACTAGCTCCGTCCCAGACGACGCTGCCTGATCTTCTGCAGGACCCGCCGTTAAAGTTCTCTCCGCGATCCGTCACCACCCTCGACGAAGAAGACGAGGACGACGCAGACTGGGACCGAACCTTGAGACCCGCCGCCCTCGAACCCCATCCTTATCCTCATCCTCATCCTCACCCTCCTCCGCCGCCTCGTTCCGTCACCCATTCGCGCGAGTCCTCCATCGAAAAGCCTCCTCACCCGTTGCCTCCCGTCTCCGGTTCGACCCTTGCCTCCCCCCGGACACACAACCACACCCACGCGCACTCACGCTCTGGCCTCGTCATCGAGCGAGTCGTCGACCCCAAAAGCGCGTCTTATGGCCACCACCGCCAGACGTCTATAGTACACGGCATACAGCACTCTAGAAATGGAAGCCACGCCAGCTCTTCTTCCAGTCCCCTCAGCCCGCAGATAATCGCTACTGCTGGCGCGAGCCTCAACCCTCTCGACCGCGCCGACATGCATGCCGTCGGCCGTTTGGAGCCCGACGCGCCACCCGCGCCGCGCCCTAGCACTGCCTTGTCTGGCTCGACTGTCAACTCGGGTCCCCTCGTGCCCGAGAGGACTTCCTCCGCCACAGACTTCACCAATTCCTCCCTTACACAGCGAAAAATAGAGCGAATGCATAGCAAGTCGAGGCGCGAACACGCACACCACCAATCCCACTCTTCGAAGCACCACAGGGATGAGCAAAAGACTGTGGGCGAGTACGCCTTGCACGTGCTCTTCACCTCTGTATGTCCTGCTTGCGCTGCCCGCCTCTTTTCTTTCTCTACGTCCAAATCTCTGACCATAATCGTCCAGTTCATTGCTCAAGCCGAAGAGAAACTCAATGACTGCATCACAGTGCCGTTCGAACCCGAGCCGCAGGTCGAGCATATCTGCGGCCCCGGCGTCGACCCCTCCTTCGACCAGATCATCACTGCCTTGGGCCATATTGCCCGCCCGCGACCGAAACCCCTGATAGATTCCATGATGCTTTGGAGGAAGAGCAAGAGCGACGCGGCCAACGAAGCTCGCAGCCAGCTGCAGCAATCGAGGGGCGTCCCGCCCGGTCCGCTCCAACGAAGAAACACCGAGCCTCTTCAGCCTTTACCTGGCCCCATGGACAACGGTTTGACAAGTCCGCAGACCTCGCTTGCTGCCAAGCAAGAATTCGTAGCCCATGCCGAACGCCGCTCGACCGTTTCCATCTATATCCTGTGCCGTGTTTTGTTGGAGGTCATCAGCCAGACCAGCCTGCCCTTTTTGACCCTGGAGATGGAAGAGAAGCTCGAGGGCATCATCTTTGGTCAACTCAAGATCGCCGATACCGAACAGCTCATGGTCAGCCCCCTGAAACTCGCAAACTGGAATCTCTTCTCCCAGCTTCTCGGCGTCATGAGCGAGATCAACTTCAGGGGGGTGACAGACAGGTTCCTCGGCGACTTGGAGCGTTCTCTCCAGGAACTGGTTGCCAAAAGCCCGACTTCTCCAGCAGGCCGCGATGCCGAAGGCAAGATTGAGCTTGTCCTTGGGGGCATGAAACATCTCAAGGTCAACATAGCACACCCAGAAGCCTGGGAACAGTCATGCGACTTCATGGTGGCCGTCGGCCGTCTCTTCCATCGATCCCATGGCCAGCGTGTCAAGACGGCCTTCTGCCAGGTCCTCGAAACGCTCCTGCTTACCGTCGCCGCCCAGGCGACGAACCAGGACCTGGCGCATCCCAAGTGGATCGAGGTTCTTGGGGCAATCGGCCCCCGACTTGCGCAAATGTTCATCAAGCCTCGGCACTGGGGCTTCGCCTTTCCCCTGACAGCAACGCTTCTCTGCTTGTCTCCTCCCGACACCTTTGGATCCCAATGGCTCCAGTTGATTCTCCCTTTGCAGCCAAAACTCAAGGATCGTTTTACGCGGCCGCTGTGCCTGCAGGTGATTGCGAGGCTCTTGTGGACTTACTTGTACCGGACAAACGATACCTTGCCCAATACCACTAGAAAGTTGGACGAAGTGATGAAGTTGGTTTTGCCGCCAACCAAGCGCGGCCTCGTTGCATCCGACTCAGCTGTTGCCGAGCCCATCATTCAAATCATCAGAATCATCGGGTACAAGCAGCCCGAGTACTGCTTCAAGCATGTCATCTTCCCTCTGATCAATGCTGAGTTGTTCGTATCCAACAAAGATCTGAGAGTAGAGCAGCTCGACCCGGATCGGATGGTGATTGGCATCAGAGCCTTCTTGGCCATCATGTCGGACCTGGAGAAGGGAGACGAAGGTCGGCCCCCTTTTCCAAGCTCGTTCCAGCCGCCGCCCGCAATCGAACGCATCCCCACGTCCCCGGTGATGGCTTCGCCTCACCACGCTTCGTCCATGCCCTTTGCCGGGACGTTAGGAGAGGGCGAGCAGCTCTCCCGCCCTGTGCGGACGGCCGCTCTGAACGACGTCGTCAAGGAATACTATCACAAGTTCTGTGAAATCCTCGGCAAAATCACCATCATCTGCGATAACACGTTTGGAGGCCAGGCTGTATTGGACGAAAAGTTCAGCAGCCCAGGCCCCAAAACTCCGATTGCAGATACCTTCAATTTCTCGCGGCGAGACGACCACCAGTCTCCCGCAGACCATAAGCAGGCGTTTTACGAACTTTTGCATGTTGCGGTTCAAGCGTTGCCCCGCTGCCTCTCAGTCGACATACCCTTTAACTCGTTGATCAACTTGCTATGCACGGGCACCGCTCACGTGCAATACAACATCGCCTTTTCCTCGGCACAATCCCTCAAAGCGATCGCCCGACAAGCCCACGCGCAGCAAGTCACCATGGGATTTGCTCGCTTCATCTTCAACTTTGATGACAGGTACTCGACCATGTCCGATGGCGGCATGCTTGGACCGGGTCATATTGAAAGCACGCTTCGTCTGTACGTCGAGCTGCTACAGATTTGGATTGAGGAGATCAGACGAAAGACCCGCGACGCTTCCATCGATCAGCTCGAGGAGAATGACAAGCGTGGCGCAAAGCTGGACCTGTCCGGCATCTGGGCTGAAGTCGACCAGGCGGAAGCACATGGCTTGTTCTTCCTGTGCTCGCAGTCCCGGAGGGTGCGGTACTTTGCCATTACCGTCCTTCGGCTCATCACCGACTTCGATAAAGCACTCCAGAATCAGGACAAGGACACCTTGAGAGTCATCGACATCTTGGAAAACGACTCGATGCAAGTGATGAACTTCAAAGACGAGGGTCTTTCCGTTGCGGAGAGGAGCAGGCTTCAGAGGGGAATGCAAAACAGTAACAACCGAGGCGCTCTCGTGGAATTGTGTACCAGTGATGTGTCGTACGATACGACGCTGTGGTTTAAGCTCTTCCCCAATCTCATCCGCATCGCGTACGAAAAATGTCCCTTCACCGTCACTATTGGCCGGGATTTGATCTGCAACCGAATCCTGCAGATGTACAAGGCCATTGTTCTTTTGTCGGAGCCCTCTAGGGGACTGTACTACGGCTCAGATCCTGGGAGCGCCCGTGTCGCCGGTAGGACGCCGACAACCCAGCCGGAGATCCTCGTGGAACAATGGAAGCTCTACCTCATATTCGCCTGTACGACGCTGGCCGACCCAGGGAGCGTCGTGCCCGCCAACCCCCAAGGTACACAGCATAGCCGGAAGACATCCAAGCCGGCCTCGGCGGATAAGATCGTCTCAGCCAGAGTCCTCTTCAAGTACCTAATACCCCTGCTGTCCGTCTCCTCGGCATCGGTCAGAGACGCAGTGGTCCTGGCTATGGGATCAATCAACATACACATCTACCGTACCCTGCTCGAGGAACTGGCAGGACAGGTTTCACGCTGCAACGATGAAGCCCGTGCCCGCATACACCAACGCACCAACAGCAGTCCAAAACGAAATCGCAAAATGGATCTCCTAAGGACCGAAATCACACATGTTTACAAGCTCACCTGCCATTTCCTCAAGGAAGAGGAGGTCTACAACGACGAGTGGGTTCTGACAAACCTCGTCACGTACACCCGGGACCTGAAGCTCTTCCTTATGGATGGCGAAGTCCAGATGGACTGGGAGTTTCAGAAGCTCAGGAGGCACTACTGCGGCCTTACGGAGGAACTATTTGAGGGGATCAACAGGACGAAAGACCCGTCTCGGTGGATGACGTTTGAATCCCGAAAGTCCGCCTTCTCTTTGATGGAAGACTGGTGCGGCTTCTCGCCAAACCAGACACAGATCCGAGTCAGGGAAGATACCATGCGACAGTCCCTTATCGACCAGCAATCTCTCGGAGAAAGAGGCACCGTCACGGCGGCCATGGAAATCGAGAAGCGAAACCTACGCACGGCGGCTCTCAGCGCCATGGCTGCCCTTTGTGGTGGGCCGATGAGTATCACCACCGAGAGTGGTGCAACCCTCCAGTTCGATATTCGAAGAATGCTCGCGTGGATTGAGGCCATCTTCAACTCGGGCAGCGACCGCATGAACGTGATTGGTCGCCGGGCCTTGCAGAACCTGATCATCCACAATCAGGAACTTCCATACCTTCTGGAGCACTGCATCGCTCGCTGCTACCTGTCTGATGTTTCCAAAGTCCAGGAGAGCTACTTCGCTGTCGTCACTCAGGTGCTGCTGAAGCACCTCGACTACTCGTGCCCCTTTTGGAAACTGCTGGGGCTCTGCCTCTTCACCCTCGGTAATGACGAGAGCGAAATACGGTCTAAGTCGGCCCGGTTGATGAGGTCGCTCGAAGAGAGACAGCAACCAGGCCGGACTTCCAAGATTCAGGACTACGACATCAGTATTTCTGACAAGACGAAGGCGGTGTACAAGCTGGCCCAGTTTGAGATCTCCAAGCGGCTTGCAAAACAGCATACTGAGTTGGCATTCCATATCTTCTCTGAGTTTACCCTATACTTCAAGGATCTTCACCCTGCCTCACAACGTAACGTTGTGGCCGTCATCTTGCCTTGGATCCAGTCAATTGAGCTCAAGGTTGATCCGAATGGCGGCCCCATCGCCCAGTCGTACGTTCTCTTGGCCAACTTACTAGAGATCACCATCAAGTCGAGCGGCGCGCTGCACAACGAGGTTCAGGCACTATGGCAAGCACTCGCAACCGGTCCGTATCCAGGAAACGTCCGGCTGATCCTCGACTTCATCATCTCTTTGTGTCTTGAGAGACGAGAGCAGAACTTTGTCGAGTACGCCAAGCAAATTGTTGTCTTTCTTTCCAGCACCACCAGCACTCCCGGCATGAAGGTCGTCGAGTTCCTTCTCATGCAGATTACCCCCAAGGCGATGGTCCCCAACGAGAAGAAGGACGCCATGCCGCCGCCGCCAGACATTGGCCTCCTGCCCTACTGCGCAGACCTAGGGGAGGCACTCCCCGTCGGCACGAAGCAAGCCGGATTCTCCCTTGGGCAGCTCTCGCTGATTCTCCTGGTCGATCTCATGGTGTCCCCTGTGCATCTCGTACCCGAGAACGTACCAGTGCTCCTTCAGGTAGTGACCGTGCTCTGGGATCACTATACGCCGCTCGTCCAAGAGCAAGCCAGAGAAATGTTGGTCCATCTAATTCACGAACTTGTCATTTCCCAGCTGGATGACCAAACGGAGCCGACGTCTAGGGCCTCGATCGAGGACCTCATCGACTTGATTCGACGTCATGATCGTTCGGTCGTCTGGGGCTATGAGGACAGCAACGGCAAAGCTGACGATCGCGACAACAAAGTCCCTCCAAGCATGGAGTTCTTGACTGCCGAGGTTGTCAAGACTTTTGAAATGACTTACCCGGGCATCAAGGACCAGTGGGGCAGGCTGTCATTGACATGGGCAACGTCATGTCCTGTCCGACATCTCGCTTGCCGTTCGTTCCAGATATTCCGATGCATCCTCACCTCTTTGGACCAATTCATGCTGGGAGACATGCTCGCACGCCTATCAAACACCATCGCCGATGAAGACACCGAGATTCAAACTTTTGCCATGGAGATCCTCACCACGCTCAAGACACTTATCCTGAAGCTAGACGCGGACAAGCTACTCACATTCCCGCAGCTCTTCTGGACAACGTGTGCCTGTTTGGAGTCCATCAACGAGCGCGAGTACCTGGAGGCTGTAGAGATGCTGAACGAATTTTTGACAAAGGTCGACTTCCGGTCACCCAACGTCCGCAGGCTTCTTCTCGACGGCCAGCCCTCGAGATGGGACGGTCAATTCGAGGGCCTTCAGTCCCTGCTGTACAAGGGGATGAGGTCATCTGTGTGCATGCAAGCCACTCTGAGCACGCTTGACAAGATGGTTCAGCTGCCTAGCGATGGCCTCATCGGCGACGACAGCCGGCTGTTCTTCGCCGTGCTGGCTAACTTCCCTCGTTTCTTGCACGAGATGGAACAGGACGAGCCCAGTGAGCAAGCTTTACAGTCTGCCGAGATCCTGTGCGCCGTCTGCGAGACTCAAGGGTACGGCAACATTGCCGAAGTCCTCGGGGAATACGTTGCTTTCAAGTACCAGGGCAACAGCAGAGAGTTTCAAAGCCGTCTCTTTGCCTCACTAAAGGACAATTTCCTCCCCAAACTGGACTTCCGGATGGTCATCTTCCTGATGGGCTTGCTCACAAATTCCACTGCATGGGTGAAGCTCAAGACCATGAATATCCTTAGTATCGTCATTCCCGAGATCGACCTCCGAAAGCCCGAACTGGCCGGCCACGGCTCAGATCTCATCTCGCCCCTTTTGCGTCTCCTGCAGACCGAATTCTGCATGGAGGCGCTGGAGGTGCTGGACAATATTATGACGATGTCGGGTAGCGCCATGGACAAGCAGCACTTAAGAATGAGCATGACTCGATCTACGTCCAAGACAATTAGAAAAGAATACGAGCGGACGCAGAGCCTGTTCGGCATCCCCGAAGCGTCGGGCTGGGCCATACCGATCCCAGCCAAGAAGACGGACTCGACGCGTGCCAATATCCACGCCGCATTCTACATGTGCCAGACCGCGGAAGGACTTCTGACGGAGGCGACGCCGACGCCCGATGTCGAATTTCATACCGACGACTTCCCATACAGCTACTTCCAGATGCCAGACAGGACCGAAACGATGATGTCGGATGAAGGTCGCGGAGACGGACACCTCGGCGACCTCGTCACAAAGCTCGACAGCCTAGATGACTTCTTCGACGATCTCGGCACGAGCTCACCCAGCGACGGTCGCTCATCGAAGACCATCACTGAGTTCTCGCCGGACAGTTTTGAGTCCGGAGCGCAGTTGTATGATGAGCAAATCCTGCCAATCCTGCATCAGGCTTCCAACAACAGCACCTTCCAGAATGGGTTTACTGACAGGCCACCAGCGACGGCAAGGGATCCGAGCTCCAACACGATGAATCCTGGAGCTTTTAGTGCATCGTCGGCGTTGTCGGCCGGCGTCGGCGGCGGTATGGGAGGAGGCTCGCGACCGGGGCTTCACTACAGATCCATCACGTCGCCGTCGGCGCCCGCGTCGTACCAGCCGCACATAAGCGAGTTCACGTCGGACGACGAGTTCCTTGAAGACGTCTTCTCGGACGCGGACGATGAGCGACCGAACACGGGCCACGGCGGCGAGGGCTCTTTCTCGTTGGAGAACATGATCAAGCCGCTTGCGCAGAGCACGAGATCACGGATGCGTCGCTTGACGGGAGGCAGATCGCGCGAGAACGACCGACAGCAGGAACTGTTCCGAGCCGAGCGGGTCGCCGCCGCGCAACAAGTTCCCAAGGTGCCGACCAATTTCCTTACGAAGATGCCGTCGCAAGGGGAGATGCTTTAAGAGAGAGAGGTGTAGTGGGGCACTGAACTGGCTTGTTATCGAAACCACACACAGTCTATACATCAATGCAGCGCTACTTACGGAAAAGGTGGAGAGAAGAGGACATCCATTCACGATGCGAGTTGATAGCAACAATTACGACAACCACGTCCGGTACGGGGATGGTGCGAAATATGTAAATGACTTACGTATCATCATGTCACGACAAATGATGGATAGAGGAAGACAAAGGGGAAGCAGAGCATACCTTACCTAATGACTAAATAAATCAAGAAAGAGATCACAATTCTTTGGATCACGAAATTAGCATCTTCAGAGTTCAAATGTGATAGAGTTCTTGATTGTGAGAGACCAACCCTCTTTCTGTCCTGGGAGCACCTTCTGCTCCTATGCCTCGAGAAGAAGAAAATAAGAGCCGCAAGAATAGCAAGGTGAGGAGAGCGTAGTGATGTGTTCGTCGTGACGCTACAGCTTTGGCTGAAGTCGGTGCAGTAAACATTGCTGTGTTCGAGGTGGTATCTAATATCGGTGCCTGGTGGAGTAATCTGCAGCGAGAACAAGTCAACGAAAAGACCTTTTACCGATGGTTGAATGCCGTCTGGTGCGCGCATGAGGATATGAGGCCTGTTGTGAGGAACGAGGGGGGAGCATAGTTCACTTCCTTACCCTTTGGACTGACGACCAGACCACGACCCTTCTTGGCGCCGCGGTAGACCGTTTCGATGATGTCTATGAGTTCTTGTTTGTCTTCGAGGACCCAGTTGAGCTACGGTAGCAATAACGTTAGAAAATGTTTGCCCCCACCACCCCCCCTTCCCGTATGCGCAATTAAGGGGGAACTGTGGAGGATCGCGGCGGCGTACCTTGTTGTTGTTACCCGTTCCAAAGTCGACCATCATATGCTTGTTGCGGAAGAAGAACATAATTGTGCACGGGTCGTAAAGCTCGTACACTGTTTGAAAAACCGACTGTTAGCAACTGCACCCCGATATCGTATGGTGTGAGGTAGGGAGAAAGGAAGACAGACGAGCGTAGGCGAAACGTACTTTGGTTGAAGTCGGGGACTTGATCGATGTCGCAGACGTAGATGACGGCGAAGTTCTTGACGCGCTCCGAGATGCGGTAGAGGACTTCGTCCTGTTGCATACATGACGGGTCGGCATCGCGTCCGAATCGGATGACCTGTTTTTGTTCCCAACCCTCACGGTCAGCAACTCTCGGCGTGGTCTAGGAAGGGTTGAAAATAGGGCTGCGACTTACAACGAGGCGCTCCTCCTCCGAGAGGATCGCTTGGTCGACGTGCCAGCCGCTGTTGAGATGGGGAATGACGATGGAACCCATGGTGGACGAGTTGGGATTGATGTCGGTCCGAGGCTTTCTGAGAGCGGAAATGGATGCTGCGCGGGGGTCGTATCGTGGAATCGTCTGGTGGTGTTTTGGTAGATGGAGAGATTGCGACAGGCAGTTCTAGAAAATGGTCGGCTTGTGTTTGGGTCCCAGCGTTCGTTCGGCGGGATGTCATTGTGGATCGTCCCCTGCTGGCGGGACCCTCGAAATGCCCCTCCCAGTCCCCGCGCTAAACTAGGAATGGGTAAGGTTAGAAGCGGTGGGGACCGGCAGAACTTTTTATTTCTTGGAGGGTCCACTGCTCGATGTTCCCTGGAGGAATTGGAAGCGCGGGAGAGAGAGAGAGAGAGAGAGAGGGACAGCGGACGAGATCACTCGTTGTTGCACAATCTCTTTCCAGTTGGCCAACCTAACGATATACTCACCACTGATACGATGCCCAAACGTCCTCCGCGTGGACTCGAAGGCGCAGATGCCTCGCGCAAGAGGCAGAAGGTCGTGCACGAAGTTCCCACTTTCGAAGAAGTCAACCATTCGCGACACCTTCAACAGCTCTTGACCTTTGACCAGGATCAGAAGCGATCGCGGCATGGTAAGCGCATTCTTCGCCTGAAACCAGTCACCTTAAACAAGACTGACATGGCACGGAACTCTTCCAGGTATCCAATCCCTCAAAGTCTTTCTCGACGGCTTCAACTTGGGCGATGCCGACAGCAATAAGGATCGGTTCACCACCCTCCGGGAGTACCTCGACGCCGCCCGGCCACGCGACACGAGCGGCGATGCCGTCCATCTCGGCGACATCATGGAGACGTGGTCGTACAGCGCGCAGATCAACAACGAGGCCATGATGTCGGCCGTCCCCGCTGTGCTAGCCCTGCTGCTGCAGGTCGCCTCGCAGTCTCTCGAGCTGCTGCCGCATGCGCTCGACGTCGCCCGAACGTTGCTGCAGGAACGCCAGCTCAAGCTCATTGCGCGGTGTCTGTCGGCGCCCAAGGGCAGCGGTTATATCATCTCGCCGACGCTGCGACTGGTGCGCGAGATCGTGACGCTCGATGGCGGCGTCCTGGCGAAGAGGGTGTTCCGTGCGCGGGACCACACGTTTGCAAGCTTTGCGAGAAACCTGGAGATCCGGCACCTCGGGGGGGCCGACGGCGAGAGGGGGGGCATCGAGGACCCGTCGAAGCCGTCGGTACGGACGAACGCCATCAAGTTGTTCCTGACCTGTCTCAAATTCCTGCCAGTTGAGGCGAAGAAGGAGATGTTAATGCTCAAAGAGGTGTTTTCTCACCTGACCTTCTTGTTGAAGGATGACCCGCCGTTCCTGATCCTCGAGATGTTGGCCGCGCTGAAGAAGCATGTGCTCCTGGACGACAAGCTGCCACGCGAGGTCAAGTTTCGTGCGTTCAATACGAAGACTTTGGACCGGTTGGCTGGGCTGTATGCATACAGACACGACGTTGATGGGGATGACACGCCCTCAGTCAGAGATGTTGCCCACGAATTTCTGCTTTACACCTGCACAACCCCCGGCGCCGGTGTGCTCTATTCGGGAACCGGACTCTACCCGAAGGAGCTCGAGGACGAGGCGGCGCAGGATGTCAAAAGCCTGGATGACTACGGCCTGGAGCGTGTTGCGTGGATGGACAAGTACAAGGACGATGTCGCCGTCGCCAACTTTGTGCTCTCCGAGTTCATTCAGAAGCTACGCCCGTGGTCGAGTCTGAAGCACAGCGAGCTTATTGTCGCCATCTTTCAGGCGGCGCCAGAACTGGTTGCCAGCTACTTTTTGAGCAATAAGTCCTTCACGTTTGAGCCCAAGCTGTCCATGACGTGGATCGGATACGCCGCCTTCCTGTTCAACACCGTCAATTTGCCGCTGCCGCCGCATTATGGGGCTACGGCGGGATACCGTCGCGTCCCTCCGCCGACTTCGATCCTCCTTGATAACATCCTGCCGCTCCCGCTGAAGCAGCGGGACCTCGTCCGTTGTCTCTCAAGCAAATCAACCCTCGTCTCCTTCTTCGCCATCCGCATACTCGTCCTGGCCCTTCAGAAACTCGACGCCGCTCTCAAGATGCACCGCGAAGCGGCGGAGTCTTCCAAGTCAACCTGGGAGATGGCGGCACGGAAGCTCGTCGACGAGTTCTGCCAGAAGATCCCCGACATGAAGGAGGTGACCAAGTGCTATAAGGCCATGGCGGAGGAGAACGTCCTGCAGCGGGAGGCCGCCAGCAGGTTGTTGCTGCTGTACTACGAGGTCATTCCGCAGGTCGCTCTGCGCGCCAACTTCGACGTCTCGCCGTTCCTGGTCAACTCGCTCACCCGCCTCGATAGCAGGGCTGAGGAGCCGCAGAACCAGGCCCTGGCCCTGATGGAGCTGGAAAACCTGATCGCCATCGCGGGCTTCTCGCCGGGCATGAGGTGGTTCGCCAAGACGGAGGGGCTTGCGGCGTCGCCGTTTGTCGCGCTGCTCAAGTTCTATGTAGAGAACGCCCAGGGGCGGTCGAAGCTCAAAGAGGTTCTCGAGTCCGTGGCTGTGCAGCACCAGCTCGTGCTGCAGCAGACCGGTCTCGCCCCGCTACTCCGTGCGGCCCGGGAGCTAAAAAAGGGCGGCAAGACGCGGAACCCGGACCTCATCTGGGAGTATCTCGACAATTGCGCCGGAAGATGCGCCGCCTCGCCCCTCAAGTATGTCGACTTGATGCAAGAGAGCGTCACCGATGGCCAGGAAAATATTTCAGCTAGCTTGATACTGGCCACAATGGCCGAACAGCTTTCATTTGTCGCCGACAAGGCAACGAACAAGAAGGACCTGGAGCTTTTGTCCAAGTTCTTGACGGTGTTGTTGAGTTGTGTCCAGACGAAAGGGGAGACCCCGGCCTTGATCAGCGCATTTGCCCAGAAGATGACGGGAGTCCTGGCAGGTCACGCCTCGGCGGTTGTGCCAGAGGCTGACAAGTCGTTGCTCGAGGGCGATTCGGAAGAGAAGGCAGCATCAAATGACAAGGGCGTCGAGTCCCAACGACAGAAGCCAGACACTGTGAATGACGAGTTTGACGACTCTTCGCTGGAAGCCATTCTCGACGTGCCGTTTGGCCCTGACGAGGATAATTCGGCGCTCCTTAAGTGGAACTCCAAGAGCGTCGAAGACCTTGTCGACGAGGGTTACGCCGCAGCGCTCATCCGTCTCTTGTGGTCGGAGCACGGCAGCATCCGCCAAGAGGCCCTCACCAACATCATGAAGATGGCGGCCAAGTTCAAGGAGTCGACGTACGAAGAGAAGGACCAGATCTGGCTACTCCTCTCAGAACTGGCCGAGTCATCCCGCGTCCTTGTGACGCGCGGCCCTGTCGCCTCGCCGTTGGTCTCCTTTGCCATCAGCGCGCTCGAGGTGCTCAAGAACCCTCTGCACTGCCTCTACCCCAAGGTCAACAGCTTCCTCACGCGCGGGCCCGTGTGGCAGCACGACAAGGTGCCTCTGGCGCACGACATCCTCCACGGCGCGCCATCGGACGACGACAGGTACTACACCGAGGTGAGCTGGCTGCTGGCGTACCTGCTGGACGGCCTGCGGACGCCTGCGGACCTGGCTGTGTACCACCAGAAGAAGTGGTTCGAGAAAGTATTTGCGCTCGCGGGGAACCCGTACATGCGGGCGAACCTGAGGACGAGGATCCTGAGGGTGCTGTGGCGGGCGACATTTATCGAGGGCGGGAGCACGACGCTGGCGACGAGGTTCGGAATTGTGAGCTGGCTGGAGGCGCAGGAGGCGAGGTGCGATGGCGCACCGGTCGAGGACAAGGCCGAGAGGGTCGTGGCGGACGGTCGGGAGACGAGGCGGTTGTACCGCGCCCTCAGGAGGAGGGTGTGGGAGACTTGCGACCAGGAGAGGGTCGGTGAATGGAGTCGGAAGGGAATCCCCTCGGCTTTGGAGGCTTAAGGACGAGGACGAAAGAGAAGACTACATGATGTACACAACTAAGAAAAGGAAAAGGGAGATGAGATTTGAACATACAATCATGTCAATATCATGAAGGTTCTTTTTGTACATCTCGAAATCGGATGTGGTTGACAATCGAAACTATTAGAAGAGCAGGCACGTCATTAAGATCGATGCTTACTTTTGTTATAATATAAGACTTACTCCATCAGAAAATACATGAGAGTTTGGTTTATGAGGCCGTAAATACTTCCACGTTTCATGTTTTTAGCAGCCCGTTCAACCAGACATTGCCAATAACCCAGTCTGCTTCGGAATTCGCTGCAACCATTTGGGGTCACCAGCGTTGTCTACCCCAGGCATTCCAGTCGCCAGGAGCGTGTCGATGAGACAGGTGCACCACAAGTTAGCAATGCCATATTTACACAAAACCAAAATGAAGTCATTTCAGATGACTCTTGCGCAAGGGGAATTCTACAACTGCGCCAAGGGAGGGAGGGAGGGAGATGGCATTCATTCGAGTTCCTCGGAAAGCTATATACAGATGCGTTGCATTGGGGAAGCAGGAGTTAACAAATGATACGTTGGCCTATATACCAAAACAGTAACCTAAGTTATTACAAGCTAATACCAGTCTGCTAAACACGCGGGTGTCTCTGTACACTTTGGAGGAGTTTCTATGGTTGGATTGATTTGAAAATTAGCCGCTTCATAGGCATTCATGTTTTTGGTCAATCCCCAAGAGGGAAATAACGGGGCCGAATAACGATGCCGGACCTCCCCCCACCAAAAGACTGCAAAGTTGCTTGCAGTCACTTGGCCCACTGTCTGTTCTGGTCTTGGCTGTTGTATACCTACCTACTTACCACCTAGTAGTATGTAATGTCCCGTGACGTCGCAAAGATTGACCATTCACAAGAAAGGCCGCCACATAACACAGCCTTGCGAACAGAACAAACAGGCATCAAGGCATCTTGTTGCCATCTACTCAGGTAGGGGAGCGACGTGCTGAATGGAAACTGTCACCCGGCCTCTCAGGTGATGTGACCTGGTGGGGGAATCTACCTAAGGTGAACCACTGGGCACCAGACCAGTGCAGTGCTGAAGGGGGGGTTGCACCTTCCTCAAGGCGTCGAGGCTCGAAGAGATGTAGCAGGGTTGGTACCTAATTGGCTCCTACCTGCCTACCTACCTAACTGTACCTTCCCAAGGTGAAGGAGAAGGTGAGAGAAGGTACGTACCCCCTGTGGCTCCTTCCTCTGCCTGCCACACCACGTATTTGACCTAACGATGGAAGGTGGGGAAGGGGCGGGGACAGGCAAGCAAAGCTGCGCTGCTACGTACTCCCTCCCTATTGCTGCTTCTACTGGTGCTGTCGCTACCGCTGCCGCTGCCGCTGCCGCTGAACCCAAGCATCTCCTCGACCTCCACCAGGTTTCGTCCGAAGTGACCAAACCTCCTTTGACCACCACCCTCTCTCCACGCCCTGACAGTCCGCTGCCAAAACCCACCACACATCACGAATACTTCTTTCACCGCATCCGTATTGTATCTCTCGACTGCCAAAGAAATCATCACACCTTCTTCGCCTTGTCAGCCTTCCGATTACCATCCTAGTCGTGACGAGGCACCACGCTCATCTGTACCTTTCGCAGCGCAGCCCGATTGGGGCCCGTTCTCCATCTGCCACCGCCCACCAACTTTGGTTGCACCTGCGACAGCGACCGCTGCCGACCGCCCGACGACCGACCGACCGACCGACTTGACCTCCCTCGACACCGCACTACACAACACTACACAACACTGCATCACGTCTCTCCTCCTTCTGCGTGACGCCCGCCTACGCCTACGCCTACCACTGCAAAACCTCAGCCTCATCTTGCCGACCACGGCGAACAGCAAATAAAAATCATCCCTTCATCTCCAATCCCTCCTAGTGGTGTAGCACCTCCAACCTGCTTCCACCTCGCTGTGGACTGAACCGCCACTCCCTGTCCATGCAATTATCACCGCCCTCGACCTAACATCAATAGCCTTCCCAGACCTACTCGGATGCGCATCGCATCAACTCACTGCTATGTCACTTCAATACACGGCAGAGTTCCTCGTTCATCTGCGAGAATCACCACTATGTATCAAACCGCCCGCGTTGCCACCTGCTGAAGAATGGATGGGGTATGCCAGTGTCCCAACTACAATTCCGCCTGGGCTCCTCACTGACAGTCCAAACAGACCTCTCCCCGACAATTCTCGAACCCAAGGCAGCAGCAACAACAATAACAGCCAGACCAAGACTCCTGCCGACAGAAGAAGCAACGACAACCCTCTGCTTGATCAAACGAATCGTCGCCCCGCCCTTGATCGTCACGTCTCACGAAACAGCGCAAGTATGTTCATATCCACGTCGACCCGCTCCCACAAGCCCTTGTGCTGCAGTAGCTGACCCGGAGATCAAATGCAGACCCCGAAGACATCATTCTCGGACCGCCCCGAACTGCTTTTGCTTCTGCTACTTTGCGCAACGGCAAACCTTTCGACAGCGAAAAGGGCATCAAGGACGCTGACTCGCCCAGTCGCTTCAACTTTCGCAACCGCAACGGAGACACCCCAGAGGGTGACCGCTTCCGCGACTCGAGAAACGCCAACTTCCGTCGTCGTGGTGACGGCGATCAGGATCAGGAGGGATGGAGCACCGTCAAGCCACGCAAGAGCTTCGGACACGAGGGCGCCGAGCGCTTTCAAGGTCGTATGGGCGCTGGTGGTGGCGATAGGCTCCCCAACGAACGTCGTCCGCGTGATCGCGACGATCGGGAGGGTCACAGAGACCGAACCCTCCGCACCTTTGAGCACCACGACAAGGACAAGGACCATGACCACGAGGAAGCTGAATCACGACCCCGAAACGGTCTTAGCAGGGGCAAATCGGAGCCCTGGTTCAAGAATGACAGCAACAGTAACAACAACATCAGCAACAATAGCAACGTTGCCAGCACTCCCGAGAAGCCTCCCATGACAGCTCGCGAGCGCATCGATCGTGCCAAGAGCTGGAGAGATCGAAATCGGGATGCCGAACCCGTTGAAGAGAAGACTACCAGCCGGAACTACGAGCGTCGTTGGGATCGAGGTGATCACAGGCAAGAACGAGAGCCCGAGTGGTTTGACGAACCTGCCGGAGAGAAGTCAGGAGGCCACACGGAAGAAGATTTCAAGAAGTTCATGGAGAGCATGAAGGCCAGCCGTAACGCCTCGGCTGGGGACAAAGCGCCAGTCGCGGTCGCCGAGGCTGCGATCAAGGCCGAGCAGCCGGCTGTCGCTTCAGCGCCTGCTGTCGAGGTTGGTCCCGACCAGTTCTTCCTCAAGTTTGCATCCACGGCCGGCTTGGATGCCGGTTCCCCCATTGAACCCAACAAGGAGACTCCCGCCAAACCTAAGACTGGCGGTGGCAAGTCGTCGCGCTTCACGTCCTTCTTCAACGCTCCTCAAGACGACCCCAGCCGTCGCATGCAGACAGAGCCCTCGACACCTCTTGCTGGACTGTCTATTGGTGCTCCTGATGGGTCTGCGCCGGCTCCCGATTCCGAGAAGCAAGCTTTTCAGGCTTTGCTCATGAAACTGCAGCGTTCCAACGTCCAGTCTTCTACGCCCCCCGCATCGCACCCTTTCCAGGAACCCCCCCCACTTGCGCGTGAACCGGCTTCTTCAAGTTCAGTAGCGTCGCCCGAGCCATTCCAGCAATATGGCGGCGAGCGCCGGGAGGAACACCGTCCTCGCATGCCCCAAGCCTCGATGTCTATGTCGGACATTCTTGCTCCGCGCCCCACGATGCCAGGCCAGCAGCCTGCTGTCCGCCAAGACCAATTGCTTCAGGAGCTGGTTGGCCAGCGTCACCAGGCCTCTAGCCAGGGCTCAGGTAGAATGGAGCCGAACCAGGGTCGCAACATGAGCAACACTGAGTTCTTGATGAACTTGATGAGAAACCAACCCGAGCCTCCGCGCACCGAACAGCTTCTCATGCGCATGCCGCAGCCTCAGCGTGCTGCTCAGATCCCGCATGCTCCAGAACGTGATCCCGACTTCCCGCAGGGGATTCCCCAGGGGATCCCACAGGGCATGCCGCAGGGCGGCCGTGGCTCTCAACGCCAGATGAGAGGCCAAGGCCCGCCGGGCTTCATGGACGAAGCATTCCACCACCCGGAACCCGAGGCTCGTATGCAGCCTACACAGATTCTGCAGCGCCCTCCTCCGCCACCTGGTTTGGATCAGATGAATCCCAACTGGATCCAGGGCGGCGGTCCCCTTCCCCCTCAACAGAGATCTATTATTCCTCCTCCTGGTCTTGCGGGCGGTCCTGGACGCAATCACCCCATGGGTGCAATGTTTCCGCCCAACTTCCCTCCTGGCGCATTCCCGCCCCCGGAGGTCATGGCGGGCCCGCCCCCGCGCAACATGCCACCTCCTCCGGGCTTCTTCGGCGGCCCTCCTCCTGGATTCATTCCTCCGCCTGGAATGCCTGGATTTCCTGGTCCTGCCGGACCCGAAGGTCACGGTTTTCACTTTGACGGACGCATGCCTCCCCCGGGCGCCGCTCAGGCGTTCCGGAGACAGTAGCCATCACCATACAACCTACGGATCCCATTTCGACCTCGTCTTCGGGGTCACACTGCCGCAGCACATCAACCGCTGTATCAAACTTATTCGAGTCTACATAAAAATGTTCAGATGTATGTTCATGAGAAGGACATGATTTGAACACAACACCATGGAATTGTCGGAATCGTGACGTACTGCTTGTCGGGTTTACTCAATCAACAACAACCTTATCTCTAATCCTCGGTAATGACGTCTTTCTAGTTGGACTGGAGAGGGCGATGCTTTCTGGTTCCATCAGTTTGACACTCGCGGCCGACCGCCTCGCCAGCGAGGTAACGCACTGTTGCGAGTGCATATACATCGCTCAAGAGTAGAAGCTGACAAGACCGTTGCCTGGGACCAGACTACGAGAGCCTCGTCTGCCTCACATACCATTGAAGATTCAGGGCGGATGGTACTTGAATCGAAACATGAAAACGACCGAGGAATTTCGGAGGGGGACTGTGAGAGGATGCCTTGATACTGTTCTACCAAGGTAGATATGAATGAGATGAAATGGATGTCTTGCCCTTCGCGTCTGTGACATAGTTTCCCGTATCTAATGTTGTCCCTAACGTATGTGTGTGTGTGGGACTGAAATCCATCACACTTGAATGAAGTATCTTTCAGCTCAGCTGTTAATCTATTAGCTATAAGATTTTCACCAAGACGGTACTTTTATTTGTTTGGCAACTCTCTCCTCTCAAAGGAAATAGAGTAGGTGAGCTCCAACTTGTGTACCACAAACTTAAAACACATTTTAGAGGCAAGAAAGTGGTTGATAGGGACTATGAAGAAGGGGCCACACGCTCTTTTATCGCCTCCGACATGAGTCCTTGTATGGGTGTATTTCGTACCATAAAACCCCCCAGAACGAAATCTGCCCGGCCCAAGCCAGCTAGCCAGCCATGCATTGCTCTCTCCCCTCCTCTCACTGACCTCGTCAAACCATTTGAGCTTAAACGATATCACACAACATCTTGAGACTGCAAATCCAACCCTTTCTGGATCGATCACACCAAGAAACGCCACGCTGGCAAGCAGAGAAACAAAAGTGCAACATCCAAGGTCAAAAGTATATTGAGTTTGTTTCCCAACATTTAATCTTCCTGCCTCTTCAGTGCTTGTCCTTGTCTTTGTGGCTCTTCTTCATGCCTAGGAAATTACGCTTCTTCTTATCCTTTTCGAGCTTGTGCGGCTTTCCGCCGTCTGACGGCGCAGGCGAGGCGCCGCCGCCGTTCGGTATAGGTGATGGAGTGTTGAGGCTCATGCTGCCCATCTGGGCCGTAGGCGGGGCCACAGGCCGGCTTGGAAGTCCACCCGGCGCCGGTGCTCTGCGGCCAGGGCCTCCCACCGGCTGGCCTGGCGGTGCTATGCCGGGTGCAGGCCGTTGTGCCATGGGGTTGGGAGGAGGGGCGGGTTTCTCGTAGACCCACGCCGGAGCTCGGGGCGTTGGTCGCTCCATGGGGATATCCAGTGTGCGCTTGTCCTTGCCCAGGTCGCCGACTTGACGGACGTAGAGCTGCGGCGTAAGCATATGGCTGGTCACCAGGAAGATATCTTTGCCTTGACGGGACGAAACCTCGTAACATGCTCGGCTCTCACTGTACGTTGCACCGCCGGCCATGAATACGATATAACGCTGTCGGTTTTCTGGCGGCCGTCGACCTGCTGCCGCCCAGTTCGGCCTGCCCGCGCGCAGTGAGCCTTGCTGAGATGCCAAGAGGTCCTCATTGGGGTCCGCTGGCGGCTTCACATAGGGAAACGTCGCCTGGTCCAGAGTGCCTCGACTAAGCTCGTCGAGCATTGTCTGCATTGCTGTCTCGAAGCGGGATAGCGAGTATTCCTCACTGACTTCGGCAGATTTGGTGTTCTTTTGGAATAGGGGCGGCTGGGGCGGCCGCACGTCTTTCAGGCCGTTGCGAACCGGGCGTCCGCCCAACATCTCGAGATTGGCAGCAACTTCCCCATCCATTTGTGGCAGGCCGGAATGCGCCAGCAGCCGGTTGATGTCTTCCATAATGACGCCGTCTCGGTAGAGTACGTAGAGAATGATCAATCGTAGTCGGTCAGAGGGAGAAACAGCGTCGTCATCCAATAGACGCACAACCTGATCGAGAATATTCTTGGGCTTCTTGAAGTCCTCGTCCAGTCCTGTTGCTAGCGTTTGCTCGATAGAAGCGATGTCCGGTAGCTTGTGCTTCTCAAATATGTTCATGGCCTCCTGTGCCATGTTCAAATGAAGCGAGTATGCCTCCTTCATTTCCTGGAACTGCGGCAACCCGGCCAACATGTCCCTGATGGCGTTCAAACTTGTCGTGTCTTGATTCTCATTGACGAAATGCGGATTGTCGGCCAAGAACTTCCGAAAGTCCGACATGAGCTTTTCAATGGTATCCTTCATGTGCCGGTGGCGGTTGTCTACCCAGACGGGATCCTTGTCCGACAGCTCCATGTCTTTCTCCTCTTCCTCCGGAGTGCCACCGTTGGTGACCATGTGGTATGTCACCTTGTCGCCGTCTTGTATCGGGAGAAGGTCGTGAGCCATGGCCTGATAGGTAAACTCGTGTACCAAGGGCGCCAGGATATCCATAGATCTGTCCGTGATAATAAGTGTTCCTGCCGGCCTCGTCGACTGTGGTGGGAAGTTGGGGTTCCACTGCGCGTATTCGTCCAATTCTTCCTGTACAAAACGGGCGAGGTGAGAGCTGAGTACGGCGGCTTCGTGAAGGGGGTTCTTCGGTCTGTAGTAGCGTACTTTGGGATATTCACCCAGTGTAACGCAGACGCCAGTGATCTGATTACGGCTGTTAGCGGAAGGAATGGCCCACCGGCCACCGTTTCACCACGTACCTTTTGGGCCAGAATCTTCATGTGACGAGCGACTAAGTTGTTACAAGCCGGGTGGTACAGGATTGGGAAGCTCCAGGGGTCTCTAAAGGTGACCAGGTGCGACTCGCGAGGGAAGAAGTCAATGGACAGAGTCTCGAAGCCCGCGATGCGTGACTTTGTCGCCGGATTGCCGTCAATCATGCGGCGAACTCTAGGGTCCAAAACGCCAGTCCATACGAGGTAGGCTTGCTTATATCTGCGGCGCTCGAAGTCGTTGACAAGGATTTCGACAATGTTCTCTTGCGGTGACAGGATGTAGATGGCATCCATTTCGGGGTTCATGTCTCGCTTCTGCTCGATGCGCTCGATGTCTGTACACCAGAGTCAGGGGGGGTTCGCTAGCTACAACGGTAGGAGCCCTCTTATGCAGGACGTACTGGCGATGTTGTGATTGAGGATGTCATCTTCTTTGACGACATTGTCCAAGATCTTTTTGGAGCCCTCGTCTAGAACCAGGACCTTCCACTGGGGGTGTTGTCGTCGTTAGCTTGGATTGATGGCACGTAGCGAGGCCGTCACAGAATGGGTGTATCTCACGTCGCCGCGGGTAATGTTCTTGATGGTGTCGATAATGACTGTTTTGAAGCGGTCAGTTTCGCGAGGCGCACGAGACCGATGAGCGGGAGCGGGAGTGGGAGAGAGTGTGGAAGTGGGGGGTTATGGGCTGTTGGACACCGAGCGAGCTTACCGTCATGCTGCTCCTGGAGCGTGGAGACACCCATCGTGGCAAGTTGCCGCGCGGGCAGCGATCGGGCGGGAATGCGTCGTGGGAGAAGACGGGGTGGTGTGGCTACGAGGCAGATGGGATCGTTGGTTCTTGTGCCTTGGGCAAAGCGAGGTGCAGTTGCGGGTGCGGCGTCAGATTTCCAGATGGACGGGCCGTCGTTGAGCAGGAGGTGGGTGGAATGCGCGCTGTTGACGTGGAGAGAAACGGGGGTTCGAGGAGTCCGGGCTTGTGCCTTCGTCCGAGTCCTAATTACGGCGTACCCGAAGCAGTAGACGTCGTGGGCTGGCGGGGTTTCAAGATGGAAGGAGGAGCGGTTGCAGTGGTGGGACTTTCAATGCTCGGAGCCTCAAGCGTTCACTACTTAGTTAGGTCGATAGGTATGGCCCGGTGGCCGATGGGGAGGGGAGAAAGTGAGCAGGGTAAGGTCCGGTACGGCTCTATGCGGTCAGGCAGGGAGGGCGGGTGATGTAGCTCAGAGGCGGCTACCTTGATCCGCAGGCCAGAACTACGAGCGGGCGGCACGAGTATTTCGCACGCGGCGTGTCACGTACAAACAGGCTAGGCAAGTTGACGTTCAGGACGAGATGAGAGGTAATAGAAGCAAGGGGACATGTTATGTTTATGTGAGAGGATGGGGACCATCACAAATAGGTACGACTCGTCGTCAAGCCCCCCCACATCGAGTTCTACCTGCCTACCTTGCCTACCTACTCGATAGTACTCACTTGTCTGTGTACTTACCCACAAGGGCTGTACCTAAGTACCTGACAGAGGAGGTAGATGGTACAGAGTACGGATACCTAATTCCTGTTCCATGTTCAGTCCCCCACTGCGCATCGCACCGCTATTTTCTCCCCAGTCGGCGCCTCAAGTTGAGTGCTGAGCTGCCAGGGCGGAGCCTCGCTAGGAGAGTATCGTGCATTTGGTGTGTGCAGTGTTCGTCGGCAGGTATCCGTGTTGCATCTAGAGACGTAGAGAGAGAAACCTTAGAGTTATGCATTGCGCATTGCACATCCTGGTTCGCATCTTGTCGGCATTACCCCACTTTTGGCCCCAAAAAGTAACAAATGAGGTCACCGCCCTTGCATTTCCATCTATCAACCGCGCTCCTTTAAAGAAACGACATGCGAGATGGTCTGGTATCAGTCGAGAGACTCGCATGGATCATGGCTGTCAGGGCCCCTAACATTCCCTTGTACGTTTCAACGGAATGTGATCTTGTCTGCGGTTCTGGTGGAGCGATGATGAGCAACGCGTCCCCTCTGCATCCGCCGTGAAACCAATCTTGCAGTTGCATTATCGCAATTATGTATCTATCACGTTTGGCTTCAAGTTCTGACAACTTACAGGTACACCTAGATACTGACTCTTCTCTCAATTTCTCTAATGCCTGACTAGGATGTTGATGATATCGACTGAATGAGTGGAAGTGAACAGTCAGGGATTTGGTTCAGCCCGCCAATGGTATTGAATCTCGTCACTGAACTCTCTGGTATGGGTATCTTATTCTTCGTTACAAACCGGAACCAAGGTATCTGTCCATATCCTCGCTCCCGTAGAACATTTGCCGCAACCTCTCTGCCTTCTTTTTGTCCTCGTCGGCTTTCTTACGACATTTCTTCGCGTCCAGCGTTTGAGGAGTCTGCTTCTTCTTCTTCTCGACTTTGTTCTTGAGGTCCTTAGGAATAGCCAGGCCGAGACCATACTTGTCCTCCTTCGGCTGCGTCTTGAGAGGATACTGCATACCCTGGCCCGCGGCGCCGAGACCCTTCCGCGAATCCGGGTCCCAGCCGTGCGACGACAAGTAGGTCAAGCCCATGCGTGACCTGTCCAGCGCCGATGGCGGATGTGAGTGTGTGAGACAGACCTGGTGAGCAATCGACGCCTCGTGCTGTGGTCTCTTCGCTGTCGTCTTTTCACCGCTGTTGCTGCCGCCGTTGCTGACTTCTCCCACGGCATCGTCTTTACCAAGTGGCAAGTCACACACGGCGCATATTTTTGCCGCTGGCGTCTCGACCCCCGGTCTCGCCTTCTCGCTCGGGAGAACGAGGCTGAGGTAGAAGTCACCCACAGAAGAACCGGGCTTGGTGGTCTTGACTGGTTCGGCCGTGCTTAGGTTCGGGTCAGATGCCTTAACGAACTGGATAGGCTTGCGCTGGATGCCTGCGCCAAAGGGCCGCCGATGCTGAAGCGGCACATCGTCTTCCTCGCCGTATTCCTCCTCGTCAATGACCCGTCTTTGCATTGGCGCGGCATGCACTCCGAGATCGTCCCCTTCGAAAAACTGCACGCGAAGCTGAGGACTGCAGTATGGTTTGTTGATGATATGAAGGGGCGAGGTAACGGAGATGAGGCAGAGTTCCACACTTTCATGCCCAGGGGCAAAAACATGTCAGCAGTCTAGGTACCTATGTACCTTGAAAGGTAGCAGGAGCCGGTAGTAGCCAGCGCAAGTCTTGCGCCGCCAGAAAGTAGCGCCCGGTAGAGCGGGCCTGCCCCTGTCAGGCTGTCATCACAATTCGGAAACCCCTGGCGGGCCGCAGGTGCATCAGCTTTTCCACTTGAATCTAGAAGCGAGCTGGCGGCCTCGTCGGACACGCGCAATCTGTCTCCATCTCTCCTCAACGAGCTTATTCACGACAAACGTCCGACCCGAACCTCCCTACACCAACACCACCAACGTCTACTTTCAGCATGGTTGAAGGTTACCAGTAGAAGCCCACTATTCCTTACGCTCAGCCAAGTCGCCGCTTCAACGCAATGCCCCTCGACTTCTTCGGCCACGTGCTCGAAACCGGCCTCCCGATATGGGTAACAGACAACTGGTGGTTCATCACCAAGACTTTCGTGACGGTCACTGCTCTCTTCCTCATCAAGCTCTGGAGCGCCGGCTCCTCCAACCCGGCCGAGCGGGACATGCACGGGAGGGTCGTCATGATAACGGGCGGGACGTCAGGCGTAGGGGCAGCGACAGTGCTGGAACTCGGCAGCCGCGGCGCGCAAATCATCCTGCTGACGCACACCCCCGTTTCGGACCCCTTCCTCGTTGAGTACATCGGCGACGTGCGCGCCCGGACCGGCAATGAACTCATCTACGCCGAGCAGGTCGACCTCGCGTCTCTGCATAGCATTCGCAAGTTCGCGACCAAGTGGATCGACAACTCCCCGCCGCGTCGGCTGGACATGGTCATTCTTTGCGCCGCCACCGTCACGCCCGCCGCCGCCAAGAGGACCCAGACGAGTGAGGGTATCGAGGAAATGTGGATGGTCAACTACCTCTCCAATTTCCACCTCCTTTCCATTCTCAGTCCCGCCATCAAGGCCCAGCCCTGGGACCGTGACGTGCGCATCATATTCGCCACATGCTCCTCATACATCGGCTCGGGCTCCTTAAAAGAGCCTCTGAGCAAGGAAGACTGGTCCGCAGGCAAGGCGTACAAGCGCAGCAAGCTAGCCCTGATGGTCTTTGGCCACGCCTTTCAGAAGCACCTTGACGCCTACAAGCGACCCGACGATCTACCCATGAACTCGCGCGTCTTTTTCGCCGACCCGGGCTTCGCTCGCACGCCAGGCATGCGCCGCTGGCTCTCGCGTGGCACGCTGTGGGGACTATTCGCTTACCTCCTCACATATCCGCTACCGTGGTTGTTGCTCAAGAGCTCCGAGCAGGGCGCGCAGTCAATCCTCTACGCCGTCATGGAGCCGAGTCTCGTGCGCGTCGGCGGCGGGAAGCTGATCAAGGAGTGCCGGGTAGTTGATTTTGCACGCAAGGACATCGAAGACGAGGAGGTCGCCAAGAAACTGTGGGAGGAGAGCGATAAACTCATTGAGACGACGGAAAAGAGGGAGGCTACCCTTAGGGCTATGCGGAAGGAGGAGGACGAGAAGTTGAAAAAGACTGAAAAGGAGACTGCGGCTATGGTCAACGACCGGAAAGAGAACCGCGCGAAGAGCAGCGAGAAGAGCAGCGAGAAGAGCAGTGAGAAGAGCAGTGAGAAAAGCAATGCGCCGCAAAAGTCCAAGGGCAAGAAGAAGACCAAAAAGGACACGTAGATGTGGTTACGAAAACATAGAAATATTATTTAATGACGTTCAAGCGCCGTAATTCTGGCTGCTTTGATAACACCTATGTACCTCGGCTGTATACAATTAAGTAGGTAGTTTGCTCTATGCCACTTAAAAAGCGTTCATTCCTCACATTCTTCCTCCAAATTCGGGGCCCCACCTTTACCGTTCAAGTGCCGTGGCTCGGTGCAACGACTGAGTTGGGGGAGAGCTTTCCCCGCAACACCGCGGACTGGGATGACGACAGTACGTGAAGGACGCATCTTGACAAGAGCAGCCGACAAGCACGACTACATCTCAAAATACGTGACCGACCAGGCTCGCTTGAGGGTCATGTCCAACAACCCATCATCGGCACCGCCGCCTCAGATGAGAGCTCCACAACTCCAGACGGCCTGGGAGAGACACGCCGGGACGGGGCAGCACAACTCCTCGGTCCGGCACCCTGTCTTCTTTACAGAGAAGCTGCGCCGGCCGCCGCCGTCGCTGGGGCCTGGGGTGGGGATGAGTCCCGTGGCACACGGCTACGTCTATCAGGATGGCCGGAGGGCCGATGTGGCCTCGACACCAAAGCTTTGAGAGTGTCGCCGCGTACCCGGGGGGGAGGTCGGCCAAGGCTTCCATTCGAAGGCCACGAGAAGACGTTTCGGAAGAGATGAGATGCGTACAATGTCAGTCTCTTTGATTGGGATTCGTTTGGTGTCGAAGTTGACTGTGGTCTAGGGGGTCCAAGGCGCTCGATGCTCAACGAGCCATCTGGTACTAATGACAGCTCCGTCGCCGCCAGGGGCGTGTGTTGATTTGCGTTCGAGTGTATTGTTTCAATAGGAAACTCACGGGCACCTGTGGTCCGACATGTTTTATGGCGGAAATGTAGAACCGACGATTATCGACTCTTTTATCAGTGCCCAGTGAGGGTCTTTCCTCAAGAAGAAGGCATGGCATCGAGGCGTATTGGTGGGTATGAGTTTTGATGGCTTTGCCTGCAATTTAATGTAATTTGGGCCAATGGCATAGCCTATGCAACACGATGTGACCTGCTGGTTTGTGACTCGAGAGACAGCTAATATCGTGCACGATCTTCCTACTATTGGACCACGTGGAATTGTTCGGGTGAATGGGGACTGTAGCCTGGCATATTACATCTACGGCTCTAGATATACGTGCGAGGAGGCAGAAAATCGGCGAGTAATAGGTAATTCATTTGTATTTCGACCTGTTGCATGAGCCCACGAGTGGCGGTGTTTGAAAGATACGTAGTCCAGGGTGGTCCCCCTTCGTGGTTATTGAAAATGAAATTAAAGCCTCCTTTGTTTTGCTTTCCCAAAAAGTCGAGTTTCCCGTTCGCCATTCGCACCATTGCCCAATTTGAAGCCAGCATCTACACCATCGAAACATTCCATCTCCGCCATGTATACAAACCCCGCGTGACACTCAAGTCGCGAAGGGTCAGGCCGGGCCCCGGCGCACCGTTCCCTGATCAGTTTTTCACCGCAATTACAATCGCAAGGACAATCAGCACGACAACAAGCGTCAGCAGCGCCATGAGCTTGACGTTCTTCCACCACATCTTGCGCTTCAGGCCGCGGCTGCGGACGCGGAATTCGCGGGCGCTGCCACCGAGACGGTCCGTCTTGTCGACAAGAAGATCGATGCGCTCGCCCCTCTCGAGCAGACCCTCGATGTTGCGCGTCATAATGCCGCGGACGTCGTCGATTTCGCGCTGGACATTGGAGATGGCGTCGTCCTTGCCGCCGCTTGTGGTGCCGTAGTCGACCATGAACTTCTTAAGCTGGCCGTTATAACTGGCAGCGCCATAGTTTGGCAGCTCGGCGTAGTCGGTTGACTCGGCTGGGAACTGCTCGAGGAAGCGGCGGCGGATCTCGAAGAGGAAGCCGAAGGGGATGCGGCGGCCCAACGAGGCATCGGCGATGACGAGGAAGGTGAGACCGCCGGCGGACGGGTGGTCTGGGTGGTCTGAGGGCGCCTCGGCGATGTAATGGATATGGTGCGAGCCATGGGTGTAGGTCAGCTTCTGAGGGCTGCTGTGATCGATCTTGGGTAGGATGAGGGAGGCGAGGGACGAGGTCTGCGACGAGGCCGATGTCGTGCATTCGCTGAGGATGGTATTGTTGTGTGCTATGCACGAGCTGTCGGGGGGTCAGTTGCGTCTGATGACGAGGCGAGCGTGAGGGATGCGGATGTCACTGGTGACACTTACTAGAGCAAGGGGGTGATGGGCGTCGATGAGGAAGCCATGATGATTGGAATGGGTGGATTCACAAGACCCGATGAGCCTATCTTGAGATTCTGCTGGTTCCTTTTTGAATGCGTCGTAGGTAGGCCGACAGGCAGCGATATTCGAAATGCAACGGGCGGGTAGCTTACGTAGGGAGATGCGTGGAGGGCGTCTGTCGCAGTCGCAGGACGCAATGCGGGAACCTGGGGAGAATGAATGCGTGATGACGATGCGGACGTGCAATCGGCAGACGGAGGCGCTAGGCCGGAGTGGGGCGACACACGGCCACTTGGCCAGGGCGAATCAGAGCTCTTAGTGATAAGAGGCCTGACAGGGTAAGTTCTTCTTATCGTCCCCCAAAATTTCCGACCGCGAGAGTATCGATGCTCGGTGGGTGTGCAGATCGCTTCTTGGGTAGGTAGCTGATGTTGCCACGGACGGACATGTTTCTTGCATGCCATCAGCCATGCTTTGCTGGCCAAAACACAACCCACCATGAGAACAGTCTTGCGAGCCGCAAAAATTTGCGCTGCAGGCAGTCGCCTTGCGCCGAGCCATGGCTTTGCGACATCATCCCCAGCCGCCTTCAAGGTGAGTGACTGTCACGGCTGCATTGCACATCACAGTTGCTGCTGCGTAGTAGAAATATCTGACATTGGGATGTGGAACAGGCGGCAACTGCGCTGGGTTCTAGCAGGAAGTACACCCCCGTCGAAAGTAAAAAGTCCAAATACGACGTCTTCAGAACCATGATCCTTACTCAGTTCAATGTTGTTCTGAATAATATGGGTGGTTGGTCAGAGACCAACCGCGAATTCCAGAACTTCGGCATCAGGAGCGAACATGGGCTCAACAACGAGATTGCGCTTTTCCGTGAGACGATACAGAAATCGATTCATTTGGCCAACAAGGGCGCGACGTTGCGCAAGGAGAACCCGCTCTTTTGGTCCCTGCGGAACGCCTTCATCCGCGGCGACGTCAAGGGGCTGACTTCGGAGTTGCGGTATTCGTTTCAGAGCTTCATGTTGCGGTCACGACTGGAAAAATCCTCCCCGAGGCAGAAGAAGTTGGCGGACCTGAGATTCCCCCAGGAGTGGTTTCCCGCCACGCGAGCCATTCAACGCACTATCCACCTACACGTGGGACCGACAAACTCTGGAAAGACATACCGGGCCTTGAAGGCGCTCGAGAATGCACAATCGGGCATCTACGGAGGTCCCTTACGTCTACTGGCGCACGAGATTTATTCGCGGTTCCAGGCCAAGGGAAGGCCGTGTGCCATGATCACGGGCGAGGAGCAGCGCATACCGGACTCGGACAACTACTTTATTAGCTGCACCGTTGAGATGACGCCGCTCAACAGACTCGTTGACGTCGCCGTGCTGGACGAGATCCAGATGATCAGCGATCGGGATCGAGGTTGGGCGTGGAGCCAAGCTCTACTCGGTGTCATGGCAAAAGAAGTCCACCTGTGTGGCGAGGAACGCGTTGTCGACCTCATCAAGTCGATTTGTTCCAGCATCGGCGAGAAGTGTATTGTGCATCGCTACCAAAGACTGAGCCCATTGCAAACGATGAAGAAGAGTCTCGGCAACGACCTCACCAAGCTCCGAAAGGGCGATGCAGTTGTCGCTTTCACCCGAGTCAACTTGCACGGTCTGAAAAATGCCATCGAGGATGCGACTGGCCGCCGCTGCGCCATCGTCTATGGATCTCTTCCACCCGAGACTCGAGCGCAGCAGGCAGCTTTGTTCAACGACCCGGACAATGAATACGACTTTCTCGTTGCTAGCGACGCCATTGGCATGGGCCTGAACTTGGAGATCAAGCGTGTTATTTTTGAGACGGCGACAAAACACGACGGCACCCAATACCGTACGCTGACGACGTCTGAGATCAAGCAAATTGGCGGCAGAGCAGGCCGGTACAAGACAGCCAGGCAGGCGGCAACGGACCCCAACGGTACCGCCGCTCCCGAGGAGAAGATGGGATACGTGACGACGATCGTCGACGATGACTTGCCGATTATTGAAAAGGCATTCAACTCCGAGACGCAACCACTCGATGTGGCTACTATACACCCCCCGGCCTCCGTGATTGAGCAGTTTTCCGAATATTTCCCCCCTGATACACCCCTCAGCTTCATCCTGCTCCGGCTCCGCGAGCTTGCCCCCGTCTCGCAGCGTTACTCGGTCTACATCTCTGAACTCAGCCTAGAGATTGCCGATGCCATTCAGGAGTTCCCGATGACGATCCAGGAGCGCATCACCATCCTCCACGCGCCCGCTTCGCTTCGCGAACCTGGCATGAGAGCAATTATCAAGGCGGTTGCAAAGTGCATTTCGACGCGGACCGGCGGCGCTCTGTACGACATTCAACCCATCAACCTCGAGCTCCTCGACGCGACGCTAGATGACTTCAGTAACCAGGGCAGGCGCTACCTGCACTCCATCGAGGCGCTGCACCAGGCCATTACAATCTACCTGTGGGTGAGCTACCGTTTCCCCAACATTTTTACGAGCCAGGCGCTGGCGTTCCATGTCAAGGACGCCGTCGAGGAAAAGATTGAATTCTACCTCGAGAACAATACCGTCTTCGATGCGGACATCCACGGCAAGGCTCGTGACCGGCAGCGCAGGGAAGCGTTGCAAAAGCAGCTGGAGCAGGAGTTGCTCATGGCAGAGCAGCTCGAGAGCCCCGAGGGCGAAAAGGAACTTGTCGACAGCGAGCCTTCTGACGAGAGCCCCGGGCAGTGGAACTCCCCGGGCCACGAGGAGCCCCTTGTTGATGATGAGAGCGAGTACGAAGAACTGCAAGACCGGCCGCGAAGTGAGCCTGTCCCTCGGCAGAAGTCACTATGAAGCGTGTGTTCTAAGACGGCCCGCGACGTCAACTTAGATGTAAAAACCCTGTAATATTTTAAAGTGTATAATCCAACCAAAGAGGGATGGATGATGGCCGTCGACCAATGGAGGCGCAAAGAGGTGGCATTAGAGGCATGTATAACATCGAAATGGTAACAAGAATAAATAGGCGTCCCCCTAGATAGGACGGTAACTTCCACAAGAAAAGAAAACATCTCCGCCATACGTTGAAAATACCCATACCACACAAAAGAAGAAGCGGGAGAGCATCCCAAGTGAAGCAATGTCGCTCAACCGAATCACGATATTGCTCAGACCCCCCCCCAAAGCTCTCAGCACCCCGCACCCAAGCTGGAACCCCCCTGCGCGTTACCTCACTGACCCCACCATCCTCCCGCATTGGCTTGGAGGGGCAAACAGCTCTCTTCCCAGTCCGCAACTATAAACCTGCGCCCTTCCACACTACATACAACCAACCAACCAACCCTGTGGACCGCTCACAAAACCCTACCAACTCTGCAATCCTCGAAAAGCAACAGACACCCACCCCTCAGTCGTCACAGTCCGCGATATACAAAGACGGACAGACAGGCTACAGCCCCAGAGATCGAAAGCTATCCGCCAAGATGTCATCGACGAACCCGGACCCCTCCGCCGCGGCGCCCGCTTTCATCCCCCTCGAGGCAAACCCGGAGCTCATGACGTCGCTCCTGCACAAGCTCGGCCTCTCGCCCGCGCTCTCGGTCCACGACGTCTACTCCCTCACCGACCCAGACATGCTCTCCTTCGTGCCCCGCCCCGCCCTCGCCGTCCTCCTCGTCTTCCCCGTCAGCGCCGCCTACGAGAGCCACCGCCTGGCGGAGGACTCGCTGCTGGACGAGTACAAAGGAAAAGGGCCGCAGGAGCCCGTCGTGTGGTTCCGCCAGACCATCCGCAACGCCTGCGGGCTGATGGGCCTGTTGCACGCCGTCGCGAACGGACCTGCTAGGGAGTACATCCGTACGTTCTCCCGTCTTCCCCTTCCGTCACACCTCCCGTCCATGCCTCCGATGGACAAAGATTTCATCATGGAGGGTTTGGAGACGAGGAACTCTGCTAACCCTTGTTACGTTTGTCTCGCGATGCAGAAAAACCCTCGGACCTCGACACCCTCATCGAGAACGCCGTGCCCCTCGACCCCGTCGCGCGCGCCCAGCTTCTCGAGAAGACGCCCTCCCTGGCGACGGCCCACCGCGAGGCCGCCTCGCAAGGCGCCACCGAGGCCCCCGAGGCCTCGGACGACGTCGATCTACACTACGTCTGCTTCGTGCGCGGCGAGGACGGCACCCTATGGGAGCTCGACGGCCGACGTAAGGGGCCCCTGAACCGCGGCCAGCTGGACGCCGGCGAGGACGTGCTGAGCGAGAAGGCGCTCACGTGGGGCCCGCGCAAGTTTCTCGAGAGGGAGGGCGCTGATCTGCGGTTCAGCGCTGTTGCGCTGGCGGGATCTCTTGATTAGGCAAGGGTTTAAGTCTGGGTTGAAGCAACGCACTGAAAAAGTCGAGTATGTATTTCGGCGTTTGGGTTATGGGGAAACACGGACACGTCATGTACGACTTGGGCATGACTTGAGGCATTCTTGGTTGAGATTCCTAGGGACTTATTCTAGTACAGGGAGCATGCTTAGGAAGGCTATACGTAACATGAGGGCGTGTCAGGGCTCCTGCTTGTTCTCCGTAACAAACCCACCAGAGCGGTCCATCTACCTCCTGTCCGAACCCCAGAGTCGCTGTGGGGCTTCCTGCGACTGGGGCTTCTGCCACAGCTGGCTGTTCGATTTCCGATTGTCGTCACTTTGCCCCTCAGTCAGAGCGGAGCGAGGCACTTGAGGCTCAGGTGGGGGAATTGTGACCTCGTCCTGAATATGCGGATCGCACCCCAGACCGCGTTCTGAAGACGAAGTTAGCGTCGGGGAAAGGGGAACGTTTGCCTAGGAGGACGGCCACCTGCTTGCAGACACGATCCGGTTGAACTCGGTAGACGACCTCCGGTGAGCCTGGGAGCTCGTATCAGGGCCCCTGGCCATGTCCAGGTTGGCGAGGACGATGTTTTCAGGAATCGAATTGAACTCTGTCTTCGACTTCCGGTGGCTGCCCGCTTCCGCCCCCTCTGTCATGAGATCAAACTGGCTGCCAACAATTTCTGACAAGATCTGCGACTTGCCATAGTCGTACGGCCTACTGTTCCCGAGAGGAAGCGATGGGCTTCCCAGCGCGACATCCCCGTGACCGCGGTCGCCCGGCGTTTCGGGTGCTTGCTCACTCACGCCATGGTCCTCGACGAAGGTGATGAATTCGGAAAGCGCGTTCTCTCCGGTCGGCGTAGGGAGGGGCTTGCTAAACTCGGCAGTGGGAGGCAGCTGGCCGGTGGTCTTTGTGCTGGTTTTGTTTCTGGTGTCTTCGATGATGGGGGAGCCGTCGTGCTCGGTGAAGAAGGGAACCTAGCCCTGCGACTCGGGAGGCGGGCCGGGCGTGTCGGGTTCTTTCTGAGGCTTAGACATAGTTGATGGGCAAATGACAGTTTGGTTCGGTCTTGCAGAAGGTTGTCGCTCTGTAGTATATGTTGATGCTGGGAGCTCTATAGCCTTGGCCGAGTTCGAGGGAGGGTGGAATATAGATATGCTCAGTAGCTGGGTTTTGCGGTGGTGGACTAGGCTACAGTTGAAAGGAGAGTGTCTGAAGCCAAGGTCGAGGACGAACGCGAACAAAAGGTCAAAACTGTTTAGGAAGGCAGTAGATGTCCACACACTCCCATGGCGAGTTTCTGCCTTTCTGATGTGGCCATTTTGCACTGGCGGGAAAGTACGTACGTGCTTAACATTCTGTTCTGTTTACCTAGGAGGCACCTTGACCACCCAGATCCCCCCGTAATTGAATTATGCTGGCGCGTAAAGGAGCTCACAGGAAAGAAGAAAAAAAGAGACAAGAGTAACCAACATCATGGAGTGAGCAGGTAGGTCGTGCGCCAAGCAGCCTCGGGTATCTAGTACCCAAATTCACAAACATTTCGCGGGTGTCGTAAGCCCTCAAGGGAATGAATGGGGCGGACACATGGAAGCACCTCCCCTATTCCCGTCTTCTTTTTTCTTACCCGGGTACTTTCAATCACCGGTTTCTTAGCTGTTCTTCCATTCCAAAAACGGAGACTATTGGCTTGACGAGAATCTGTGGAAATCAGGTCCAGTCCGGTGAAGGCAAAAGGCATGTACACCATCAGCCAATGATCTCCCGAGGACCAATTTCCCCCAGTCTGTCCTCTGAAATTAGATGTTGACTGAGCTGTCAGGCGTCGGCGGCCAGCAGGCATGGAGACGGCGTCATGCTAGCTTTTTAACGGCAGTCAGATCAGTCGCAAAGAGTCTGCCACGCTGGCCTAGGTCATACATAAGCCTTGCCGCAGCCTGCGATGGAACATGCTCAGACTTTCGTGTTTGCAATGCCGCTTGTCATCCAAGAAAACAACTGTCTCATTTCTAAGCTTGTTTATCGCGATCTGGTATTCATGCCGCGCCTACTTGCTCGAGCAGCAGCTTGAAGGCTGACGGCGCCCACCATTTGAAGTTTGACATGTCCGCTCGGACGCTGCAGTGTACAGCGTTCGGACGCTCGATATGGCATCGGGCACGGGGTGCCATCCGAGCTGCGGCAGCGGCTTTCTGGAGATTGGCGCGTCGAACGGACTTTGCATGTTCCACCACTGCCCAGGAGAGGAATGAGCAGAGGAGACGGCGCCCTGTAGTGAGGACGACCTTAGCCGTCCTAGGCCATGTGACACAGAATGCGGAAGACCTGGAGAGTTCTGTTTGTCTGCACTGGTGAGCCAGAACCCCGTCTGTACCAAGATGAGACGCGGGTTGGTGCTGAACCGCAGTACATCAATAAACGGGCCAAGGACAGCATCGGGAGCGGGCCTGACAGCGCCTAGGGTTGAGACTTGCTGTCAGTCAAGAGTCGAGGCCAGGAAGGGGGCTGTGAGAGCGAGGGGCGAGGGTCATGGAAACATGGGTGGAAACATGAAAAGAATATGGAACGACACTACTTTGTTCCACGTGGTGGCTGATCGCCACTAGACGGCTAGCTGATCGCGCTATGAAACGCCTGAGGGACTTGCCCGCGTCCAGCGAAAAGGATGAATGACCATAGGGAGACTGAAGAGCACGAGCATGCATGCATGCCACTGCCACTTGGCGCTAGGAGGTAAGTTGGCCCAAACCCCCTGAGTTGAGGCGTTAGCCGTTTGCCTGAGAGTGAGACCGACCCGTTGATGATTAGCGGAGATGGATGGGCATGCATAGCATATGATACGTGGAAGCGACTGAGCACTCGGACTACGTATCTCGGTTTTGAACGCGGCTTCTGCTTGTTCGTGCAGCCAGCTGACAGAGAGGTGGCAATGTGGCCAGGAGGTAACTTTGGCGACGATCGAGTGAGCGCATGCGTGCGGCCGCAAGTTGTTTGTTGGTCCAAGCTAGCCATAGTTGACGCGTCGAACCTGCGGCTTCAATGATGCCTGCATATGTCAAATCTCGATCTGATTCGTGGGAGTCGTCGCCCTGCTCGAGGAAAAAGAAACAACTCAAGACGAGAAAAGGAACAACAGCTGCTGCATGCGAGATGGAAACCGTCCAAAACGACATCTCAAAAACGACGCTTCAAAAGGACACCGCACAAAACCGAGCAGATTGACGGTGCTGTCCCATTTGCTGAAGCGGGCGGGCGGGGCGATTTCACAACTCTGCAAAACAAAGATGTGTACCTACCTATGGCGGTCCCTCTTGTTAAGGTCGCGGATGAAGTTAAACACGTTAAACGCACATAATAAGTGACAACCTAGTCTGCAAAACATTGCACCACATTCTCCGCGAAGCTATTCCTGGTTGTTCATTTCGTTTCGTCATCCACTCAGCTGGGACTAAACCGACGACGTCCCGCACGGAACCGATAGACCTTGCAGTGGAGGCGTACCACCGTAGCTAGCGCCGGAGATTCGATGCAGTTGCAGATGGTGGCGACCTGTGGTGACCTGAGCTATCATTGGCAATTGCATAGCGGCTTTGGGTGTCTTGGACTCTGGAAGGACTCGGCCGTACTTCCTGGTATCTCGGATATGAGTATGAGCCCGAGGCAAATTCGCCAGTCTCGCCGTCCGTATCAGCCAGCCCCCAGGAAGCAGCCAACAGACATGTTATTCCCAACCAGCTTTAGATGATTAGTACGAATAACTGATTTGGAGGCTCGGCCAGGCCAACACACACCCGCAGGATGGCAGGGGCAAACCCCTGAGACGATCTGCTGCTGCCCGCTTACAATCAGCAGGGTCACAACTCAAAAGTGATGTGTGTCTCGCAGACGCGCATCGCCTACGAGGTGGGGCAGCAGACGTGCAAGATGGGCTCACACTCAACAAGCGGGGGAGGGGGGGGGGGGTACTGTCGTCGTCGACATCGTTCGATCCATGTGTTTTGGCTCGGCAACGCTACTTGTTGCGAATGCCTTGGAACTTACAGTCGCACAATGAGATCAACTCGGCGCATCAAACAGCTTGCCCATGCCAACAAAGTACCACCTCGCTGAGACCGAGAGGGGGCTTCGCCTTGGACCGAACAAAGCAAGCCACTTTTGGTCGAAACTTCTTTGATCTCTTGGTCTGAACCTGAATCCTGGGTCACACAGGACGCACTAGTCTCAAACCAGTCGGCAGAGCTGGGTGGCTGCTGCCAATGAAAAGAACTGGCAAATGGGCTTCTTCCAGCCCACATCGACTTTCTTTCCTTATTTTCCCCTCCGAAGCGGCACTAATCGCCATGTTTGACCCCTGAACCCGGACCCCATGTTTTCTTTCCCGATCAGCAGCAATGTTGCTATCATCGTGTGGATACATACATCCGAATCTTGGTTCGCTTGGCTCGCCTTCTTGGCTTAGCTTCCACGTAGGGTTGTCTTGTCCCCATCTCTCTTCTCCCTGCCCGTCTTGTCACGGGATTCAAGGTGACGACCAGGATACATCCTCTGATATCTTGAGCCAAGAAGACTCTCGGATACCGTCTGCCTTTGCACCCGCAGGGCGAGGACAGTCCATCCCTGGACGGCGTTTGTCACTGCCAAGCAGACAGACTTGTGTACGGATACATACATCATAACTCCGCCGACAACCTGGGACATTCGATTCTTCGTCTCGCGCCTCGTCGCTGCAGTGCTAAGGCGGAAGTCCCGATAAGCCAACCATGACGCTGGACCATGGAACCGGCCTGAAAGTTGTTTCGGCCTACTCGCGCCTTTGTTGTCACTTTCGCACGGGCCGCGGTCCATCCCATCCCATCCATCCGTCCATCCGTCCATCCGTCCATCCATCCATTGACGCCATCCCACTCCCTCCGTCCGACCATCTCCTATTATCTATCCGTTTGCTTACCTATTTTCGAAACCTCGAAGCGCCATTTCGTCCGAGCTACAGCTACCACCAGCCAGCCTGTCCCAAGCTCCCTCCGTTCTCAGGCCTTGACCTGTTCCTCCGTCTTCAGGCGGCCGTTTACTGCCTTCGCAGCGTCAAACGGAGGGACTCGCTCGGCTGACATGGTTGCATTGGCTCCGACAGACATCTGGAAAAGAAAGTGTCGACGGCAATCTCATCTCTCATCATGATGAGGTCTCTGCTTGCAAGCTGCAAAAGGAGCTTGCCACCCTGTCCAGATGCCGGGCCACAGCATGGATAAATGCTGGAAACTCTGATCACCTCAAGGTTTCGCAAACGCTTGGCTAGCTCTCGAGGAGAGTCTTAGAGAGGTTTGGTGTGCTGCGGTTTCTTACTCACGCTCAGTACCACACGCTCTGGTACATAGGCGTCGTATCGTATGCCTCGTCTCGACTGCACGAAGCCCTCGACCTGGCCCTAACACTCGCTCTAGCGCGTATTATCTTCTACCCATTCGCTCCACTCGCTCGTGTCCTGCGTGTGTGTGTGTGTGTGTGTGTGTGTGTGTATCTGCACGCACTTCAGCCTTAGCACCCTGACACGACTCGTCGTGTTGCATTGTCCCGCCGTTTCTTTTTTCGCTAGTTCTGAGAACCTAACGCCATCTTTCCCGCCCGCTTAACTTTTAGAGTCTCGCCTCCCCCCGTCCACCGGTCCACCGGCTCTTGTCCTGCTCTGCTCTTCCATGTCGTCTATCCCTTCATCTCGCCCACGTCTTCATCTTATATGCGACGAGGTCTGAGTCTCCCAGCAGCAATCGACTCTTTTGCTGTGCTTCCAGTCCCAGACCGTTCATTTTCACACCAGCCCTATAACTATCGCAGCTCTGGGTCCTGGGCTAGTGCTCGCTCAACCTGACTGATTCCTGGAGGCTCACCTTATGGCGGGCGATAAGTCGCGAGAATGGGCATCCTGAAGTTTTTCTCTTCCAAGAGGCTGTCGGACAAGCCGTCAAACGGTATCAAGGTTCAGGCCTACGATGCCACCACCGCCTCCCTCCCCCCGCTCTTAGGTAGGATTGGATACAACCTCGATCGGCTTCGTGAATCCAGCTTACACGGACTAGGGACGTATCCTGTGGCTGGGAATGGCCCAACCAATGTCTTTGAGAGCCTCCAGCGGTCTCATCACAAGATGAGCGAGACCAATTTGTCTCTCGCAGCAGGCTCTGACACAGCAGCTCCAGCCCCGCCCGTTCCACGATTCCGCGATGCCAGTGTCGAACGCCCAAGTTCCGCCCCCGGCAGCGCCATGTTTGACGCGTCCCCGTCAGGCCGGAGAGGGAGAGATTCATCGAGGGGCTCGCCGCTATCGTTTAGAAAATCACGAGTTGGATCGGTACCATCTACGACGTCGGGCTTATCTCCCACGCCGAAGCGGAAAACCAATTCGCCGGCCGTCCCTTTTGAAGGCGACCCGTTCCGACCTCCAGCAGCTCCGTTTTCACATTCTCGCCATTTCTCCTTGCAAAATACCGGCATGGCTGCGAGGGGCTTCATCGACCTGCTTGACGCCCAGTCCGAGATCAAGCCCTCCGGCTTCCAAAGTCGGGTGAAGGCGTCGGGAGTGAGGGATTACGGCGAAGATGTTGCCGACAGGAACATTGGTGAAAACGGGGTCGATCTGACGTCCGAAAGGGTTCGGGCATTCTATGCATCAACGAGCACTCCGCGAGCCCAATATACGGGGGTGTTCGCGTCACCTTCGGTGAGGGGCTCTCCTACGGACAAGCATGAAAGGTTCCAGCCTTCCCGGCGCCTCCACTCCATGGATACCGAAGGCCGCACAAAGTCTCTGACCACATCGAGCGCCCAAGTCGCATTCCGTACCAACATGTTCAATCCAGAGAGCTCTATTAGCCGTGAACCAATCATGGAGTCCGTTGCCGAGTCCGTTCGCGTCCGGCGAAGGCAATCGCTTGGTGCCTATATCCCAGTCACGCCGTCGTCACTTGCGACAGACGGGCCGCTAGATGCTCACAGGTTGACAGTGGACACGGATGGCCCCCAACGTGCCAGGCAACACAAAAGACGGTCTACACTCAGCGGCGAAGCACCAATGAACGAACTGGGCATTTTCTCGGCTTCGGTCGGAGTAAATGCCGAGTCTTCGTCATCGTCAAAGACGCTCCCCAAACCAGCGTATCTGGTCAAACACAACTATTCGTTGCCTGTACAGCAACGCCCGAAAACCTCGGGCCATACTCCTGTTGAGTCGTATCATGGGGTGAGGCCGCCATCCCGCGCAGGGTCAGTAGCCAGTTCCAAATTCTCCTCCCCAACCCAGAAGTCGCCATCCCAACAGCACACCCTGTTCGCCACAGGTGCAGCTGCCCGCCATACCGAGCGGCCGCAGAGAGCGATGCCCGACGGAGGGAGTGGCACGAGAGGATGGGTCGGCCGAGTTGAGGTCGAGGGCTTTGTTGATTCTGCGGATGTGGCCTCGCCGGCGCCTTCACCTCGTTAGTGTCTACTGCCGATTTCTGTCATCTCTGTCAACATTTTAC